>NC_086321.1:60848224-61197391 GCF_036172605.1 Pelobates fuscus
TATTTACATTCTCGTATTCTACCACACTCATTCGGGACTCTAACTCTACACAACCCCTATCACTCATAAACATCCAGCGTGCTTAGATAAATTGTAAGCCTGTTGTTCAACCACATTAAGCAACATTACCAATAGATCTAGATAATAAGCGATGAAAACCCTTTACATACATTTTGGATATGTTGAATATGCATGTGACATAGCTACTATACTCAACTTAACCTAAAAATGTGTGCAGAACCTCTCTATGCCACAAGTTTGTTCAGCCACTCTCTTGCCAGCTTGTCATGTTAAATCTTAATGCATTAGCCTGCCTCCATGGCAAATGTTATGTCACAGCAATACTTACCTTGTCTAGTATCATGCCTTGAACCATTACGTGTACCACAAATGCTTAGTTTAGCTCTGGTTTGTTTATGCCTGTTTAGTCTAACCTCCTTAACCTGTGCAGGTCCACAGCACGCCAAACATGTTAATGTAGAAAGCAATGTGTTCAAATAGCCAGCAGCACTTGTTCATTGGCAAACGATAATACTATAACCACTATTAAGCCGTTTATCCGTGACTCAATTTTTTAAAGCGACATTTTATAAAGCGATGTTTTAACGTGACCTTTATCCCTACCTTTTCCTAAACCACGCTATTATTCGGTGAGCAAAGCGACTGTTTCTGCTAGGTGGTTAGGAAGTACACAATAAACAGGGCTATACATAGGACACAAGGTCACACATTTAGGCTTGAAGAAAGGAGATTTCATCTAAGGCAAAGAAAAGGTTTTTTTACAGTAAGAGCAATAAGGATATGGAATTCATTGTCGGAAGAGGTGGTTTTGTCAGAGTCTATACAGATGTTTAAATTGCAATTGGATAAATACTTGCAAAAACCTAACATACAGGGATACAATTTCTAATTAGTGGGCTAATAGCTGCTTGATCCAAGGAGACATCTGACTGCTATTTTGGGGTCAAGAAGGAATTTTTTCCTAGTTTGTTGCAAAATTGGAAGCGTTTCAGACTGGGTTTTTTGCCTTCTTTTGGATCAACAGCAAAAGCATATGTGAGGAAGGCTGAACTTGATGGACGCAAGTCTCTTTTCAGCTATGTAACTATGTAATGTAAACCTGTGATGCCATGTAAACAGATGTAAATGACAATCGATCTGCACCGGCTATTGTGGCAGTGCAAATCACATGTTTCATATCTGCACGAACAAAATAAAGAATTAAAAAATAAATAAATAAATAAATAAACGTAAAGGAACACTCTGGGGCACAATAACATCGTCATCAAAACTAAGTTGTTACTTTGCCAGGTGGTCTTTGGTCACCTTTAGAGGTTAAATCATTCATGAACATAATATTTCTCCATAAACCACGTAAATGTGGTGCATGTTGCAATTCCCTCTGGTTCCAAACATTAGTCAAATGTTCTAATTGTTTGTTTTGTTTCCAGGAAACAGATGTAGCCATGGATGGTCTAAGTCTTAAGAGCAACTCTGAAGTGGAACAAATCACTCATGCAGTTTGTCACCTTACCAAGGAGAAGCCATTCTCTCCATCCCTACCTGAAGATATTGACATGGATGTATTTAGCCAACTGCCTGAGGAAATTAGGAATGAGATTCTCTTGAGTCCCTCTACTTTAGGAGCACATAAGGGTATCCAAACATGTCAATCACCCAAGACATCTAAAGGCATACTAAATTTCTTCAATAAAGCAAAAGGAGGAAATCCATCTACCTGTACCGGAATGGATGTTGACAAGTCAGACCATTCAAAGTCCAGTTACATATACAGCCCTTCCAAATCCAGTGAAGCTTTTAAATGCAGTGACTACTCAACAGGAGAGTCATTGGGTGACATTATCCCCCTTTCGAATGCCAGGACCTGTAGCACGAGCTCTTACCTGCAGAATAAGGAAACCAATACGGATGCTGGAGCAAACGTGGATAATAATGAATCCGATGTCAAACAGTCAGCAATATTGTTTCCTAAGAGCGTCGATCAGAATGTATTCTCTGAACTACCAGCTGATTTACAGAAAGAACTCCTGTCCGAGTGGAAACAGCAAAACCATACTTCAAAAATCCCAGTGAAAAAAACGCACGAAAAAACAAAGGCAAAAAAGACACAAACATCAAAACAGCCTAACAGTCTACTTAAATATTTCAAACCGAATCATTAGCACTACAAACTACTTTACATTCAGTGATGTTTTGATAGATAATGTAAATAAATACTTGAAATATGTTAAAAAGTTATTTCTTGTAATTGTTCCATTCCTTCATGTAGCATGAAGCATCTCTTGAGCTCCTAGTTATGGGGTCTTTCTTACATCTCGTTACATTGAGCATTAAATTCTGTAGATTCAGCATTCTAGTAGACGGAATAGAAAATAATACATATATATTTTTTTGGCATTCTTTATTTTTGTTAGTGCTTGGTGTACACAAAGTTGTCAACATCTCATAGATATGGCAGATTGCACAGAAGCATAAGAATAACTTCAGTTATAACATTGTCATGCAGTCAGCACCATTTTAAATAAAACAATCGTTAACCAAAAAAAAAAACTTAAGACTGGTTGAACACAAGCCAATCGTGTTGGGTTTCTGGGCAGGTCTTTAGTCCATTAGCTTACAAGTGGTTATTGAACACACAAGGATTTTCTAAATGTAGAGTAAAATATGAGGAGAGTCATGAACTATCCGGGTTGTAGTTGAGTGAAACTAAGAGGCTCAGGTGCTCGTCTCATGTTAGAGTACCACTAACCAAGGGGGTGGATATAGGTGCTTGCCAGCAGTAAATCGGTTATTTCAGGCCAATAGCATATGGTCTATTGGATGCTTGGTGGAGCTAACCCTCTGCAGTACCAGAGGAGATTCATGGGCTTAGGTTAGGTATTGCCTGATTTAGTCAGGTGAGCTAGTGAGAACTTAAAAACAAATGCAAGAGTGAAAACAAGAGTGAGCAGACATCTGTGCACGAATAATAGTGTAGTCAGGTGGTCGGTGAGGCATCTTCTCCAGCCCTTGGCACAATGGTAGTATGTTGGCAGGGCTCCAGTCACCTGGTGTCACTTGATGAGTCCAGATGGAGGCAGGTATAGAGAGGCCCAATGCTGTCAGAAATACCAGTGCCTCTGATACGGAGCTACGTTTATGCTTGGTTCCATTATGTGCCACCAGCAGAAATCTTGTTGCCCTACCATCTATAAGCAAAACCCGCAGAGCGTGATGTAGCAGAGGGACTTATGCCATTGGAGGGTAAAAAAACGAGTGTGAGTTCTCAAAACAGAATACTGTTTTGGAGAGCAAAAAACGGGTTGCAAGAGTATTCTGAGGACGGACAGCAACTGAAATAACCTGCCCTTCAGTGGGTCCCCTCTCAGAACTCAAGCTGGTTTTAGCTCATCTTGTGCCATTACAGAGAGAACATATCTGAAGCATATCAGACTGGTCCCACCCATACGGGCAGTCCAGATCCGAAATGCCAGCAAGTTCCCTCTGCACGAGAGACACAGCAACCTCATATCAGTGAGGCATAGCTGATATCTCTCTAGGCACTGTGAATACTGTTTTGGCTCCAAGTGCTGCTAAGAGTTGTCCCTTTTCCTGTGAGAATGTGCAGTGGAGAATTACATCCCGTGATGCAGTGGTGGGAGGCCTGCTTGTGCCAGGGAGTCTGTATGCCCCATCCATGATGAATCTTCTAGCCACTTGAGGGTAGTACGGCGGCCACAAGGCGTCTTCGATACTGAGGCAGTTCCTCTGCCGTGGTTGAAGCAGTTATGCTGCGGATTTTAATGTGATTGCGACTGTGATGGTCTTAGAGGGCGAGGTAAATACTAGTTGGTGGACTGGAGCTTATGGAGTGATTCCTTTATGTTGGAAATATCTGTGCGAATGTCATTCATGTCCTCCTCTCTTGTCCGATCTGTAATATGATGAACTTTAATGTTATACAGGTGGACATCCTCATTCTTGAAGGAACATTCCATTGGAAAATGTTTGTTTTAGCACATTTACAGTTGCAAAATAGTGAGAATTGAATGGGAGAAGTATCTTTCTTACGAAAGGTGAAGAAAGATGGCTCTTAGGGGTAGTGTGAAATTCAAGCAAGTGATTTCTTCAAATATTAAACGTACATGGATTCAAGTAAATTAAAGTGTTACTCCAAGCACCATGGCCGCTGCAGTAATTTGGTTTCTGGAGTCTGACACACTGCACATGCAAAGTTTAACCTCTTTGCTGTTGAAAGTACAGCTACGCCTCCTGCAGTGTCATTGGTGCAGGGTTTGCCAGAACAAGACTTCCGGGCTGGCTAATGTGAATTCTGTGCAACTTTGTGAGCTCATTATGAATGAAACCCACAAATATTGCTCTGTTTAAAAGTCCACACCATAATCAACAGTCCAGGTAAACTTTGTGCTTCTGATCATGTGATGTAAACGGAGATCCTGTGCTTCACCCCATCAAGTGGACTTTATTTGAAGGGGGTTCTCTCTACGCCTCCTACTTAAAAGACTGTTTTCTAAAAACTCCCTCCTCTTCAAACCTCTTGATTTCCATATGCACACGTTTTAACAATATACAAACATACTGACACATGTTAAGCGTATTCTTATTCCGATCGGAGTATTGATTACATAATAAATACATAATCCTTAATCAAGTAGGTTCATTTTTGTAAGCACTATTTTCTTGATATTAAGAGGAGACATATCTAAAACTCCTTTGTAAAAAAAAAAAAAACAATTGCACACAAATATAATGTATATATATACAATTTTCATAAAAATACATGTTCACTAAATGTAGAACATTTGGTGACTGTTTAAATGAGACACAAGGTGAACACATTTTTATTACAGTTTATTGTATCTTTATATTATTCTAGAAAGGTCAATTCCCTCCAAATGGTCTCTTTGTACCAATGTAGAAATGTAGCTAATGTTGCCTGAAAGGGAACCTATAGGCACCAAAACAACTTTACAAATAGATGTACCGGTGCAGCGCTTATGTGAACAAAGGAAGGTGGAAAATAAAGTAAAATATTAGACCTTATACTTTAAAATCCTCTTTTTAGTATTATTAGCCTTCCTGTATGTACCTTTAAATAAAGCATAAAAAAATACACAACATAGTGCAACCTATATAGTAAAATTTAATAGATCTAGAACAAATGCCAAATGGCAACTTACACTTTTCTGAGCTAACAAATTTAGCTCAGATTCTTGCGCTTTGGGGTCCGTTAAGGCGACCCTTTCTCTTCTTTATTATCCAGTGGTCCAGTCCTAGATAAGCATAGAAGGTGGCATATAGTGTAATAAGGTTTTAGATTTAATAATCAAATAAGTTAAGTGAATTGGTACTCACAAACCCAGAGACAGAAATTAGGCTCACTTTGCTTCGTATATGTGGTTAAGGACCACACTCCTTCTTTCAGTATAAGCAGGAAAAAGTGCCGTAAGTGTATATAAAAAGTATTTTATTAACTCTATAAAAATGTATTGTATAACATAAAAATCTTTAAAAATATAACACTTATTCGGCTAAAAGTCCAAGTTAAAAAGTCTCTTTGCTCACTTCTTTCCCTCCAGAATGCGTTTCACCAACAGGCTTCTTCAGCTGGAAAAGTTTTTTCAAACTTTTACCAAAACAACTTTAGCTTAATTAGAAAAATTTATGACAATCTTACCGTAATTTTCTTTTCCTGGCTATTTCTCATGGCAACATCACTTATGGTAGCTCCTCCCTTAGCAGTCACAGGACAGGAATTAATTAGATGTATTAATTATACGGATAGGTATAAAGAGTCCCTCCTCCCCTTACACCACAGTCCAATTATAAAGCTGGAAAGAATGGTCAGGAACCCTGATGCTGCCATGAGAAATAGCCAGGAAAAGAAAATTACGGTAAGTTTGTCATACATTTTCCCTATTCCTGGCTAATTGTGGCAGCATCACTTATGGGTAATACCCAAGCTCACAGAAATATAGGGTAGGAATAAGAAAACGAGAAAAGGACACTATACAGACACTCATGCTGCAGAGAACTTTTATGTCAGTGGTATAAAGAAACTGTAGACAGAACACTTTCCAAAGGAGGTGGAAGAAGAGGCTATGTCCAGTTTGTAGCGTTTCTGAACGTCATCAGTGAAGACCAGGTGGCTGCTCTGCAAATATCATCGTATGGAACTTTTGCCCAATTATCCCATGAAGTCTACAATGCTCCTTGATTGGAGGAGACTTACCTTTAGAGACGTGCACTTTCCTGATTATTAGCGAAATCCAACGTTTCAACGTAGATAAAGAAGCTGCCTCACCTAGTTCCTGAAGGTAGAACGAAGAGTTGGTCAGTCTTTCCGTATGACTTAGAATGAAGAAGGTATTGAGACAGACCGTTCTTAACATCCAAACGTTTCCCCCTAACTTCTTCACTAGAAGTTGGATTAGGATAGATTGATGGAAGAACCACTCATTGAGAGAGATGAAACTGAGATACCACCTTAGGAAGAAACTCCGGTATTGGTCTCAGACACACCCAATCCTGATAAATTTGTCATGGTAGAACGGGCTATAATCTCTGTTCTTCTTACGGAAGTGACAGTCACCAAAAACAAAGTCTTGTAAGTCAGAAGGGTAGTATCCAAATTTTCAAGGGGAACAAAAAGGATCATCAGTCAGGTCGTTGAGAACAACAGGAAGCTCGCAAGGGGGGGGGGGGTAACTGATCTGGAAGGAGGACTCAACCTGCAAGCTGCCTTGAAGAATCTTGAAACCAAAGGATCCGAAGCCCGTGAGATATTGCATAATGCTGAAAAAGCTGAGGATTGAGGCTAAGTATTGAGGCTAAGGCTTTTCTCCACACCTTCCTGAAGGAAAACCAGGATCTTAGTATTACGAGGTTGCAAGAAGTTAATGCTCCTGGTCAATGCCCATTCTCTGAATATATCCCAGAATCTATAGTAGCACGGGGAAGTAAAACCCTTTCTAGACTGCAAAAGGGTATCAACCACTGCTTCAGAGAGGCCAAATTGACGTCTCTCCTTTTAAAGACCCCAGCTTGAGGAGTTCTGGATGAGGATGGACCTTAACTCAGCAGATCTATCATCATTGGGAGAAGCAGAAGTCGTTCCTGACTCAACTTGATTAAGAGAGGAAACCATGGCCTCTAGGCCAGACCGGGATAATAGCAATAACAGTGTTGCCTTCTGTCCAAACCTATCGCAGAAATCTGGGTATCATGGGTAGGGGAGGGAACGCATACCCCAGATCGAATGACCTAGGAAAAGAAAAGGGCATCCTGGCCCATCACCCGATTGTCTGACGGAGAGAGTAGAATTCCTCTACAGATGCCATAAGGTTGATCTGGGGTATGGGCAATCCATGAGAAAACCGCCTGGTGAAGCCTCCATTCTTCTGGAAGAATTTCTGTTCTGCCGAGGGAGTCCATAGTAACGTTCTCTGAACCCAGAAGATAGATTGCCTTTAGACCTCGAAGCCCATTCATGGCCACTTCCATCACGAGAGCTAGTTCTTTCAAAAGTGCCTCCCTGGTTAATCACATAAGAGGTGATTGTAATTATGTTCCAAGAAGATCCCTCCAACGTGAAACCTTCCGACAATTATTATTTCCCTTACACCAGTTCAACCCTTTTCTTACCGGGAAATCTGCTTCTATTCTGTTGAATTGAAGAAGGAGGCAATGCTGAATAGGACAATACTTCCATTGGGCCCATTTAACCAGCCCGATAGTTAATGTCAGAGAACCTAAGAGGCTCGTGATTTCTATCTCTGAGGCCTTTGTGAGACTTTGTATTTTTCCTATTTTGTCTCAGATTTACAGGGCCCTGACGGAAGAGATGGGCTGAGATCATATCAATCACTGCTCCCATGAAGATAATCCTTTGAGAAGGAATCAGTGAGCTCTTCTCTATGATTAGAAGCCAACCATGATCTCGAAGAAAGTGGCTCATTATACTCCAGTGATGATGAACAATCTGGTGAGATGGACCTATGAAGAGGATATCGTCCAAGCGTTCTCTTATAAAGGCTATTAAAGTGACAAGAACCTCCAAGAACATTCTAGGTGCCAAGCTGAGACCAAACAGAAGGCCCCTGAATTAGAAGTGTTTTCCTAGAGCCCAGAATCAGATTTCATATGATTGCAGTTCATAGTTGAATTGGTAGTAGGCATCCTTCAGGTCTATCGAAGTTATCCAATCCCCTATTTTGATGTTTTTCATAATGGTCTGTAGGGATTCCATTTTGAATGTTCTCACATTGAGCATGGAATTCACTCCTTCGAGTTGAGAAACAGATGCTACTTCCTTGGTAGTTTTGGAGCCAAAAACGCTGTGGAGTAAATGTCTTTGAACCTCTCCGTGGAACTTCTGCTTTTACCCCTTGTTCCTGAATGATGCATTTCCTCATGGCTCCTTGATTGGTGCCTGTCAATACCCTTGACTTCTTGAAGAGAGTGGATCTTGGTTAAGAGGAGAACTCAATACTGTAACTTCTATTAAGATAGAACTGACCCAGATGCCTGTGATATTTGCGCCCCAAACAGGGTAGAAGAACCTTAGTTTCCCCCCACAATCCCTAAAAGGACCTGAAGACCTTCCAAAGTTCTTCCCAGATGTACTAGCACCTCTTCCTCTGGAAGCTTTATTTGCCTAGGACTGGGAGAAGCTTCTCCAAGATGAATTTCTAGAATACTCCCTTCCTGGGTTATAGCTTCTGTTAACCCGAAAGAACCGATCCTTGAAACGTTTGTTTTTCCCGGAAGAGGAAAAAGGCTTCTTTCTTTCTTGCAGCAAAAAGGCTTTTTCGCCATCTGCAGCCTTTTGAATGGCTTCATCCGGGTTGTACCAAACAAAAAATCCCCCAGACACGGAGAACCACACAACAATGCTTTGGAGGCATAGTCTGCCCCCCACAAATGAAGCCACAAGGCCCTATCTAGAGGCCACAGATAAAGCCATACCTTCTACAAACATACAAGTGATATCTAAAGAGGCTTCCGAGCAAAACACCATAGCCAGGCTGAAGACCTTGAGAGATTGAGAGACCTTGAGAGATTTCAGAAGATGTTCTATGCGGACTCCACGGTCAATGTCCTCCTCAAGGTTAGCAATCTCAAGGTCTCAAGAAAGTGGTTAAGGACACTGCAGGATGTAGTGCGGAGCCCAGGACTAAATAGGGTTTTATGAGATCCCCATCCATACACTTTTCCATCGGTACTCTAAGGTAGGCCATGGAGCCAATGTGGAGCGTAGTTTCCTTAGGCATATAAATCATACAGCTGAGTAAGGATAAATCCTTGAAACCTTAGTCTTTAAGGTGGGTTTCCTTTCATGTTTGTTCTATTCTTGAAGGATTGTGTCCTTAACAGCAGAATGCACCGGAAATGTTGGTCTATTTGGATTCAGATCCTCAAAGAACCGGTCAGCCTCTCTCAACTCTGATTTCTCTTCCGTGAGGCTAAGAGTGTCCCTGAAAAGGGTAATCAGCCTATCAATAGACTTAGAGTCAAGAGACCCGGCGGTATATTCAACTTCCCTCTCACAATAATCTGAGACCTCCCACATATCAGGTTCTTCTTTAGAGCATGAAGACTGAGGTTCCGCTCTGCGTTTTTATATGGACCACTTTTATCCGTGGTAGACTGAAAGCTCTCGGCAATAGCTTGGGAAATCCAGAGTTTAAGGTTGTGTTGTTGGGAACTTCTATGGGAAGCATCTGCTATTCTCTGCAAAGGTTCTTACCCTAAGGTGCAGAAGACAAACAATTTAAGCATTCGTTGGTTTAACCCTTGCTTTACTTGGAGGGGAATCCAACGTCTTGCTGGGGCTGAAATAAAAGCCATATATGAACATATATTACAGGCTTATTCTGACACAATCAAACACTGAAAGGCAAAGAAAAAACTGAAAGAATAATAAAAGCATACCTTCAGGCAAGGAAAACAAATCCAATCGGCCAGAAGAACAGGAGATCACCAGCTCCAATGCCTTCAAATAAGGTGATTGAAGTAGTGTACCGAGGATACCATCAGATGCTCTAGCAGGCACACAGCAAACCCCAGCTTGTACCAAACAATAAATCCCCTCACGCTGAATTTAAAAGGAGAGACCGGAAAATGCCAGTACCGCGCATGTGCAACCGCGCATGTAATAATTACCTTGCAGGGTCACTCCACCTCTAGTAGCTGTCTACCAGATAGCTACTAGAGGGACTTGTGGGTGGTTAGGTGACTTTTGGTCGCCTAACTGATGCATCACCATCACCAGCATCACCCAAAATCACCCAAAAGAATTATACAATGCTTTCCTATGGAGGAAGTACTAATGCAATCGCGTTGCTCGCACTCATGGGTGTTAGGTCCACCCCACCAACGGACATCAGCGAAGGAGGAGCAGAGCCAGAGCCTGAACCAGCGCTGAGGGACATTGGTGCTGGAGTCAGGCAAGTAATAAAGGGGTGCAAGGTAGGGGGGCACTATAGGGAGCTATAGTGCTAGGGAAACAACTTTGTTTTCATAGTACTATAGTTTCCCTTCGAGCTAAAGTTGTTTTGATGCCTACAGAGTCCTTTTATACTAAAAAAGCACACACATTTGTCTCATGTAAATCAGATGTTTTGGAAATTCTTCTCCTAGGCTCTTTAACTATTCTCCATCACGGATAATCCTCCCCCTTGGTTATCTCAGTATCCAGACACTGTTTGGCCTAGTCATTGATGACCTGTTTTGGATCTAGAGAAGAACTGAATAATTATCTTGACTCCCTAATGATAACACATGGGAGAATAAATTGACCACGAACAGTGGTGAGGTTCATATACATTATTTGGAACATACATTAAAGATGGGAGTTTTCAGACTTCGTTTTAGAAGGTGGATATTTATAAAGAGTTGTCACTAGAGTCTGTGGCTAAACAATATCCCCACAGCCAGCTTCTGAGAATTAAAAGGAACTGTTAGAATAAATACTTTTTCAGGAACAAGTAGCTAAATTACTGAGGGAAGTACTAGACTCTAGTAACTAGAGGGACAAATTAGAATGAAATGGTTTTAAAAGAGGCATTGGAACAAGTGAATGTTATAGAAAGATTGGAATTACTTAAAGAGAAAGAAAAGACCAGACCAGTAGACCAGATAAATAAGATCAAGAGGCTCCCCTCATTTTTTTATTTTTCAGGCAACCATAACGTATTGAGAAGGATAGTAATAAATATTGGTTGGCGCTGGCAGAGGACCCCTTGGTGTCACCTTTTTGTGGTGCTGGTCCACTGGCACTAGCTCCACCCCCAATCCGCCTCCTTGGCTGAGATAATCAGAATTGATGATCTCAGACAATCACAAAGCTTTTCCAAAGGAAAGTATTAGATTGGTTGAGATTGTCAATTCTGATGATCTCAGCCAATGAGATGATCAGAGTCAGAGCCAAACGCCGCCCTGCCAATCAGAATCCCCTCATAGAGATGCATTGATTGAATGCATCTCTATGAGGAAAATTCAGCATCCCCATGCTATGCAGCACTGACCCAGGAAGAACCTCCAATGGCTGAGGAGTGGCCACTTGAGGTGGTCCTAGACTGAAATGTAAACACTGCCTT
The DNA here is from genome assembly GCF_036172605.1 of Pelobates fuscus. NCBI lineage: Eukaryota > Metazoa > Chordata > Amphibia > Anura > Pelobatidae > Pelobates > Pelobates fuscus. The sequence goes on from NC_086321.1 coordinate 60,859,846, forward strand.
GTCTCTGAAAAGGCAGTGTTTACATGAAAATGCCTGCAGGGACTAACTATACTCACCAGAGCAACTACATTAAGCTGTAGCTGTTCTGGTGACTATAGTGTCCCTTTAATTATGGATTGAATAATTTGTGAATGGTTAAAGAGTATACAGTAATGCAATTTATTACCTATGCCACTAGTAATATTATTTATATTCTTTCCTGTCCTTGTGACCTTTAGTACGTAGGATGCACTATGTACAGACGGTCACAAATGCAGAGTTTGAAGTGTGTCTTTTTTCTAGAGGATTTTTTTTACAAGGATTTGATCTCTGTGGGGTTTTACTCTATATGGAATTATTTAACCTTATTGTGTAAACAATGAGAGCACTTTATGTAATTACTAAAAAAAAATAAAAAATTGTTATTGAAAAAATATATATTTTATGCACTAGAAGTGGCACTTTAAACTTATTGGAATTTGATGCACTTTAAGGTTGATGCACTTTTATGATGTTTCCAGTGCAGCATTAAAACTGGTTAATGCTAAATGAACTTTGCACTGTGTGTTTAGTGTATGCAGCTGAAACTTTATTGCTTTTTAGTATCACTATTTTAGCATCTTTCACTTTATATTGGTTATAGGAGTCGGGCAACTATAGGCCAGTAAGTCTTACTTCAGTAGTGGGGAAAGTAATGGAAACCATGTTAAAGGATGGGATTGCTGAACATCTAAAAACACATGAATTTCTAGATCAGAGAAAACATGGGTTTACTTCAGGTAGAATATGCCAAACGAATCTTATTGATCTTTTTGATTGGGTAACTAAAATAATAGATCAGGATTGTGCAGTAGACATTGCCTACCTAGATTTAGTAAGGCTTTTGACACTGTTGCACATAGAAGGCTTATCAACAAACTGCAAACTTTAAGTTTGGATTCCAATATTGTTGAATGGGTAAGGCAGTGGCTGAGTGACAGGCAACAGAGGGTTGTAGTCAATGGAGTATATTCGAAGCATGGGATTGTCACCAGTGGGGTACCTCAGGGATCTGTACTTGGACCCATTCTCTTTAATATTTTTATTAGTGATATTGCAGAAGGTCTTGATGGTAAGGAATGTCTTTTTGCTGATGATACTAAGATATGTAACAGGGTTGATGTTCCAGGAGGGATAAGCCAAATGGCTAATGATTAAGGTAAACTAGAAAAATGGTCAGATTGATACTTCAGAGAGAGTTCAGAGAAGGGCTACTAAACCGGTTCATGGATTGCAGTATAAAATTTACAAGGAAAGGTTAAAGGATCTTAACATGTATAGCTTGGAGGAAAGACAAGACAGGGGGGGTATGGTAGAAACATTTAAATACATAAAGGGAATCAACACAGTAAAGGAGGAGACTATATTTAAAAGAAGAAAAGCTACCACAACAAGAGGACATAGTCTTAAATTAGAGGGGCAAAGGTTTAAAAATAATATCAGGAAGGTACTGAGAAGGTACTGGATGCATGGGATAGCCTTTCAGCTGAAGTGGTAGAGGTTAACACAGTAAAGGAATTTAAGCATGCGTGGGATAGGCATAAGGCTATCCTAACTATAAGATAAGGCCAGGGACTAATGAAAGTATTTAGAAAATTGGGCAGACTAGATGGGCCGAATGGTTCTTATCTGCCGTCACATTCTATGTTATTATTGACATTGTAATCTTAGAAAAGCCTAGGTCCCTAAGAGGTTAATTCAACCCTCCCAAAATTCCAAGTGGACTCTTTAATTTTAGGGGTGTGTGTGGATTTGTGTCCTGGAGCGGGCTGTTCAGAGAAACTTTAGATGATTTAGTAATAATTTATACAACTAAAATATAATTTAGAACATGAACAATGTATCTTATTTGCTCAAAAAGACTGATTTCTAAACACATTTATTGTAGTTTAAAGAAACAATAATGTGAGTATTATTGCTGTGGAGCTGTTACACACTCAGACACACCAACAATATTGAGCTCCTGGAAATGGAGGACCGTAGCATAGAAAAGAGGGATTTAGGTCCAAAATAGGGACTGTCCCTCCTAAAAAGGGAAAGTTGGGAGAATGACATGTGCAGTTAATACCCAGAATTGTATTTCCCACTAATCTGTAGCACAATATGCAGTATGGGATTTGAAAACATCTGCTTGGTTGGACTGAAACTCAGATCATGTTCTCTCTCATAGAATGGCTTTTTACATTCATTTTTTTGCCCTCATTTAAGATGGTTGAACTAAACATGAAATTCAGTCACATGACTAAGCAGTCACGGTTCACATTTAAGTGTAAGTACAGCTGCCTGCTCATACATTATGACTTCCTGGCAAACCTCCCTGTTAGGTGTAATCTATGTTACAAAACACAAAGAACCAAGGTTATTGTTCAAAGTACAAAAAAAAAAGGAATAGAGCTGTGATTCAGATTTTTCAGGACGTCCAGTCAAATAGGTAAGATATTAAAATATAGGACATTGCCAAATAGATAAGTTTTATTTCTGCAAAAATAAATGCAATACTGTATGATGAAGGAAATCAGTAACAAATGTAATGGGTGTCAAATTACAATGTGCTACATAGTTTGCATTGTGCATGATACTGTGTTGAATATTTATGGATATTTTTTATATTTTATATTTATATATGTTTTTAGACAATTTATACGGTTGCCAAATTGTGCCCCTAGACTGTTTGGACTATAGCTCCATACATTCTTTGTAAATGGTTTATTGAGATGTATTATTTAAACAGTGGCATGCAACAATGTGACAGCTTTGTAAATGGTTTGCATAACATATTGAGAGGTATTATTTAAACAGTGGCATGCAACAATGTGACAGAATTTAAAGGGGCACTTAGGACCAGAACAAGTACCTTTCCCTACCTGGGATCTGTCTCTGGTGCTTCAAGCCCTTTGTGAACCACCGTTTGAACCATTACTGGAGTTTTCTATCAAGCTGCTTACCTTCAAGACGGCTTTCCTGGTGGCTATCACCTCTGCTAGAAGAATAGGTGAGATCCGAGCTCTGTCTTCCTCTCCGGAGTTCACTATTTTTCATCAAGACAAAGTGGTCCTGCACACCAAGCCTTCTTTTTTGCCTAAGGTTATCTCAAGTGCTGCTATTAACCAACCTATTATCCTGCTGGCTTTTTGTCAATCTCCTACATCGGATCTGGAAAGAAAGTGGCATCTCCTGGATGTTAGAAGATCCCTGAAGATCTACCTTCAGAAGACTCAGGGGTTTAGATCCTCAGATCATCTATTTGTCTACTTTCAAGGCACTAACAGGGGTTGTGCTCTCTCCGGACCCTCTTTGGCCAGATGGCTGACAAGTACCATCAGGTTGGCTTATCAATCCAAAGGGGTTCCCCTTAGATTCCCGTGAAAGGCTCATTCCACTAGAGCTATGGCGACCTCCTGGGCTGAAAAAGCAGCCGCCTCGCCTGCAGACATCTGCAAAGCTGCTACTTGGTCTTCCTTGCATACCTTTATCAAGCATTATAGGCTGGACGTATTCTCATCATCTGAAGCTGCTTTGGGGCGTAAGGTGCTGCAAGCTGTGGCCTGCTGAGTCCCCTCCCTTTATTTTGTTGCAGGGGTCTTGCTATATCCCACTTGTAAGTACTGCCACTATACGAAACGAAAAACAGTAATTTTACTTACCGTAAATTTATTTTTTCTTAGTATAGTGGCAGTACTGGCTTTCCCTCCTCTTTCATATGGATTCAATGAATTTGCATTATTCAGTCTCTGTTTGGTTCTTTTGTATTACTGGTATGATACCCTGGCTTGCATTTATATGGAGGCAGCAGGCGAAGGACAGCAATTAAATTCTAAGAAGGGGGAGCTTCTTGTCCAGAACCATAAGGAACATCTCACTTGTAAGTACTGCCACTATACTAAGAAAAAAGGACTATACGGTAAGTAAAATTACTGTTTTTTTTAATTATTTTTATCCGCGTTGTTCCTTTATCCATTGTCCACAATTCCGATTTAAGTGCAGTTTTCCTGAATATTTATCTTTGTGTATGAGAAAATAGTGCAGAATATAAAATACATTTTGTAAATACAGATTTTTTCCCTCTCTCACATAAGTCCATCTTTGCTGTGATGATCATGTGTCATGGGTAGAACTGGGGTACATTTGTTTGTGTTTAAAATAGGAGCTATGCTCCAAAGCAGCAGCAGAAACCTTTTTAGAATCAGCAGCTAAAATTGCTGCCACCCAAGAAAAACGTATGTACTGGTGCTGGTTTTCCCCCCAGTGGGCCTTCTCATGACATTACACAATATGGACTTTCACCGACTGATGGTGACCCTGCCAGCACTCCTAATAATTGCAGCAAATTGAAATGCAAAATGCATAACTAAAGTAAAAATAGCTGATCTGTGACTATTTGGGGAATTGGTCTAGGTCAGCTATTTAAGCCTCGATTGTGCAATCTGAATTTTTATTTGCTACAAATCAAAGAATTTATTTACCCATATTTTGGAAACAACCACGCACACCCCCACTCAGACGTTGGATGGAGGAGGTGGAAGACGCAAGAAAATTTGAGGACCTGAAGGCCACCACAGCAACAGCCAAAGAAAAACACATGGCAAGATGGTTCCACTGGCTACGATATGTCGCCACAGACGAATTTCTACAATATCTGACCACACCTCAATACCGGGCCATACAAATAAGGGATATCTGGGCACCGGCACCTGGGACGGCAGCTGGAGCAGTCGCCCCCTCCTCCCTTCCCTCCTTCTTCCATCCCTCCCCGCACTCCCTCTCATTCTTCCCCCCTCCCTTCTTTACACAAACCACACATGAACCGAAACACACATGGCCCTACCACAGACCGATCCGCAACATGAACCCGACACACACTACGTCCCCACGCCCGACCCGACAATGGGTCCCACGGCAGGACGCCACAGATGTACCAGATTAGACACACTGACCGGGCTCTTTCAGCACAATACACAACAACACCGCAAACCAACACTGAATACAGGACGAAACGACATCCGATAGCGTCACTCATTACGACGATGCCACATGCTCTCACATACCCTCCACACATGAACATACACCCTTGAATAGGACACAGCATCTACAACTGTACCCCACACCCTACGGGGTTAGAGGTTGAAAATAAACCATTTTACTGCAAAGGATAATTAATATAACATGAGATCACTAGCGCCTCACTTGGCCTGCTACGCTATGGGTAATCAGCCTACCTGAATGACTATGAAACACTAATGCCTGATCCTGCAATGTTTGTGAAACACAAATGATAGCTCCTGCAATGTAATGCTAACCTAGGCCTCTGCTCAGGCCCATGCATCCCGTCTAATGTATTTTACAAAAACGCCTCTGCGCAGGCAACATTGCATTTAACCATATCACTGAGAAAGGTCAGCTAACAATACGTCAAACAAAATAAAAATCATTTAAAACAAAGAATTTATTTATACCATACACTCCAGCCTTGCAAACTTCTAAAAAAACGTCGGCTCATGTTTGCAAATAGTAAATACTGGATACATACAAGTGCATCTATTGATACAATTGTGACAAGTCCCAAAAGCTTGAGTTAGTCAAGAAAAAATAAATGAATATTTGAGTAAAAAGGAAGTAATACTTACAGTATTTTTTTAAAAATTTTTTTTAAAGATGGATTATGAGAAGATCGCAGATGAAGTTTCAAAAAAGATTTATTCGTACAGTCAAGATACAACAGGATGGAAAAAATTGAAGACTTCAGTAAGTATATATCAATCACTTTACTTTAGAGCAGCGGTGCCCAAAAGGTAGATCCCAAGATGTTTTAAAACTACAACTTCCATGATGGTTTGTTATTCTAAAACTATTCTTAAGCATCATGGGAGTTGTAGTTCTACAACATATAAGGATCTACCTTTTGGACACCCCTGTTTTAGAGAATGAGTTAATTCAGTGTGTCTTTCTTTGTCTCTGCCTCTTCTCCCCAATCCCTCTCTGTTGGTGTTCCCCATGGCTCTGTCCTTGGTCCCCTATTGTTTTCAATCTACACTGCCTCCCTTGGTAAACTCATCTTTTTCTATGTGGATGACGCACACATTTCTGTCCTCCCCTTATTTCTCACCACCCCTCTTGACTCGTGTCTCTGACTGCCTCTCTGCTATTTCCAACTGGATGGCTGCTCATTTCCTTAAACTGAACCTGTCTAAAACAGAACTTCTGGACTTCCCTCCCTCAAGTGTTGCTACTCTCTTATCTGTGTCCCTCCAAGTCAATGGGCTACCATCCGCTCTACCTCTAAGACTCACTGCCTAGGTGTTCTCATTGACTCCGACGTCTCCTTCATCTCTCATGTCCAATCAATCGCCAAATCCTGCCACTTCCATCTCAAAAACATTGCCCGCATCTGACCCTATTTAACACCTGATACGGCAAAGGTGCTTGTCGATGCTGCTGTCCTTTCTCACCTTGACTACTGTATTCCGCTTCTCAGTTTTCTTACATGTTCCCAACTTGCCCTGTTACAGTCTATAATGAATGCTGCGGAGAGGCTCATCTTCCTCCCATGCCTCACCCCTTTGTCAGTCCCTACGGTGGCTGCCCATAAGATATAGGATTCAATTTAAGCAGACTTGCTGCTCCCACCTACTTATCCTCACTAATACACAAATATGTCCCGCCGGAGACCTACGTCTAACCTCTGTTCTTACTCCTACCTCTGACGCTCACCTTAAAGACTTTTCTAGGGCTGCACCATTCCTATGAAACACCATGCCCCTCTCTGTAAGACTCTCACCCAATCTCCACTCCTTCAAAAATAATCTTTGAAAACTTACTTCTTTAGGAAAGCATATCAATTAAACTGTGAACAGCTTTCCTACACGCACCCTGATTCCCCTCCTGAAAACTATAACCCCTCAGTGAATACTATCCTAGCAACCTACTTTACTACCCTACCCTTACCTTTTGTGTCACATTACCCCACTCCCTCTAACATGTAAGCTCATTGAGAAGGGCCCTCAATCCCTCTGTTCCTGTGCGACCAACTCGTCTGGTTAAAAATACGTGTCTGTTAGTCCACCCACTGTACAGCGCCATGGAACTTGTTGGCATTTTATAAATGATAATAAAAAAATAAAAAACATTTTTTACCATGTATCCCTTTCTATTTGCTTTTCTTTCAGAGAGATGTATTGGTTTCATGGAAATCATCAAATGATTATTTGGGAAGCATGTAAGTATTAGTAAAAAAAAAAAAAAAAAAATCCTTTATGATATAAATAGACATAACCACTACATGATAAACAGTATATCATGCAAAATAAAGCAATGTAAAATCATTACAATTATATATAAAAAATGGTCATGTGCTGTCAATACAAGTTTGCCATTGTGTGATCTGGCAGAGATATAATGCAAATTCCATATATATATATTTGTGTACGGCACATTCCGAGGACGTAAGGAAAACAGGGTTTAAAATAAGTAGTTCCTTAATAGCAAGTCAGTTGAGGTGTGCCGAAACTGACGTAAGGTTAGGCCTGTAAAAGAGGGCCCACCTAGGAAAATGATAAAATTGAGGGTGCGGTGGGAGGGGCACTTCCGAGATCGTCGAAGACAGGTAAGCAGGGGCTTACTGGGTTTAAATAGGGAAATTAAGTGCCTCCCACAATTACAGGCCAAGCCTTCTATTTGTGTACGGCACATTCCGAGGACGTAAGGAAAACAGGGTTTAAAATAAGTAGTTCCTTAATAGCAAGTCAGTTGAGGTGTGCCGAAACTGACGTAAGGTTAGGCCTGTAAAAGAGGGCAAAAATAATAACCATTTAAAACAAAATGCGTTTATTAAGCGGTACATCATTTAGTCATATCACAGAAAGCCATCCTTATCTCTTTCTCTGGATTGGGAATGTATCTGTTGTATGCGGATGATTTCCACCTCCCCATGTTTTTAATTATGTGTGTCGGTACATGATTACCTGAGGCAGCTGTGGCTGCTCCAATGCGAAAAGAATGGCCCGAGAATGACCGTGGGTTTTGTCCCAAACGGAGTAAAAGGGTGCGTATGTAAAGCATGAAAACTTTTGTGGTCAGGGGTTTCCCTAGAATATCTAGAAGTGGGCTATCGGGAGCGGAATTAGCTTGGGCTGCTACTAGCTTATCCAATACACGAACGGGACACCATTTGGTTGAAGTGGGATAAAAGTTAATTTCCACTGGTGGGCCTGATTGGCTTGTTTTGGTGCGGGTAACGGACAAAGTGTAGTGATCTAGATTTTTAATTAAGTGTTTCTTTTGGAGGCACGAGCTGAAATCGGAGGCTCTCTCTACGGTGAACTCTTTGGGTCTCAAGAAACCGTAAAAGGCTAGATAAGCCGCTGATTTGACAACGAGGTTTGTGATATGTTCGAAAGGGGACGTGTCGAGTATATCGGACAAGTTCTTAAACAGCTTACTATCTATGGGAAGGCGTTTAGTGGGTATGTGTACTGACAAGGACACTTTTAAGAGGGTAGGAAGATAGGAAAGGAGACTTGTTGGGAAAGGAGGTTAACATGTAGTGTTGGATTCCCGTTAAGTAGAGTTTGATTGTGTTGTAAGATAGATTAAGAGAAAAGTGGCAAAAAGTTGTGAAAGCAACCATGGTTTCAACAGAAAAAACATTTATTACACAGTAATTACGAATGAAACACATAAACAGTTCATATGCTCTGTAATAGGCTTTCCTCGTGTTGAGGGATAAACCCGCCTGAGCAAGCGTGCCGCTCAGATGTAGGAGAGAGCTTAATGCATTACCAGGTCTTCGAATTTTGGAGGTACCCTGGGTTGCTGGGAAGCTGTAGGATGTAGTCTGAAGAACTCCTGCAAATTGAAGCGTGACAGAGCATCAGCGGCAGTATTTTGTATACCTGGGACGTGGACACAGGATATGCAGAACTGGAGATTAGCTGCTAGCCAAGTGAGTCTCCTGACTAGGTTCATGATCGTGAGGGACTGAGAGCGGCCCTTGTTGATGATGTTACAGGTAGCTAAGTTGTCACAAAAACACCTGACTGACTGCCCCCTCCACTCTACCCCCCACGTGTAAGCTGCTGCTACGATAGGGTAGATCTCAAAAAGAGAGGAGGTGGTACTGAATCTCTCGAGTGACGTGGTTCCGACCGGCCAGGAGTCGTATAGCCACTCGTCTCCAAATATGGCCGCATATCCTAAGGCACCTGAAGCGTCAGTCCAGAGTACTGGGGAATCGTCGGAAACGGGGGGAACAAACAGTGACCTGCCATTCCACGAGGAAAGGAACAGCTGCCACATTCTCAGGTCAGCTGTAGCTGACTCGTCTAGGGTTGTAGTGGAGTCATCATCAGGGAGACCGTGCAAAAGTGAAAGGATTCTGGAAACGAAAGACCTACCCTGTGGAATTATTCTCATGGCGAAATTAAGTGAGCCTAAAAGTGACTGTAGCTGTTTCCTGGTGCAAGTGCCTAGTGACATGCAGGTGCTAATGTAAGACAGAATTCGGTCTACTTTCTCCTGGGGCAGGCTGGCGTGCATGGTGACAGAGTTGAGTGTAATCCCTAGAAAAGTAATTTCGGTTTTGGGACCTTCAGTTTTGTCCTGGGCTACGGGGACACCTAAATCTTTGAAGAGCGTGAGCAAGTGATTAAGGCTGCGTGGAGTGCAGTGGTGAGGTTCAATGGTGAGGAAGTCATCTAAATAATGAATGACAACTGGGCATCTGCAGAAGTTAAGGAGAAGCCAAGTCAAGGTTTCGGCGAACAGGTCGAATAGCTTGGGGCTACTTTTGGAGCCGAAAGTAAGCCTGGTAGCGAAATAGTAGTTGTCTAGCCACTTAACTCCGTGCAGATGCCAGAGTGATCGATGAATGGGAAGTAACTTAAAGGCGTTAGTAATATCTGACTTACTTAACCAGGCTGCCTTCCCGGAGTTAATAATCGCTTGAATGGCATCATCGATTCTAGCGTACTGAAGAGAAAAATCTTCTGACGGGATCAGTGCATTTAGGCTAGGTGTGGGAGAGGCGTGTGGTGCAGAAAAATCAATAATAAGTCTCTTTTTGTTGTTAAACTTCCCAGTGGCGATACCTAGAGGGTTAGTTCTCCATGAGGAGAAAGGAGGAGTAGTGAAAGGGCCTATCATGAAGCCGTTATCTACTTCTTTCTGTAAGAGTACTTGTAGGGTGTCGGGGTCTGTGAGAGCTGACTGAAGGTTGGGGCACTCCAAGATGCCTGAGGGGAGAGAGACAAAGCCTGTGTGAAACCCGTGAGTGAACCCTAATGTGAGAAATTCCACCAGATGTAAAGAAGGATGATTAGCCAGGTAACGTTGCAAACTCGGTATGTTTATTGGAGTAGATGCCTTTTTTGGGTACAATTTGTTAGGGCACATCGTCTTGGCATGTGCCCTGAAACAAAGCGAGCACACATGCAGCAACCTACAAGCACTGTAACTACAACCCCCAGCATTAAAATTATTGCAGACCTGAGCTTTGCCCAAGAACACTATAGGCCTGCCTAATTTGTCTCTAATCTCCTTCTGGTTGGAAGTTGACTGAAAATCGGAGTTGGCGTTACTGGTAGAGGGGATAGCTACGTTCTCAGGACAGAAATTAATGGAGTGAGCTGCAGACGAGCAAATGGCACAGGAAGGGGTTTTGAGACCTGCAAAATGCATAAGAAACAACTCTGTATCTAGCTGACCCCAGTCCGTGACTGTATTATACTGGGACAATGAAGCGGCTGACCTAGAGGAGAATGACTTGTGATAGTCGTAAAAGGCAAAGCCCCCGTACTTATAAGCTAGCTCTATCACCTTGTGTAGGTACAAATCTAGCTCCTCTCTGCGGAGGGGAAAAGCAGTACAGATAACGTCTCTGTATAGGCCAAATGCCAAGACAAACTCAGGAATGTTAAGTTTCCTATTCAACCTAGGGTCCCTGGCCCTCATCACTACTGATAGGTCCTCAAACGTGTATGCCCTGTTTTCTACCACGTCTTGAGCCGCTATCAGTAGCGAGGCCAAGTTAACATCCTTTCCCTCTATGATGTCACGTCTGAGAGACTGCGGTATTAGGTGAATAGGATTAATAACGTTAGTAACTTTCCTAGCCGGTGGAGGGTCACTGTTACCTCCTAGGGCGGGCGTGGGTTGGACAACCGGCCCGGGAATCTCGGGGACTGTAGGAACGTTACTAGCTTCCAGGTTATCCAATCTGTTATTGATGGTGGCAACTGAGGACACTAGGGAGGCCATCATGGCGTGTAATTCAGCCAGGCTATTAAGAACATTAACCTGTGAACTAGGGCCAGGCCTTTCGTTATCCTCAGTAGAGTTCAATAAACGAAAAAGTTCATTCTTCCTAGCTGAAGCCGGATAAGGGATATTTCTCTTTTTAAGTTCAGCGGTAATCTTAGGGATAGTCCAGGAGCGATAGCTGGAAGCTGGACTTGGAGGGGTTGGTTGCGTTCTCTGCGTGCCCGACCTGAGCGGGGTGCTGGTAACCGACAGATTGTCTTCTAACACCGAAGCGTTGGAGATTCTAAGGGGGCAGAGAGGGCGAGTTTAGTACTGAAAATAAATAGCTGGAGGGACCCCACTTACTAGGCTAGTGCCCATAGGCGAAATTGTATTAGCTTAGCTTACGTTGGTGGCAGATGAGGCCCTAACTACTTGCCAAGTGGCTATGAGAGGCACTAACTATGATTTGGCGCGTGGGGCCTTGGTGCCACTGAGGTGGGTGGCGGGGAGTTGGCCTCTCGGTGACATGAGAAAGAAGCAAACATTTGGCCGTGACTGGTGAGGCCCTAACTAATTTTTGAAGCAAGGCTATAGCTATGCGTTGGGACGATTGGCCTGAACCTCCGAACGTAAGGGCTGACCTATGCCTTGCGGGACCTCTAAACTTATAGGCAAAGAGGCCTATGGGAACATACCTAAGTTGGCGGGAGAATTACAACTAGTCCTCGAACCCCCCCCCCCCCCCCCCAGGACACACCAATAACATACCTGCAGAGGAAGGAAACTTTATTTGACCTAATAAAGTATAATCCTGAAGGGAAGCAACGGAACTAAAGGAAAAGAAACGTGACCTATTTATGATACGTACTATTTAACTATAACATACACACAAATGAACTGGGTGAAACCGAGGCCTACCTCTATAACAAAGCTGCGAATACGTATACCCGCGAAGGGCCACTTGCGAGAAGTGTCAGTACTAGTAAGGACTACAAAAAGAAAAAAACAGGACATGAACAGCCATTTAACACAAAGGAACAACATACCCCCTATTTACTCTACTTAGCTATTTATGACTTTAAGGGGATCATATAAACTACTTTAAACACAGAAGTTTAGAATACTGGGCAATACTACAACCCGCCTAAACCCCTTTTATAAAACGTAACTACTAAATCATAGCTGAAAACGTGAACAATATTCAAAAAAAATAAAAATACGGAACAGAATGAAGATATTGCGCCAACTAAACGAAAACGTATGGCAACCCGGTGCGGCTGAATGAGACTACGAGGTGTAAGTGTAACTGAACGTGTTACACTGCCCGAGAAAATGCAGGAGCGGAGTGAATCCGAGCCCGTGAGCGACAGGGCTAAACTTACGATTTTGATGCCGTCCGTGTAAGGCAAGAGCGGTATACTCACGAATACAGCCGCAGGGCGTTTGAACCGGGCTGCCGGCGGGCGGGAAAACTGACGTCATGGAACTGTAAACCGGAAGTACACTGAAGCACTTCCGAGATCGTCGAAGACAGGTAAGCAGGGGCTTACTGGGTTTAAATAGGGAAATTAAGTGCCTCCCACAATTACAGGCCAAGCCTTCTATATATATAAAACGAGTGAATAATACTGACAGCATGTATTAAGATACTATGTAATGATTACAATATAAGCAGCTTTATATCTTAAAATTACAATATATATATAATATATTAATATACAATATAAAGCTGTTAATATTGTAATCATTACATAGTATCTTAATACATGCGTTCAGTATTATTCATTCGTTTTGGAATCTCACTGACCCCAGCATGTACAGGCTGTCTGAGAGTGATAGGAGTGTTATTGCTGTCAGCATGTTCAGTTAATGTCAAATTTGTGTAGAAATTGTGCTGCTTTTTCAAAACTATAAACGCACAGAATTACGGCACCAGTTATCGGCAATCGACTCTGAATCGACTCTGGGAAAATGATTTTGGTAGATTCCTAATAAGAACCACAATTTGTTCAGTTTTTTTTAATTTAGATTTTTAGATGGCAGTTTAACATATTAAGATGAGAACTAGCTAGTAATATCCATCACAAGGAAAAACCGTATAACAGTCCTAAACTCACGATATAAAGAAGTAGAAAGAAATCTGTCAGATTAACATGCCCTCGGAGAATGCCTGAAAGACAATAAAAGTAAGGCACAGATAGGATAAGGGAGAAAGGAAAAGGGGTCTTTCTGCATAGAAACAGCCGAGCAGAGTCCTAAGAGGTGGCTGATAAGGAGGCCTAGTCATGTGCCATCTTAGGTGGAACAGTATTCTGGGTATAGCTAAGAAATGCTCCTATATCTTGGGAAACAGAGCTGTTAACCAGCTGATGCTTTTTAGATTTCTTCCCACATGGTCCAGCACCAAGAATTGTCAGAGTTGCCGGAGTGATCGCTATAGAAGCACGCATCACAGAGCTCTTGCAAGATATGTCTGTCATGGATAGGTGCCGCCTCCACTCTCATATATACCTTCTTTATTGTTTTGTAGGACAGAGATGGCTTTATTTTGATGTAATATATAAATATATAACTTCTGAAAGTGAGGATTGGCCTATGTTGCATTATGGGGTATTACAGAAGCTCACACATTTACATTACTAAAAAAAAGGCATACAATTTCCAAATGTGGACACCATCTGGTCTCTCACATAATCTATTTTGAACTTTATTGGGGTACCTTTTTTCACCATTTTCTTTCACAATCTGTGGTATTAATTTTTATTTTATATTTCTTTACATTCACATTATTTATGTGTGCTAATATCCCATTTGTACACCTGTGCCAAGGTTTTCTAAAACTATAGGGCTAAATTAGTGACCTGCTAATTGTGTTTTTTGTTTTTGTTTTTTTTTATATAGTAAAGTGAAGATGTGTTTATTTCACCAATGCTAATGCCAGCTATAATCTGAATGCTAAACCTTACCATAACCATAACCCTAAACACAAATTTTATTTATAAACTCATCCCTAAACATTAATTGAAAGCATAACTCTAAACAGTAATAAGCCCTAACTAACACTAACTAAACCTAAGCACTAACTAACCCTAAACCGGAACAACGGAACCTTAACCATAAACACTAATTGTAACACTGTATAAAAACAAAGTAAAGTGTGCAGAAACCCTTAAAATGACATAAAACACAACAGCAGCTCTAAACAACTGTGTGGGGTTAATCTTAATCCCCTCACCAGTACAATCAATAGTGTATAATTAAGGGAACCATAGTAGCAGTGGAGTGCTAAAGCAGGGGTTATCTTATGCTTACAGGCACAGTGTTGTATAAAAGGTATTGGAGCAGCACATGTTAAAAATATAAACAAACAATATATATCGTGCAGATGGTCTAAAGCCACATGGAGGGTAAAGTGCAGATAAATAGAAGCACTCAAATGGGGTAGAGCCTGATGAATGTAGGACTCAATATATGCACATGTTTGCCTTTTGAAGGTAGCAACACACCTTTCTTTCTTAGGATAGCGTCACTCAATATCGAGAACAAACAGGATACGATAACAGTGCAGCTTGTAAAGCCAAAATCTGATTTTCATTTGCAAGCCCTATACTTGACCCTGTAACTTTCCAAAACTCCATAAAACCTGCACATGGGGACATCATTGTACTTGTGGGACATCACAGCATACAAATGTGTTTTATTGCAGTAAAAGCTAACAGCATTATGAAATTCACAGTTAAATGCCATGCGGATCTTGGAAAATAACACAATTCCCTAATTTCTTACACTTTTTAAAATTAATTCATATTAATTATGATTTATACACAAATATGTTATGTGCAGATAAAGCCCTGTTTCTCCTGAACAAAATGATATATAATAAGTGTGGGTGCACTTAAAGGACCACTATAGTGCCAGGAAAACATACTCGTTTTCCTGGCACTATAGTGCCCTGAGGGTGCCCCCACCCTCAGGGTCCCCCTCCCGCCGGGTTCTGGAGAGACGAAGGAGTTAAAATCTTACCTTTCTCCAGCGCCGGGCGGGGAGCTTTCCTCCTCCTCTCCTCCTTCCTTGCGACGTCATAGGCTGAATGCGCATGCGCGGCAGGAGCCGCGCGTGCATTCAGCCGGTCTCATAGGAAAGCATTTACAATGCTTTCCTATGGACGCTGGCGTCTTCTTACTGTGATTTTCACAGTGAGAAGCATGCAAGTGCCTTTAGCGGCTGTCAATGAGACAGCCTCTAGAGGCTGGATTAACCCTCAGTATAAACATAGCAGTTTCTCTGAAACTGCTATGTTTATAAAAAAAAAGGGTTAACCCTAGCTGGACCAGGCACCCAGACCACTTCATTACGCTGAAGTGGTCTGGGTGCCTATAGTGGTTCTTTAATGTGAAAGAGATGAATTATGGTTGTAGCTCAAATTCTAGGTTTGTTTTATTTTGGTCAAAACTTGTACAATTACCTCCGTCCTTAGGAGTTATAAGTACATCAGTAGATGTTCAGTTACAGGTTTGTTTGTTTTTATCTTCCAATCCAAGATATCGCGGAGAAGGAATAGTCGAAGAAACTCCAGAAAGAATCATTCCTTTTCTCTATCTACCGGAGTACAGATCCAAGTGGGACAAAGCACTGGAGTCGTACAGTATAGTGGAACAAGTTAACAAGGTGATTCTTCTGACATCCCATCATGTCATATGCAGGACAGCATTGTCTTTTATACACAAGGAGTATATGTCATCTAATAAGGAAGGTCAAAGGTAACCAAATAATTAGGTCTTATATTTTTGAGAATTTACCCTTGGATGCACAGGTGTTGAAATGTAAATGACTTAGCTTAAATGTTTTAGCCAAGTTCTAAAACAAGAACAATCGACGTGGAAACCAATGGAATCTCAAGTGATTGCTCTACATTTAAAACTTTAACTAGTACTGCTTAGCAGACATGTAGTGGTTATCTATAATGAGTGTTTGTTTGTTTTTAAAACACTCTGAGCTCAATTTGATTTGACGCAACAATAGAGCCAGTATGATACTAATGATAAATTATACTAATGATAAACACTGAATATTTATCTGTATAAGGACTACATGTCTTTCGAAATCTAATTAGTCAAACTGGTTTGCCAATCTTTCAGACATTATTTCACCTCTCTGCTCTGAAGAGCATTTATATAACACAAGCATGACATCATCTTTAACCCCTTAAGGACCAAGATTCTGGAATAAAATGGAATCATGACATGTCACACATGTCATGTGTCCTTAAGGGGTTAAAAAAGATAACAAAAAAAAACCATAACGAAAGAGATTAAGACTAATTGCCTGTAAACACATTTACAAACTCAACTGCTCTACCAACGATGAAGGCTGTGTTTCCGGTGTATTATTTAAACACAGTATAGCTCTAGATGATTTTAATTTATTTCATACTGTACCCCCAGGCAGTAATATCAAAAAGATGTTCATTGCCACCATTCCTCAACAAGTAAGAGCACTTCTCTTTACCTTTTCTTGAATTTTGTGTTAAAGGGATATGTTCTAAAAGTCAAGGATGTACTACGGAGTTTCTTTAAACTGTGAGATGTACTGAGCTGACCTCAGTATGAATGTTTGCACACCAGCTGAAAAAGAAACGTACTGTTTAATGAATAAACCAAAAATGTGTTCTGCTTGATGTCATTGGGCTCATACAATTTTTATTTTAAAGGACACTTTCATCAGCCAAAGTTTGACCCACAGTTATGGAATGGGTCTAATATCTCCAAGGGAATTTATTGATCTGATACATGTCAAGCGATATGATGGAGGAGTCATCACCACCAACTGTAAGTTGACACTAACAACCAATATTTTGCACATCTTACTTTTTTCCTAAAATGATGCTATCATATAGGGCTGTCTTTCCATGGCTCTCGGATTATCCTTCTCTGCTTTGAATGTTTTGCACCTGCCCTCTCAGGATATAGACACACTTTGGGCTTCAAGAACAGCAAATCTGACAAGCATGTTCTTCTTTCCTGCTATTTTTTTCAATGACATACTCTCTACATATAGTATAATTAGTACATGCAGAGCTACCATCATAACACTGGGGACCTATTATAAATGACTGCAGACTGCCTATCCCCACTCTGCATACACCAGGGCTAGGCTAGGAATTGCGACTGAAAATTTTTATATGGAGTGTCACAGTGGGGGTTTATTCACTAAACTCCAACTTGTAGTAATTAAAATTAGAATGGCAAACATGATGGCAAACATAAAGGCAAGCCTTTATTTTGCATTTGGATTTTAAGGGGAAAACCCACCACACCATTCTTCCAGAAGCTAGCACATATATTGTGTGTGATGAGCAGAGAATGTCACAAAAGAGGAAATAAAAATAAAAGTGAAAAATGGGGTCTATTTTCTTTTTTTCCTCCTTACCCTAATCAGACCTGTATATTACCTGCACTCTCATGACACATTAACTTTGTATCACAACTATTCTATCAGCGTTATTCACTAAAGTGAGAATTCAAAGTTAAGGTCAAAATATCTGAACTGAAAAAAATCCAGGTTGGCTACTTTGGCCTTAAATTTGAAATTCACTTGGAATTCACTTTGGATTCTCACTTTAGTCATGTATCATTTCTCTCAGAAATGCTTTAAACTTGAGAAAGGGTAGATCTCCCAAAATCTTGTCATCCAAAATTCTATTTATCCAATAAAAAAAAAAGATTTTACAAAAGGGGTGCCCAAAAGGTAGATGTGTTGAACTACAACTCCCATGATGCATGCATGCCTCTAGAATGACAAAGCATCATGGAAGTTGTAGTTTTAAAACATC
This sequence comes from Pelobates fuscus, assembly GCF_036172605.1. Lineage (NCBI taxonomy): Eukaryota > Metazoa > Chordata > Amphibia > Anura > Pelobatidae > Pelobates > Pelobates fuscus. The sequence continues at coordinate 60,877,931 of NC_086321.1, forward strand.
AGATCTCTACCTTTCGGGCATACCTGTTTTACAAGATACTAATTTCATCTGTCATTTTACATTTGCGTCACTGGACTAATACAGGTAGACTCTCTACATCCATCTTACTTACAGACAAACTCGCTAACCTAGACAAGATCCCCAAAACACACAGATAAGCTCAGTGACATAGACACAAAATTAGTACAGACAAACTCTCTGACACACGCTTTACTAAAGACAAACTCATTGCTATACACAGACAAATTCTCTGACACACGCTTACTAAAGACAAACTCTCTGACACACACGCTTACTAAAGACAAACTTATTGGTATACACAGAAAAACTCTCTGACACACACGCTTACTAAAGACAAACTCATTGGTATACACAGATAAACTCTCTAACACACACGCTTACTAAGGACAAACTCATTGGTATACACAGACAAGATCTTGTATATGCAAGATCAGGGCCAGCACCGGTGGACTCGCGCAGTACTGGAAATAAGGTAAGTTTTATTACCTTTGAGGAAGGTTAAGGGGGGGGGGGGCAAGCCACCTAAATGATGGTTTTAACCCTACAGTGATCCTAATATAGCGACAGAGAAGCTTTTGTAAAACAAACAGTCCTTCATGACATTGTGGATAGCGAATGTATATGTTTTATGGTATCTTGCTTGAATCCTGTTTTTATGTAATTCTTTTTAAATTGAACAGCTATAAGTGTGGAATGCGCAAAATGCCCACCATCTACCTCATATGTACGTGGCTACAATAATCCATGTGGATACATTTGTTCGCCTTTACCAGAGTAAGTATATGAAAGAAGGGAAACATTGTTTAGATTTATATTAAATTTGTCATATATATATATATATATTTTTTTTTTATGTAAAAGATTGTTCGTAGCAATGCTGCCATATAAGTACAGGTAGCCACTGCTACAATTTTAAGTTTTGTATAGTGTACCAATGCTGCCATATAAGTACAGGTAGCCACTGCTACAATTTTATGTTTTGTATAGTGTAGAGAAAATGTGAGTATATATTCCTATATTTTTGCACTTATTTAATTTTGTTCTGTATCCTGCTTTATAAAAGAAAAAAACTACACTTGGACATAACTGTCGCTTTAAGATATTACCTGTTCACAACAGTAGTCCAGTGATAATTTAGGCTGCATGAACAACTTTGTGATTGAGATTATAGAGGAAACAAAAAAAAATGTCACTTAAAGGATCACTATAGGGTCAGGAACACAAAGGTATTCCTGACACTATAGTGTTAAAACCACCATCTAGCCCCCCTGTGCCCCTCATGCCTCCATAAATATAGCAAAATCTTACTGTATTCAAGCCTGAAGCTGTAGATCTGCATGCTGTTTGCCTCAGAAAAACAAGCTGTCTGCTGACATCATCAGAAGTGGTGGCCTGATCCCATCACAATGCTTCCCCATAGGATTGGCTGAGACAGACAAGGAGACAGATAAGTGGCAGAGCCAGCATGATTCAAACACAGCCCTGGCCAATCAGCATCTCCTCATTGAGATGAATTGAATCAATTAATCTCTATGAGGAAAGTTCAGTGTCTGCATGCAGAGGGCGGAGATACTGAATGCTTGGATGCATTTTAGGCAGCCATGACCCAGGAAGGATCTCTAACAGCCATCTGAGGAGTGGTCAGTGAAGTTATCACTAGGCTGTAATCAGTGGCGTACACACAACCCATGGGGCCCCGGTGCGAAAACTGATCCGTGGGCCCCCCGCGCGCGCGCTTACTCTGCGCGGGCCGGAGCCGCAACACATGGCGGCGGGCACCTGGTCGCAGGGCTGCGACCCCTGCGACCACGGTATGTACACCAGTGCATGCATAAACACATACACTTAAAGGACCACTACAGACACCCAGATCACATCAGCTCAATGAAGTGGTCTGGGTGTCAGGTCTCTCTAGTGTTAACCCTGCAGCTGAAAACATAGCAGTTTCAGAGAAACTGCTATGTTTCACTGAGGGTTAATCCAGCCTCTAGTGGCTGTCTCATCCAGCCGCTAGAGGATTTTCTGCGATTCTCACTGTGAAAATCACAGTGAGAAGATGCTGAACGTCCATAGGAAAGCATTGAGTAATGCTTTCCTATGGGCGGTTTGAATGCGCGCGTGGCTCTTGCCACGCATGCGCATTCGGAGCTGAGAGGCGGATTGGGGCGGAGAGATCCCCAGCGCCAAGGGAGTCCGGCCCTGGAGAAAGGTAAGTGCTTAAGACACACACGCACACATTAACTGACAGACACACACTCAGTGACAGACATACATACACACTTAGTGCCAAACATACATACTCACTAACAGACGCACACAGACACACTCTAACACTAACACGCACACTCAAACACACACACTCTGACACTAACACACACACACTCTGACACTAACACACACACACTCTGACACCAACACTAACACACACACACACACTAACACACACACACACACTAACACACACACATACACTAACACGCTCACACTCTAACACACGCTCGCACTCTAACACACGCTCACACTCTAACACACGCTCGCACTCTAACACACGCTCGCACTCTAACACACGCTCGCACTCTAACACACGCTCGCACTCTAACACACGCTTGCACTCTAACACACGCTTGCACTCTAACACACGCTCGCACTCTAACACACGCTCACACTCTAACACACGCTCACACTGACACTAACACACACACTCTAACACTAACACACACACTCACACACTCTAACACACGCTCACACTCTGACACTAACACACACACACACACACACACTCACACACTCACACTAACATACACTCACACTAACACTAACATACACTCACACTAACATACACTCTCACTAACATACACTCTCACTAACACACACACTCACTAACACACACTCACACTAAGATACACTCACACTAAGATACACTCACACTAAGATACACTCACACTAACATACACTCACTAACATACACTCACACGTTTTTTTATTTATTTATTTAATCCCCCCAGCCTCCTTACCTGTGGGAGAGCTGAGGGGATTCCCTGGGGTCCAGTGGTGTCACCCGGCTGGCTGGTCCTGCGGGCGCGCGAGGGAGCATTCTCCCCTGTGTGCTCCCTCTTCAGCTCCCTTGCGCGCGCGTACTGATACCGGAGCCGGTTCCGGCTCCGGTTTCAGTACGGCGCGCGAGGGAGCTGAAGAGGGAGCACACAGGGGAGAGTGCTCCCTCGCGCGCCCGCCAACCTGGTGACAGCAGGGCCAGCCTCGGGGGGCCCTGAGGTGGCCGGCTCTTGGGCCCCCCAGGAGAAGAGGCTGGCCCAGTGGCTACATACCTGGGTCGCAGGGCGGCCGGGCCCCCTGGTGGGCCGGGCCCGGTCGCAGCCGCGACCCCTGCGACCCTGGTATGTACGCCACTGGCTGTAATGTAAACACTGCATTTTCTCTGAGTTTACAGCAAAAAGTCTGAAGGGAATGATTCTACTCACCAGAACAAATTCAATAAGCTGTAGTTGTTCTGGTGACTATAGTGTCCCTTTAATTATTAGTCTTGGATACTCACGCAAAATAATGAACCCACATGGACACAGTTTACATGCACTGCTATCACCCAACTGAAGCAAATGTATATGATCATACTTTATATATCATCATTTCTTGACAACGAAATTCATAAATGCTGGATACATTATGAAGGTTATTATAAACCTTTATTTATTAGGCAGGAAAAATACAGTATTTAAGAGCCCTGTCTTCACACTTACAATCTAAACTGGAATCTTATATAATCTGTATGGAGCAGGGTACAAGGTCAGCTGTAAACGTCCATGGCTTTCACAGAAAAGGGAGGCTGTGACTGTGCTGGAGGTTACTGCACTTTAATCAGCCATATGAAGATTATGATTTTGCTAATAGTTATACAGCTGTTTGGTATATCTATGCTAACTTTGTCTACTATATCAGATTTTAATGCTTAATGGGATACTATAGTGCTAGGAATACAAAGTTGTATTCCTGGCACTGTAGCTCCCTGTGCCCCCCCCCCCCCCCCCCCATCCCTGGCGCCCCCTCCCGCACTGTAAAGGTTAAAACACCCTTGCTGTGCTCACCTGACTCCATCACCAGTCTCCCTCTGTGCTGGGTCCGTGCTCTGTCTCCTACAGTGAAACCTGACAGGGGGGCTAATGCGCCTGCATGGTGTACAGGATTCATCATCGGCCTTCTGACCAGTCTGTGGCTACGCAGCCCTATTCACAGCAAACTGCGACGCGCGGTGTGTTACGACACTTTTCTATAATGGGCAGCATTAAGTGTTTCAGCAATTTGAGCTATGGTAGCTCTTCTGTGTGATCAACAAGCCTTGGGTGCCCATGACTCTGAAACCAATTCACTGGTTGTCCTTCCTTGCACCACATTTTGGTAGGTACTAACCACTGCATACCAGGAACACTCTACAAGACTTGCCATTTTGGAGATGCTCTGACCCACTCGTCTGGCTTCACTATTTGGCGTTTGTCAAAGTCACTCAAATCTTTTTGCATACCCATTTTACTGTTCTCCAACACATTAAATTCAAGAAATGGACTGTTTACTTTCTGTGTAATATATCCCACCCCTTGACAGGTGTCATTGTAACCATATAATCAATGTTATTTACTTCACTTGTGTAAAGGATAGGAGCCTATGTCGATCCATCTTGTCTCAAACTACTAGTTTCAATAGTTTTTCAAGGTTAAAAAGAAATGCTATATGAAACTAGTTAGATATGAAACTTGTTAGAAATGTTTCTGGCAGTATGCCTGCTTGTCTAAACTGTATAAATTCCCTTTGCTCTCCCATAAAAGATCAGAAGTTTGATTATACGACTGGTGTCTGTTTGATTACTTCTCCAGGCTCCTAACAACTATTCTAATCAGGAGACCTTGAAGTATACAAGAGATCAGGAGTTTCCCTGACACTTATCAGTGGTTTTAATGTTGGGCAGATCAGTGTAGTATAGTTTGAGTTTTTTCTGACTGACAATGTTGTCTAAATTAATATGTTTACTCTTAGCTGACCACAACATACTGTATATTTAATGGTCATTAGCAAAGTTAACGGTTGTTTCAGCACAGACATATACAACATAGAGGTTATGTACAAACTGCTACTGTGGAGTTCTGTGTTGACGTCAGGAATGTTACATTGGGTTCAGCTTTGATTACTTCATTTTTACAACTTTGTGATATACAGTATCTCACAAAAGTGATTACACCCCTCACTTTTTTTGTAAATATTTTATTATATATTTTCATATGACAACACTGAAGAAATGACACTCTGCCACAATGTAAAGTAGTAAGTGTACAGCCTGTATAACAGTGTAAATTTGCTGTCCCCTCAAAATAACTCAACACACAGCCATTAATGAGTACACCCCTAAGTGGAAATGTCCAAATTCGGCTAAATTAGCCATTTTCTTTCCCTGGTGTCATGTGACTCGTTAGTGTTACAAGGTCTCAGGTGTGAATGGGGAGCAGGTGTGTTAAATTTGGAGTTATTGCTCTCACACTTTAGTTATGCTAGCGACGATAAAATATCAAAAAGAAATAAAAGAATTAAATCCAAATAACATTGTTTATTTCATATTTACACACTCAAACAGATAAAAAATAGAATACAATATATAGATTTAATAGCAGTGCCAACCAAGTCCGGAGCCTTGCACAATAGTAGGTAAAGATGCAAGAAAACCCCACTGGTCGCGACTCCTGATATTGCATACCTTAAAGTGCAATAAAAATGGTGGTCGTAAGGTCTTGGCGTAACTGCAAGTCGCTTAACGCATTTCGTACCGTCGTGGTCGGGACTTCTTCAGGAGTAAAATTGAAACTGTATGCTCCGAAGAAAAGAAAACTCCAATTACAAACTGTGTTTTTTCTACTTTGGGTTTTCTTGCATCTTTTTTACCTTCTATAGTGCAAGATTTTGGTCTTGGTTGACACTGCTTTTATATCTATATATTCTTTTTTTTATGTGTTTAAGTGTGTAAATATGAAATAAATTGTTTCATTTGGATTTAACCACTTTATTTCTTTCTGATATTTTATGGTTCATATAGGCAGAAAGGTGGATCACAAAAAAACAAACTCTTCCTAAACACTGACAAAACTGTCACAATCATTTTTGGAACAGTACCTGAATTACACAAATGACCAATTCCCATCTATGCATCAAAACAAAATCAGACAGCACAATGACCACAATCCAAACACTTTCACTTCCACTTTCAAACACTTGGTTATGTTGTTAGACCCCAATCTATCTTTTGGCCTCCACATAGAAAAACTTGCATCTAAACTTTATCCAAAACTAGGTGCCCTGTACAGAAACAAATCCTGCCTAAGCCCTACAGTAAAGGAAAAGATTGTACAGCAAATGCTGATGCCAATAATTGATTATGGGGATGTAGTATATGCACCTGCACCGCAAACCCACCTTAGTAAATGTAATACATTGTATAACTCGTTCTGCCGCTTTGTGCTACAATGTAATTACAGGACCCACCATTGTGACATGCTAAAATAACTAAACTGGCTGTCGCTGGAATCCAGACGCACCCTTCATCTTTCCAGTCTTGTGTTTAAGAGCTTTTCTGGGAAACTCACACCCTGCCTGAGCAGAATGCTCTCCATGGCTGTTCCCACCTCCTATAACCTCCGATCCAGTACCAGCACTTTAACCCCTTAAGGACACATGACATGTGTGACAAATCATGATTCCCTTTTATTCCAGAAGTTTGGTCCTTAAGGGGTAAAAGGGATACTATAGTCACCCAGACCACTTCAACTCAATGAAGTGGTCTGGGTGCAATGTCCTTCAGGTTTTAACCCTTCACATGTAAACATAGCAGTTTCAGAGAAATGTGAGTATATATGGCAGGGTTAATCCAACCTCTAGTGGCTGTCTTCCTGACAGCCACTAGAGGCGCTTCTGCGATGCTTGATGCAAAATTCGCATACAGCGTGCAGAACGTCCATAGGAAAGCATTGAGAACTGCTTTCCTATGGACTGTTAGAATGCGCGCGCATGCGGCTCTTGCCTCGCATGCGCATTCTGCTCCACTCGGGAGCTGACATCGGCGGGGGAGGAGAGGTCACCAGGGAGCCTGGCGCTGGATAAAGGTAAGTAATTGGTTTTAACCCCTTTAGCACCACAGGAGGGGGACCCTGAGGGTGAGGGTTCCCCAAGGAGTATATAGTGTCAGGAAAATGAGTTTGTTTTCCTGACACTATAGTGATCCTTTAATTAGTCTACCTCAATACAAAAAGAAAGCAGCCCGATCCTCCTTTTCCTACAGAGCACCGCAATTATGGAACGACCTCCAGCACACTTTCAAATCTTCCCTAGGCCTAAAATACTTTAAGAGATCCCTTTTGAGTCTCCACATATCTCAAAACAGAATGCACCTGTCATGGTTGATTATATATTTCCTATCTGTTCTATGTTAAATTTTGTATATATTGTGTATTAATATTGTTTTTGTATTTTATTGTACCCTATTGTATCAATGCAATGTTTTGTGGACCCAGGACATACTTTAAAAAACGAGAGAAATCTCAATGTATTCTTCCTGGTAAAATGTTTTATAAATAAATAACTAAAGCCTTCAGCTTCTGGATTGGTAATTATTATTTTACTCTTGGTTTCTAGCGCCCTCTAGTGTCTGCTCAAGCCTAGGCTTGAAAACTCACAACTTTGTTTCTAGATTAAGCAGACTGTGCAATACAGGAACCTAAAATATATAGATTCCTTTTCAGAAAGTGTTTAAGAAGGCTGTGCAAATCACATGCAGGTGTGACTAGGGCTGTATAAACAAAGTGATTCAACTCCTAAATGGCAACAAATTTAGCAGTGATCGTGTGGGGCCATTATCTATACACCAACGCTGTTCAATTAAGCTAAAGTAGTTTTGGTGCCTATAGTGTCCCTTTAATATGAGAGTAAATTTTTCAGCATAATGTTTTATTCTTATTTTAGCTGTTTATTTGTACATTATTTTTATTTGGGGTTAGAAAGGCACGTGTGTTTCTTTTATATATGAATTCTAGGCAGATATTTCTTAAGGAAACACTTGAAGCACCACAACTAGTACAGCGTGCAGTAATGATCAACGTGCCCTGGTGCCTCCCCCAGTGTAATAGTTAATTTAGGTGCCTATCACTTTTTTCATGGAGAGCTAGAATTTAGCTCTCCTGAACAAAGCTCTGCTGTGCAGGGTCAGCTTATTGTCTAAGAGTGTCTGCTGACTGTGCTCAGCCAATGAGCTAAACCCTGCACCAACAGGCTTAGCTCAGTGGAGACAACTTCAGGTTGTCATAGTAGCAGTGACCGGCGTCTAGCGGACCTCATATAAGAAATCAAACCATCCGCAAACAGTTAAACTAGTAAGATTGGGTGGGGTCTATAACCACTACAGTGTGTGTAGTGGTTATGGTGCTTGGAGTATTCCTTTAATAGGATTTATTCACTAAAAGGAAATTGTGGAGGATTGACAACTAAGCTGAAACTTAGAAGCCATAACAGTGGGTGATATTGTTTCTAATTCTACTATTTCGGTCTAAATTATAAACTTGGTATTCAACGATCCGCAGCTTACTTTGATATTGAATATAAACCAATATGTTAATCAAAATATGACATGGACTAGCATTATATATTAAGAGCAATTCTGGGGCCAAATGTTTATTGTCAAGCAGTAACCATGGAAACAAGTAAAATGTTTACTTTTAATGTTTACTTACTTTACAGCATTGTCCATTATTTTATTTATAGCTCTCCTTTTTAGTGTTATAACCTGCATTTTACTCATAAATAGCCATAACATTGCAAAAACTAACAAAATATATATTTTTTTTCAGAAATCCAGCTCATTGCAAATTTGTGGTTTTCATTCAACCTGAACTTGGTGGTTTGCTTCCTCGTTCTGTGGTGGAGTCTGCTCTTCCGAACAATGTAGTCGGTCTTGTCAATGATGTGAGGATTGGTTTGAAAAAGTATTTACCATAAATATAACAATTCTCTTTTGGTGGCTTTTCCCTTTTGACTGAAAAACACTGCAAGTTGGGCAAGCCATGCTACCCAAATATTGTGTTTCATTAAAAGAGATTGCCAATTTGTCTAGTAATTTTCACGGACATTCTACTTGGCATTGACATTCAGTAAAAATGAGCCAATGAAATTGAAAATTCCAAAGCAAGTTACATATATTTAGAACACAATTCTAAAATTACCAAATAGACCTCAGAATGCATGCCCCAAAAGAAAAAAAATGGTAATATTGTGTTATTTCCTTAGAAATGTTCTCATGTTGCAATTTAATTTACAAAATAACAAAATTATGCCAAGATCTGTCTGAAAGTCAAGAATGAAAACAAATGCATTCTTCTAAATTTAAAATGAACGTAGTCAGGCCATCCAGGATAGTTGTACATTAGTCAAGACATCATAAGAACTGTGTCTACTTTGTGTTAAGCTACCTATTTGTATTGCATCAGTGGTAGTGTCCTCTGTGCATTATTTCTTGTGATGGAGTTTTTCCTAAACCAGTCGTTAAACCACTGTTCTAATGCATGATTTGATGGCAATTGTGCAGTACTTGAACCCTAATTTTAGCAACACGGGGCATACATGTCTGCCTGAAATTAGTAAACATTAAGCTTTTGGACACCTTTTTAAAGCTGCACTGTCACAATTTATGAAATACTAATTTTGTCTGTGGTGGAATTTCACTGAAATTCCAACCAAGTCAAAAGATATACTGAGGTAGGGACTACTTTGTCTCTGTATATTTCCTACACCTGAAATGTCTACACACTGGGCGGAGCTATCGCTGTCTAGAAGTGTCAATCCCCCAGTCATCACCACTGATGGCTGCTTGGAATTGGCTCTGTCTATGAATACGACCTCGCGGGATCCTCGGATCTCAATGCTGTATTCTCACATGCACAAGAGTACAACAGTGACATTGGCTCCTGGCACTTCTGAAGAGGACCCTCCAGAAGAAGATGGCAGAGCCCACGGTGGAAAGGTTCAAGTATGTAGAACTCACTGCTGCTTGCCCCCCTGGCCACTGGACCCCCAGCGGAGGTCATTGTTGGGGGTTTTGCAAATTCAGCAGTGACAGTGACAGGGCTGCTTTAATTGAGATCTGTCCTGAGCCTAATTTATGGCTGGTTGCAGCTGCCACGTTGGGATAGAACTCCTACAAATCTCATGCAAAGTGGAAAAGTATATCATGGTGCTTTCCTTTTAAGGAGTCATGACAGTAACACTTCCAGTAACCATTATTAGTCCTATGATTAAAACAAACATTTGCAATATAAAAAGGTACATAATGCATAAGTGTAATTTAGTGGAAAACAAGTGCAACTCTGGGCTCTGTAGACTTTCACTGACCACTCGACCTTCAATGTCGTTGTCTATTAAAATCTCTTCAGAACCCATCCACGCCAATATTTCCTTTTTAAAGGAACTATCCCGGCACTGCAATCATTTTAGTGCACTGTAGTGACAATGGTGACAGGAGCGCCCTGGCACCCTCTCCCCATTTTACAACTGTTTGACCTGGGTTCTGTCAAGTGCCGCAATCCACCCACTGCAGCTAGGAGCTTTTGGGCTTAGCTCAGAAGGGCTAATAGAAGATGCGAGCAGGAGCTTATGGGTCTTCTAGATACTGCAGTGGAGGAGATGAGCAACAGTTCAAAGTTCAAATATGTGATCCACGTTCTCTATAAACGAAGGAAAAACAGCATATTTTAGCTGTGCATCATAAGTACTGAATCCCTACTGACTTAAGTGGAGAACCCGCAGAAATAAATAGGTGCTCAGTCCAGTAGGGTCTTTTAGCAGCTTGGACAAAAATGAAAATGAATTTCTGCATTTCTTGTGCCTAGTTGCCTCACACACACCATTAAAAAAGGAATCAATTTATTGTATTAGGACACTTGTGTCATAGTCTGTGTCATGTATAGTCATGCATGTGTTTTCTGTTGTTGACCTGAAATCCTTTCCTATAAGGCTGTAATGTCCACATATTCAATAAAATTTTGGGAGGCGGATCACCATGGAAAATGAATGACATAACAGCATCCTATTTTACATTGATTCATTTTATGTAACATTCCACTACTACCTCATGAAAATGGTGCTTTCTCACGTAATAAGATTATTCACTAAACACGGAATTGGAGGGAATCTAAAATTTAGGCTAAAATAGCAGTTTTGGAACAAATGTCCAACTCGGTTATAGTCACTGCCTAAATGTTTTACACTAAAACTTGGATTTCAGTTCACGCAGCTGAGGACATTGTAATTTCCTTGGAGATCATCAGAACAGTGTTAATTGGCATTCTGACTGATTTACCTGTGCCATGGTGACTACAAATCCAGTAGTTTTTAAGATGTGCTTTTAAGGGCTAAATAGAGATTTTAAAAATAAGATGCATTTTTTTTTTTTTTAGAACCCTTCAAGCATCATAACCACTACAGTAAGCTGTGCTGATTAGGATGCCAGAAGTACCCTGGCATAACCCCCAGTGTAAATAGTTAAACCGTTTTAGAGCAATTTGACTTCTTACTTGGGGTCACCAGGCGGCGCTTCAAGTCTGTTCTTTTCTGGTGCACAGGGCCAGCTGATTGACTGAGAATTATCAGCTGACACTCTCAGCCAATCAGCTGGCCCTGCACCACTGAGCTTAACTCGAGCAGAGAACTTCTCACTGTTTTAGAAACAAGAAACAGCAGGCCTCAGGGAAATATTCCAACTGTTCCTGGAAAGGAGTGGGATGTCTGGGTGTTCCTGGCAACATGACCACTACACTGTGCTTATGATGCTCAGAGTGGGACACAAAAATATGCTGCATCAAGATATAGAGGGCTTGTACTATTACAGAGCAAAGTTCTAGAGCAGGTTTGTCTAACTATATCCCTGGTCTAGAAATATTATTTACTCCAGTTCAGAGATGGTTTTCATTTCTATAATCTATCTACGGTAGATATTTTTGTGAACATGTGAATTAACCAGTGGTGATATAGTATCAGGTTGAATATAGTTTCTGTACTTGTACTTTGTCTATGCCACAATAAATATAAATTTTAATTGACTACAAATTGGTATTTTATCGTTTGTTTTACTATACAAAATATTTCAACACATATTTCCGGTCATTTAAAAAAAACAACAAAAAAAAAACATTTACTGTCAAGCATCTGATGAAATAAGCAATAACATTTCCACATGTCTGCCTATCCATCTATCTTATATTAAAGGAACACAGAGGGTCCCTGGTTTCCCAAAGCTCAATCCCCACTGGAAGTGAGGCTAAGGCAATGGTTACACACTTCCTTGTAGCCATACCAATTCATACTGGCAATGGCACTTTGATAGACTGAATTTGGTCAGCTGACACGTTCAGCTAATCATAGATGCCTATTGCTGCACAGGTTAATGCTTCCTCATTAAACAAGCCAGCACAGAGGAGATTGTTACCTGGGGACTCTTGTTTAGCATTAAAACATCAAAAAACAGTTTACTGCTGAATGGAAGGATGATGTCAAGGGACTCTAGACGCGATAACCAGTTCAATTAGATGAAGCAATTTTAGTGCATACAATGTCTCAATCTCACATTCTTTCTCCCAGATGTTGATAGCTTACAACTCCTTAATTCTTTGAATGCAATAAACAGCCAGAGAATCATGGCAATGGCAGTTCAACAACATCTGGGGGGAGAGGCAGAGTTTGAGATGCCTGCTTTAAGGACTAAAATACAAAGCCGTTACTATGGCTTTTCCTGATGTAGTAGTCTGGGGCAGTGCCTAAATGCATGTAATAAAGAGAAGAAATATCTCCAGGCACTCAGGATGTTAAAGCCGCAGGCAGATTTATTGAAACAGAAAGGACAGCAACGTTTCGGCCTAACAGCCTGTTAGGTCGAAACGTTGCTGTTCTTTCTGTTTCAATAAATCTGCCTGCGGCTTTAACGTCCTGAGTGCCTGGAGATATTTCTTCTATTTGCTTTGCTGTTGTGGGATTGCTGGTCCTGCTCCAGGGCACCGGGTGGCTGCTTAGGGACTGATTAGGGATTGAGTGCGGTTCCTATCTACACTTCTGCAATAAATGCATTTAGTGTCATTTCACTTATACAACTTTGGAGGCTATTTATTTACAAGATTAATCATATCTCCTTTGCAACTCCTCTCTCTCAACACAACTTTTAATAAGTATTTTCTACCCTTCAGGCCCTTTTCGTGGTTCTCCTTTCTCTCACCCTACCACCTGCCCCCTTGATCCCATACCATCTTATCAGATCTCTCCCTTCTTGTCTTGTTCCATTCTTAAAGGGTTACTCCAACCAAAAACCAGTGGTTTTGGTTAGCGTAACTCCTTCTGTAGTGCCCCTCCCCCCCAAAAATAAGATGTTTAAAACTTTTTTCCAAGTCCAGGGCAGGGGTGGTGGCACCATTGGCTGTCACTTTCTCAACTCTATCTTTCTCATCCATCCTCAGTCTTGCTTCCATCTGCTATACAGTATTTTACAGAACTGCTGACTAAAGTTTTTAATGATCTTAGTATAGTCTGCTATTCCATACTAGATCTTTTAGACCTCTCTGAGGCTTTAGAACGGTTGATCACACTCCTTCAAACCGTTCACACTCTTGGCCTTTGTGAGACTGTAATAGCCTGGTTCTCATCCTATCTCTCCCAACCATCCATCATCATGGCCATCTAGCTGTTTTGGAGGACTCCCATAATGCTTTGCTATGTTATATTTAACAGGGACTTCACATGAATTTACATCCCTGCTCTAAAGGGATATATTTCCAATTGTGCCTAATTTTTTCCACCATAGTTGTAAGTTTTTATGCAGTTTTACTCTTATCTAAGTGACAAAATTCTATTGTGGCTAATGGACAGATCTTTTAAACTAATTAAATTTATGCAAGAAAGGAATTCGCACTGCATCTAAAGTAGCCTTCACGTCTGTCCCAAGGGCATTAAGAGTTCACTTAATAGAAAATAGCATTATGTCCCATTACTGAAAGGGCTGGCACATTTCTAAGACAAAGAAAGATGATTTAATTAAACTTACGTAATGATTCTATGTTCTAATATGCTGTATAACAAGACAAATACAATTAGAAGATTTGATGAAGTAAAGATCGAAGCAAGGCTTTGATGCAGTCATCAGTAAATTAGATGGTCACACTAAACAAAGTTGACAATGTCGCATTACCATATTTAAAATAAATTAGTAAATGAAGGCCTTTACCTTGATACACAATTCATTTTCAGCACTTTCAGAGTTTAATGGTGTTATGGAGACAGGCTTAGGCACTGAGTATAGTGGTGCTATGGAGACAAGCTTAGGCACCGAGTGTAGTGGTGTTGTTGAGACAGGCTCAGGCACTGATGTTAATGGTGTTGTGGAGACAGGCTCAGGCACTGAGGGTAATGGTGTTGTGGAGACAGACACCGGCACTGAGGGTAATGGTGTTGTGGAGACAGGCTCAGGCACTGAGTGTAGTGGTGTTGTGGAGACAGGCTCAGGCACTGAGTGTAGTGGTGTTGTGGAGACAGGCTCAGGCACCGAGTGTAGTGGTATAATGGAGACAGGATTGGAGACTATGGTGAGGCCTAATAGAAAGCAGTTGTTGTTGGGGGATTCTATCATAAGAGGTGTGGAGCTGGACAATAGTGGTCTTGTGAGATGTCTTCCCGGAGCTACTGCTCACAGAGACAGGAGACGTATTTGTAATATTGTTAGGCGAGCAAAGCCGGAAGGGGAATTAGATGTACTTTTCCATCTAGGGACAAATGACTTGGCTTGCAATGAGGTTTCAGAGGTCAAGGAAGTTTTTTGTGTTTTTGCCAATGATATACAGCATGTTGCTTCCACACTGTCATTCTCTAAAGTTCTGCCTGTGCATAACACTCAGAATGACAGGCGGATGCGTATTAGGGACTTTAACTTGTGGCTTGGTGAATGGTGTCAGGAGCAAGGATTTGGCTTCATTTCTCATGGTAGCTCTATTTGGAATGGAAATAAACTGTACAAAAAAGATGGTTTGCATCTTTCTCAATAGGGAACAAATGTTTTCATTGAGCAGTTCATAGGTTTTGCTAGGATGTATTTAAACTAGGGGGGGGGGGGGGGGGGAGGTGATAAAACATCAATCCAATTGAAGGGCGAAGTTATCATCATGGGTGACTTTAACCCCTTAAGGACACATGACATGTGTGATATGTCATGATTCCCTTTTATTCCAGAAGTTTGGTCCTTAAGGGGTTAATCTTCCTGATGTGAACTGGAAAACCAAAACAGCTGTTTGTGCCAGGAGCACACATATTCTAAACTCCCTATTGGGATTATCTCTAAAACAACTTGTTGAGGAGCCAACGCGTAAAGAGGCCATGCTAGATTTAGTGTTAACAAATGGAGATTTAGTATCACATACAGTGGAACCTCGGTTAACGAATGCCTCGGTAAATGAAAAATTCGGTTTACGTATAAAAATTCATTTAAAAAAATGCCTCGGTTTACGTATTTTTTTCACAATACGAAACAAGTGTCCCAGTTTATAGCTCCGCCCCCTGCATACTGAAGTGTGGGTAGCACGTGAGTGTGTAGTGTGGAGGTGTTGGAGAGGTTTTGGAGCCATTTGCAGCAAGTTGTGGAGCCTTGTGGAGCCTTTTGGAGCCATTTGCAGCAGGTTTTAGATCCTTTTGGAGCCATTTGCAGCAGGTTTTAGATCCTTTTGGAGCCATTTGCAGCAGGTTTTAGATCCTTTTGGAGCCATTTGCAGCAGGTTTTGGAGCCTTTTGGAGCCATTTGCAGCAGGTTTTAGATCCTTTTGGAGCCATTTGCAGCAGGTTTTGGAGCCTTTTGGAGCCTTTTGCAGCAGGTTTTGGAGCCTTTTTGGTGCATCTCAAGAAGTGGAAAGGTAGGGAGCTGAGCTTGGTTGTTTGCATGCCTTTTACTGTGTGTTGATGTGTGATGTTTTAAAACATAAAGTTGGATGTTTGAAATGTTATTGCTTGATTAATCATGTCCCTGTACAGTATTTATGCCTTTAAAGTGCACTTTATAAAGAGTTTTGAACAGATAAAATACTTTATTTGACTTTTTTCTCACCTCCGGAACAAATTAATTGGTTTTCAATGCATTCCTATGGGAAACCGTGTTTCGGTTTACGAATTTTTCGCAATACGAAACATCCCGGAGAACGCATTAAATTCGTAAACCGAGGTCCCACTGTATTAATGTAAGTGAAAGTTTAGGATCCAGTGATCATCAGTCAGTGTGGTTTTAGACTTTAGAAAAACAGACTTTTCTACAATTAGAATATGTATAAAGGAGTCATTATCAGACTGAAGCTATTTAAATGGAGTCCAAGAGAAATGGGATTATTTAAAGGTTGCACTGCTGAAGGCAACAGAAAATTGCATTAGGCTTGTCATTAAAAGCAAAAAATTTAAGAAACCACTGTGGTACTCCGCAGATGTGGCCAAAATAGTAAAAAAAACTAAAAGTTAGCATTTAGTAATTATAAAAAAAAAAACAGAGTGAGGAAGATAGACAGATCTATGAGATTAGACAGAAAGAGGCTAAGCAAGTTATAAGAGCTTCCAAATCACACACAGAAGAGAAAATAGCACAGTCAGTAAAAAAGGGGGACAAAACTTTTTTTAGATACCTAAATGAGAAAAGAAAAGTAAAACAAGGATTAGTTAGATTAAAAACAAAAGAAGGAAGGTATGTAGAAGAGGATAAAGGTCTAGCTGACTTCCTCAATTAATATTTTTGTTCAGTATTTACAGATGAAAATGAAGGAAAGGGGCCTCAGTTAGGAAAAAGGACAAATTAGTCATTTGTTACATGTGAATTTACAGAGGAAGAGGTTCTATTTCCACTGTCAAAAGTAAAGACAAATAAATCAATGGGATGTGATGGAATACGCCCAAAATTATTAAAAGAGCTTAGTGGTGTACCAGCAAAACCATTAACAGATTTATTTAACCAATCATTGTTAACAGGAGTAGTCCCAGAAGATTGGAAGTTAGTGAATGCTGTGCCCATTCACAAGAAAGGTAATAGGGAGGAGTCAGGCAACTATAGGCCAGTAAGCCTTACTTCAGTAGTGGAAACCATGTTAAAGGATAGGATTGTTGAACAACTAGAACAACTTTTGACACTGTTGCACATAGAAGGCTTATCAATAAACTGCAATCTTTACGTTTGGATTGTTGAATGGGTAAGTGGGTGGTTGAGTGACAAGCAACAGAGGGTTGTAGTCAATAGAGTATATTCGAAGCATGGTCTTGTCACCAGTGGGGTACTTGGACTCATTCTCTTTAATATTTTTTATAGTGGTATTGCAGATGGTAAAGTATGTCTTTAACAGGGTTGATGGTCTTTAACAGGGTTGATGTTCCAGGAGGGATAAACCAAATGGCAAATGATTAAGGTAAAGAGTTGTGGCAGCTGACATTTAATGTGGATAAGTGCAAGGGCAGAGTTCAGAATATTTGATAGAGAGCTAACCTCAACATCTGAGGAAAGGGATTTAGGGGTAATTATTTCAAATTACTTAAAGATAGGCAGACAATGTAATAGAGCAGCAGGAAATGCTAGCAGAATGATTGGTTGTATAGGGGGCGGTATTAGCAGTAGAAAGAGGGAAGTGCTCATGCCATTGTACAGAACGCTAGTGAGACCTCACTTGGAGTACTGTACACAGTACTGGAGACCGTATCTCCAGAAGGATATTGATACTTTAGAGAGAGTTCAGAGAAGGGCTACTAAACTGGTTCATGGATTGCAGGATAAAACTTACAAGGAAAGGTTAACGGAACTTAACATGTATAGCTTGGAGGAAAGACAAGACAGGGGGGATATGATAGAAACATTTAAATACATAAAGGGAATCAACACAGTAAAGAAGGAGACTGTATTTAATAGAAGAAAAAACTACCACAACAAGAGGACAGTCTTAAATTAGAGGGGCAAAGGTTTAAAAAATTATCAGGAAGTATTATTTTACTCAGAGGGTAGTGGATGCATGGAATAGCCTTCCAGCTGAAGTGGTAGATGTTACCACAGTAAAGGAATTTAACCATGTGTGGGATAGGAATAAGGCCAGGGACTAATGAAAGTAGTTAGAAAATTAGGCAGACTAGATGGGCCGAATGGTTCTTATCTGCCATCACATTCTATGTTTATATATATCATAAATTTGATATATTAGCAAGAGAACAATTTTCAAGGCAAAATAGCTTTCTTAGTAGTATATAGGGTGGAAGAAATAGCTAGTCAGTATTTTTGTGGAATCTAACTATAACTACCACAGAGCCTATGCCACAAAAGTACTGACTTTTTGGCTTATGAAAAGTTGATTGATAATAAATGGATGCAGAGCTAACAGTAGATACGATTCATGGATACTTATTGTATTAACAATCATGGGTTTCAATTTAATAAGCTTTACAAAATATTTAATATTAAAGAGTTTCATAGGCTTTAATTGTGACTTCTGTAGATACAGTAATCATTTAGAAAGTTTTTCTTACAATATTGAATCATTTGGAAAGCTTGTTAAATCAAGCCAAGCTACTAAACAGACCAGACGTGTGTTGCACGAGCTCCCGCGTCTGGCACCCAATAATCATGGAAACAAGCTGAGCTAAAACTCACTTGGACGCAGAGCTATAACAAGCTTGATACTGAGACACCAACGGTTCTGATGACACCTTCCGTGAAGCCCTGTGACACCGGGAAGCCCATCTCAAAGCTCTGCGGTCTACCAGCGACAGTGCTGGGGAGAGACGGCCGCTATCCTACTGCTTTGACTGGTGGTGAGGACACTGACCAGTGCTGTCCCACTTCCCCCCCATGGACCGGCGGGGGTTATCCCGGTCCCCCCTGGCTAGCCCCACATGCCCACACATCAATTTGGCGACCGACACAGGCAGGGCCGCCATCAGGGGGTGACAACCGTGACAGTTGTCACGGGCCCGGCGGCCCTGGGGGGCCCGGACTGCTCTGGCAGTCCTGGGCCCCACTTTCCCTCTCTGCACACATAGATAGCGAATATCGCTATCTATGTGTGCAGCCCCGGGCCCCCGGCTTCCCAGTTACCGCAGAGGGGGCCCAGGCAGCACACAGCTTCTCTTCTTCTCGTTTCTGCTAATAACTCTCGCGAGACCCGGTTGCCATGGCAACGCTCCGCGGGTCTCGCGAGAGTTATTGGAGGAGAGAAGAGAAGAGGCTGTGTGCTGCCTGGGCCCCTTCTGCGGTAACTGGGAAGCCGGGGGGCCCCACCATGCCACCGGACCACCAGGGATGGAATCTCCCCCCTCCCTAGACACAGGTAAGGGAGGGGGGAGAAACAATTTTTTTTTTTTTTTTTTTTTATTATGTTAAAATGCCCCCCCCCTCCCCCACACCCCAGCACATTTACACACACACACACTGCATACACTGACACAACACACACACACACACTGCATACACTGACACAACACACACACACACACACACACACACACTGCATACACTGACACAACACACACACACACTGCATACACTGACACAACACACACACACACACACACACTGCATACACTGACACAACACACACACACACACACACTGCATACACTGACACAACACACACACACACTGCATACACTGACACAACACACTGACACAACACACACATACTGCATACACTGACACAACACACACACACTGCATACACTGACACAACACACACACACACACACACACACACACACTGCATACACTGACACAACACACACACACTGCATACACTGACACAACACACACACACACACTGCATACACTGACACAACACAAACACACACACTACATACACTGACACAACACACACACACTGCATACACTGACACAACACACACACACACTGCATACACTGACACAACACACACACACACACACTGCATACACTGACACAACACACACACACACACACTGCATACACTGACACAACACACACACACTGCATACACTGACAACACACACACACACACTACATAAACTGACACAGCACACACACTGCATACACTGACACAACACACACACACACACTACATACACTGACACAGCACACACACACTACATACACTGACACAACACACACACATTGCATACACTGACACAACACACACACACACATTGCATACACTGACACAACACACACACACACTGCATACACTGACACAACACACACACTACATACACTGACACAGCACACACACTGCATACACTGACACAACACACACACATACACTAACACAACACACACACTCTGCATACACTGACACAACACATTCTGCATACACTAACACAACACACACTGCATACACTAACACAACACACACTCTGCATACACTGACACAAAACACTATGCATACACTGACACAAAACACTATGCATACACCAACACAACACACTATGCATACACCAACACAACACACTCTGCATACACCAACACACTCTGCATACACCAACACAACACACTCTGCATACACTGACACAACACACTCTGCATACACTGACACAACACACACTGCATACACTAATACAACACACACTGCATACACTAACACACACACTGCATACACTAACACAACATACATACTGCATACACTAACACAACATACATACTGCATACACTAACACAACATACATACTGCATACACTAACACAACAAACACACTGCATACACTAATACAATACACACACTGCATTCACTAATACAACATGCACTCTGCATACACTACACACTAACACACTCACTGCATCCACTATACTGACACACACTCTGCATTCGCTACACATTAACACACTCTGCATTCACTACACTAACACACACTCTGCATCCGCTACACACTAACACACTCTCTGCATTCACTACACATTAACACTCTGCATTCACTACACTAACACACACTCTGCATCCGCTACACACTAACACACTCTCTGCATTCACTACACTAACACACACTCTGCATCCGCTACACACTAACACACTTTCTGCATTCACTACACTAACACACTCTCTGCATTCACTACACATTAACACACTCTCTGCATTCACTACACATTAACACACTCTCTGCATTCACTACACATTAACACACACTCTGCATTCACTACAAATTTACACACACACTACATTCATTACAATGACACACTCTGCATTCACTACACCCTAACACACACTCTGCATTTATTACACACTAACACACACTCTGCATTCACTAAACTATGCACACACTCTGCATTCACTACACTAACATACACTCTGCATCAACTGTGCACACAGCATCCACTACACAAACATCCTGTATTCACAGTACACACACTACATCCACCACAAATTGAAACACTCTGCATTCACTATACACAGACACTGTGTCTAATACACACACTACATCCACTACATCCACTAAACACATTTCATCTAGTACATACAAACACTACATTCACTACACAAACACACACTACATCACTGTACACACACTACATCCACTACTCAAACACTCTCTGCATTCACTACACATTAACACTCTGCATTCACTACACTAACACACACTCTGCATCCGCTACACACTAACACACCCTCTGCATTCACTACACATTAACACAGTGCATTTACTACACTAACACACACTCTGCATCCGCTACACACTAACACATTCTCTGCATTCCCTACACATTAACACACACTCTGCATTCCCTACACATTAACACACACTCTGCATTCCCTACACATTAACACACACTCTGCATTCCCTACACATTAACACACACTCTGCATTCACTACACATTAACACACACTCTGCATTCACTACACATTAACACACACTCTGCATTCACTACACATTTACACACACTCTGCATTCACTGCACTAACACACACACTACATTCATTACACTGACACACTGCATTCACTACACACTAACACACACTCTGCATTCATTACACACTAACACACACTCTGCATTCACTAAACTATGCACACACTCTGGATTCACTATACTGACACACACTCTGCATTAACTGTACACACAGCATCCACTACACAAACATCCTGTATTCACAGTACACACACTACATCCACCACAAATTGAAACACTCTGCATTCACTATACACAGACACTGCGTCTAATACACACACTACATCCACTACAGACACTGCATCCACTAAACACATTTCATCTAGTACATACAAACACTACATCCACTACACAAACACACACTACATCACTGTACACACACTACATCCACTACTCAAACACACTCTGCGTTCACTATACACACTGCATCCGCTACACAAACACACACTCTGCATTCACTGCACAAACAGTATCTAATACACACAAACACTACATCCATTACACACATTCTAATTCACTTCCACTATACACACCACATTCAGTCCCGCATCATTGTCAGCAGACTAGGTAGGGCGTGGGCGGGCCCGGGAGGGAGGGGGCGGGGGAGGGGGGGCCCAGACCTTGTGCTTTGTCAGGGGCCCCAAAATTTCTGATGGCAGCCCTGGACACAGGCCCCCGACAAATACCCCCAAGATGGTGGACGTGCTCTCTATACAGAGGCTGGCGATGCACAGGCCGGTGACGGTCCTACCAGGCTCGGTGGACCACATGCTGCAACGCCTGAACAAGGCATTCCAGAGATTCTGGCAAAGGCTGGAGGCTAGGATGTCAACCCCACAAGCTCAGTACCAGGGAGGTGAGTGCAAGGGCGAGAGCCGAGGGGAGCCTGGGCCTCCTCAGGGCAAAGCACCTTTGCAAGCAACGGCGAAACCTAATCCTGGCATATCTGAGCTGAGGGCCACCCCGGCAAAAACTGTAAAACACCGACCACGCCGGCGGAGATTAGCAAACCGCAAGCAGCGGCGGACTGCTCGAAGCCCCCGCAATCCCCCAAAAGGGAGGGACTTGGAGCACCACGTTGTTAGGGTCCATGGACCCCAGATGCAGACCCCATCTCAGATGCAGTGAGGTGCGGGCGATGCCCTGGCACATCCTACTCAAGCTGCATTGCCCGGAGTGTCCCCACTCTATCGAGCCAAGGCATTGGCTAACATGGACAAGTCACCCCAAGAACAACGCCATCAACTCTCAGAGACACTGCTCAGAGCTACATTTCTATAAGCTACAGCTGCTGCCATAATAATCATTGGTCCCCATCTAAAACCAAGCTGATGTTACTACTAATCATAAGCTATTACTGTTTTTTCTGAATGTATGCTTTCATGTGACCACATTCCACGCTAAACTGGGGTTGTTCAGGGGTTAATTCCACGACTAACACTGCACAGGCACATCTAACCAACTAACTGGATGACACATACCTTATAAGCTTGCACTATGTACAAACTCCAGCAGAGTTTTATGCTACCCACAATCTATTGTTTCCTAAGCTAAAAGAAAACCATCACGTTACTTACTAACACCTTGTTACTAACTTGAAACTACATAACCCTCATGTAACACATTCCTCTATCATACAGGTGATACTCGAAAAATTAGAATATTGTGCAAAAATTCATTTATTTCAGTAATGCAACATAAAAGGGGAAACTAATATATGAGATAGATGCATTACATGCAAAGCAAGATAGTTTGTCGTTATTTGTCATAAGTGCGATGATTATGGTTTACAGCTTATGAAAACCCCAAATCCACAATCTCCGTAAATTATAATATTACATGCAATCAATAAAACTAAGAGTATACATAGAACATCGGACCTCTGAAAAGTATAAGCATGCATATGGACTCAGTACTTTGTTTGGGCCCCTTTTGGAGCAATTACTGCCTCAATGCGGCGTGGCATGGAAGCTATCAGCCTGTGGCACTGCTGAGGTGTTATGGAAGACCAGGATGCTTCAATAGCGGCCTTCAGCTCTTCTGCATTGTTCGGTCTCATGTCTCATCTTTCTCTTGGCAATGCCCCATTTGCTGACCAATCAAGCACAGTAATCCCACCGTCATTTAACCAGGCTTTGATGCTCTTGGCAGTGTGGGCAGGTGCCAAGTCCTGCTGGAAAATGTAGTGGGTATCCCCATTAAGCTCTTCTGCGGAAGGAAGCATGAAGTACTCCAAAATCTCCTGATAGACGGCTGCGTTAACCCTGGACTTAATGAAGCACAGTGGACCAACACCAGCAGATGACTTGGCTCCCCAAATCAACACAGACTGTGGAAACTTCACACTGGACTTCATGCATCTTGCAGTGTGTGCCTCTCCATTCTTCCCCCAGACTCTGGGTCCTTGTTTTCAAAAGAGATGCAAAAGTTGCTCTCATCAGAAAAGAGGACTTTGGACCACTGAGCAACAGACCAGGTCTGTTTTTCTTTAGCCTAGGTAAGACGCTTCTGACGTTATTTGTTGCTCAGGAGCGGCTTGACAAGAGGAACACGACATCTGAAGCCCATGTCCAGGATCCGTCTGTGTGTGGTGGCTCTTGATGCACTAACTCCAGCCTGAGTCCACTCCTTGTGAAAGTCCCCAACACTTTTGAATGGCCTTTTCCTGAAAATCCTCTCCAGGCTGCGGTCATCCCTGCTGCTTGTGCACCTTTTTCTTCCACATAACTTTCTATTAATGTGCTCTGATACAGCACTTTGGGAACATCCAACTTCCTTTGCAATTACCTTTCTGAGGCTTTCCCTCCTTGTTGAGAGTGTCAATTATGGTTTTCTGCACAACTGTCAGGTCAGCAGTCTTCCCCATGATTGTGATTCCTACTGAACAGACAGAGACAATTTAAAGGCTCAGAAACCCTTTGCAGGTGTTATGGCTTACTTAGGTGATTGAAGTGTAACACTGTAAGCCTAGAGTATTGCACCTTTTCACAATATTCAAATTTACTGAGATTGTGGATTTGGGTTTTCATGAGCTGTAAGCCATAATCATCGCACTTATGCCAAATCACGGCTTGAACTATCTTGCTTTGCATGTAATGTGTCTATCTCATATATTAGTTTTCCCTTTTACGTTGCATTACTGAAATAAATGAACTTTTGCACGATATTCAAATTTTTTGAGTATCACCTGTATATGCGGCATTTGAGAACATTGCACATTTTAATTTTAGTCTTGTAGGATATGACAAACTAACTAGGCCTATCGCAGTTATACTGTAGTCACAAGAGAAAAACATTGTGTCGTTTGGTAGGTCCTACACATCTAAGCTTTAAACATTAATTAATGACAACTATTGATTGCACTGTGTAGATGGACACTAGTGGGAGCGACAGTGATGAGGGAATGTACCACATAGCCTTCAGTTGTGACACTGGCTTGGGCATAGGGGCTAAGTACGTTGTGTTTGGGCATTCTTTACCAGTTATGTGCCCTATGTGCCATGTATTTGCATGTGCGGTATGAGTGTGGTCTATGACCCCTAACCAAGGGGGTCGTGGGGGGAGGGAGATAGATGGTGGTGGCCACTGTATTAGCCCTTTTGCGGTGGTGACCAGTGTAGGTTGTGGGATACTCACTGGTGATCGTGTCAACCTGTGGTTTAACGCACCCCAAGGAGATGACACTATAAAACTGGGAGATGGAACATAAACGTGTGCTATTCAGAACTTCTTATATATTAGCTAAAGAAATAGACAAAAATAACAATTGCTCCTGTGGACTTTTTTTTTTTTTAAATAAGTTGGAATCAAGTGGCTGCTATCGGGGCGCCTCTCCTTCGGGGTACGAAGGGGACAGTCCTTGTGGGGTCCCATGTGTGAGAGGTGGTACGTGTGTCAGGTGGACCAGTTACCGGTGGGAGCCCCAACGCTTGAAGGAAGGAGTCTGCCTCCTTTATAGAGGTGAGTTTAAGAGTGGTGCTGTTGTGGTCAACTGACAGGGTTTTAGGCATTGTCCAACGGTAGGTCATATTGGCGTCTTGTAGTCGGCAGGTCACTGGGCCCAGAGTTCTCCTCTACTGGAAGGTGGACCTGGTCAACTTCTAAGGAAGCAGCACAGACACAAATTAGATGCATTGCAACTTTTGATTCAGGCTGGGACCAGGTCAAAACAATCATGAACCGGTTCTGGCCCCTCCTAAAACAAGATGCACAATTAAGGGATGTACTCCCATCATATGCATCCCTAACAGCAAGAAGGGGCCAAAACCTAAGGGACATGTTGGTACACAGCCATTTTCAACCTATCCAACCTCCGACACATTGGTTGTCGGAAAAAATCAAAGGCACCTACAGATGTGGGAGGTGCAAAGCGTGTAGATATATAAGCCCGAATTAAAAAGACTTCAGCAATAGCACTAAAACCGAGAACTTTAAACCCCTGTCATTTTTTAACTGCAACTCGAAAGGGGTAGTATACCTGATTAATTGTCAATGTCACCTCAAGTATGTTGGAAAAACATTCAGACCCTTTAAAAGACGAATACTCGAACATATAAACTCAGTCAAATCAACAAGGAATATTGACACTCCAGTTTCAAGACACGTCAAGACAGCTCATAAAGGAGATCCCACTGTCCTGAACTTTTTGGGTATTGAGTTAATCAAACCAGACCAAAGAAAAGGTAACTGGGATCAACGTCTGAGAAGACGTGAGTGCTATTGGATTTATCGCCTACAAACGCTGTCCCCCAGGGGTCTTAACGAGGGATTCTCGTATACCCCATTTATCTAAAAGTCTCCAATATATTTCATGGACATTCTTAATCTTATAATTTTATAATAAAGAATACCTTAGCTAATTTAATTATTTATGTGTATTTCACATTTTCACGTTTATGTTGATCACTCACCACCCGAGGACATTATCTAGCCCTCTGGTGTTCCAAAACAATTTTTTATTTTTTCCCATCCCCCCCCCCTTCTTTTTTCCCCCCTGCCCCTTTTACTACTTTCATTCTTCATTAAATATCTACCCATTTATCGATCTGTAACTAGAGATACTAATGATAAATATGAATTTACAGCAACCCCATTACTTCAAGAAATGATATTGTAAAATCACTGTAACCTTCATAACTCATATGACCTGGGCAATTTACATTTTTCCTGGTCCCAGAAGTTGGGCCATAAAGGAACACATATTTACACAGTAACTATGTACCTTTAAGACACTCAAAAACCGAATCTATACTGCAAGTATCCAACCTAAATATCTCGTTACAATCATGGGCAGGATCTATGTCCATATCATGTCGTAAGAGTATAAGGGGGAGGGCAGTTAAGCTGCCAATCTTGTGACGTATGTATTTCACCCACGGCATTCTCACGTGGTATACAACCGATACGTCACTGATGACCGATCTGGGTCTCGCTACCTGATTGGTCGAACCACATTTAAAACCGGGGGGGTCTGGGCGGCAAATTTCAGCCCCTGACGAAGGAGTTTTAAACTCCGAAACGCGCGTCGGGTCTTTGCCTTAGGATATCCCTACACTTCACTAGAGCACTCACCGTGCACTCACCATGCACCTAAGGGAATCCTTTATCGCACTTATGTTTTGTATTATTTTGTAAGACGATCATATCATGCTTTACGGAGAATAGGAATTTCAACAGGTAGCTGATCTGTATAGGGACTTTACTCCTAGCGCGAGTGTTAGCATAGAACACCCACGAAGGTGTTACAAGGAGTTTGCAGGGAACTAGCATAGTAGTGCTTTCAGCCATTATAGGACTAAGACAGATATTCCTCGGCTTTTGAGTTAGCACCTTTAGCTGCCCTCCTCGATTAGGGGACAATCTCACACAGGTTCTCCCCCCTATCTCCCTTTATCTACCTGTATATCCATTATAGGTGTTTAGCAGGGGAGGATACATTACCTTATTCTCTCCCTACTTTACTACACCTGCATTACTGGCATGTCTGCTTCAATAGGGTTATAATATTTATTTCGGCTGTTTAATCGCTCCAACACCAAGGATAACCAATTTTACCGTTATACAGCCCTTGAAGCAGTCTCCCAGTAACGTTATAGGGATTAGCAGCAATACCTGCAAAAGCACACTGAGGCAACTGTATCATTTTGGCAACAGCTAATAAAGTTTAATTGTAACATTTGTTTAGCCAGGATACTTGGGAGCTTACCATATACTCAGTGTACCTTGCTTTTGATAGTTGCTATAACCCCTTTATCTATTTCCTAATTCTCTCATATTAAGCCTATTGGTATATCTTTTTATTACTCTTTCCTGTCTGTTTTAGGCATGTCCACTAACATCTATACCAGTTAATTGGGAGCACTCCTTAAAGGGGTACTACCCGATTTTAGTGTTTTTTCTGGACCTGGTCAGGTCCTGATAGAAGGTGAGACTGGCGGATTCGAAGTCCAGCGGTGTTTTGCCTTTTATAGCAGCGAAGATGTTGTTTTTGTCTGTTAGAGTTTGGCACCGAATGATCACATCTCTAGTTGCTAGGAGAGGTGCCTGTCTCGGTTTGCTGATGTGAAATATTCCTACAAAGGCCAACTTTTTTGCCTGCGTGTGTGGTAATAAGGAAGCAAAGAGGCGTCTGAGGCAGTGTGGTAGTTCCGACTGGCTGATATCGTCGGGGATGCCCCTGATCTTTACATTTATTCTGCGGCTTCTGTCTTCTGCAGCATCTAGCTTATTAATCAGGACTGAAGTTGCAGTACTGTTTCTTTAAGGCCTCTCACTTCTTGTTGTACGTCCATAATGTCCTCCTCTGAGGTTTTCATGCGGTCAGTTACTGCTTGGACCTCTGTTCTCATCTTGGCCATGTCTGCCACGGACATTTGCTTCAGCTCTAACAGGAGGTTCTTAATCTCCAGTTTGGTGGCTGGTGTCAGCGCATCAGGGTCTGTCTGCGCGTCCAGGGGTGACTGTGGGTCTATGGTTTCCCCTGGAGTTTGCTCAGAGCATGTGGAGCTGGTGTCTGCGTCAGGCGTGGTCGCCATCTTTGGGTCCGCGGGGCGCTGCAGCATTGTGCTTATATCGCGGGTGTCTTTACATGCACCTGTAGCAATTCGCTGGGATTTCCGGCCCATGTTTGCTGGGTCGGTTGTCCCGTTCTGCGTGGTGATGTGGTGACAAAGTACACCGCGTTGCGTAGCGCTGCTTCAAAGGCCCCGTAGGCGGGGTAGGCCTTGGCTTTGCGGCGTACTTTCCCACCCGTCTGCGGGTATAAAAAGGGCATCGGTCGATCGTTGGCTTTACCCTCTTGCTCTGCCCGTTAGTCTATCGGGCTGATTTGGCCTGTCCGGTTGTGTTTGCCTTCGATTTTCTCCGTTTTAGCCGGAGCTCTCAGGACTTGTGTCCACTCGGTTCAGTGGCTAAGCTTCGCGCCCCCCTGTCACTGTCCTTTTAAGCCTGCAATGTAAAAACATTACATTTCTTTTTTTTTTTTTAAACTACAGTGTTTACATTGCAGAGTTAACTCCACCCCTGGTGGCTGTCATCATGACAGTGTAAGACTTGCATGACATTCCCATAGGGAAGCACTGACTCATTGCGCTCCTTTAGATAATTTGAATGTGCACTCACTGCGCACGTACATTAGGTCCATGAGGAGCATTGGATTGGACCATTACGGGGAAGCCATGCCTCCTCTGTAAAATTGTGGGAGGCATGTAGTTGAACAGCACTGAGGGAGCCTTGTCGCTGGAAAAGGGGAAGTAAAACTGATTTTCTGTATAGCAAACGGGTGTGGGACCCATTTATAGCTAGGGACTGGGACACTATAACGTTAGGAATACAGGTTTGTATTACTTACGCTATAATGTTTCTTCAAATCCGTGCTTGCACCAGGGAGACCAACATGTTAAACAATACCTGGAGCCATATTTAGTGACAATGAAAGGGTCAAAAAAACCTTTAAAATACTTACCTGATTCAAACACTGAGGTCCCTCGAAACTGTCTCTTTCTCCACCTACGTAGTGGTGAGGGGGAACCTAATGCATGGCGAACGCATTGAATCAATTGGGCTTTGCAAGACTCTGGACATCCAGCGTTGTTTCAGGAAGTACCTGTAGTGGCGGTCTGGTAGACCACTTCAAAGAGATAAAATGGTGTGGGTGACTATAGTGTCCATTTAATAAATTCAGTTACAGAATTGAGTGGGCAACAGTCTTTGTATCCTCGTTATAATGCGTTTAGTAAACCAAAGACTATAACCTGGGTATCCTTTAGGACAGGTGTGGGGAACGTCTGGCCTGTAGACCATATAAGGCCCGCAAAATCATTTGGACCGGCCCGTGGAGAGCCGGTCCTGCTGTCTGCCTTTTTCTCCCTGATCCACAATATAGATCCTGACACACACTGCACCCCTCACACAAACACACTCCCCCCCCCCCCCCCCACACACAGCACCCCTCACACAAACACACTACCACCCCCCCCCCCACAAACACACTACCACCACCCCCCCACACACACAGCACCCCTCACACAAACACACTACCACCACCACCCCCACACACAAATACACTACCCCCCCCCCCACACACACAGCACCCCCTCTCAGAAACATACTACACCTCCCCCATTACCCCTCTCACAAACACACTGCATCCCCTCACACACAGCATCTCTCACATGTACTCTGAACGCCACACACTCCTGCAATGACCTATCACCTCGACACCCCGCTCAGCGGGTATCCCTCCGCCGGGACTGCTTCCCGTGTGACAGGGCGGAGTGCTGTGAGAGACCAGGCGGGCTGACAGTTGTGTCAGAAAGAGGGGGCAGGCCGGGGCCCTTCGGAGCCACCCACAGTATTTATAACCATACAGGAGCGGAGCATGGAGAGCATGGCGCGGCCCCGGGTACAGGAGGGAGCCCTCAGACAGTCCGGCCTGAGCGCAGGCAGCAGCAATGGCTATTACTGCCGGTAAGCGCTGCCCGCGGGCGGGAATGACTGCGGCACGCAATGGGTTAATAACGGACTTCTCAACCGCCCGAGGAATTTCTGTGTTTTTTTTTGTCCGTCTTCCCATGCTTTGCGTTGATTGGCTTTTAAATCTCTCCCTTATCGCCGATTGGTTGCTTGTAACTAGTGGAAAAACTTTATGTGGCGCGCCGATTGGATGAACTCTCCCTGTCTCCGCTGTGATTGGTGGACATTTTACTCTGCAGTGATTGGTTGCCAGTGTCAATTTTTTTTTCCCCTCAGTTCTTACTGATCGGTGATTGGGTAGTATTTTCTGTCCTGCATTCTGATTGGCTAAGTCCTGGTTGCTACACCATTTAAACCGTGTTTAAGCAATGTGCCTGGCAGCTCTGGGGGATACAGTCTGATAACAGTGAGTGCAGGGTCCATGTTAAACTTATAGCCATTCAATATAGTTTATAGCCATTTAATATAGTTTAATAGCCATTTAATATACTTTTATAGCCATTTTGGTATAGTTTATAGCCATTTGGTAGAGTTTATAGCCATTTTGGTGTAGTTTTATAGCCATTTTGGTGTAGTTTATAGCCATTTGGTATAGTTTAGTTTTTATAGCCATTTTGGTGTAGTTTTATAGTCATGCAGTTGCACAGTTGACTAATAATAAAGCTCTGTGTGAGGGACAGTAACATCTCCTGTATTACACTGGCTGTATAACATATACTGTACTTGTAAATACCAAGTCCTTCTGTTGTCCTATATAAATAAAAATACGTACTTTATACAGGTCTTGTTGCTTCTTTGCGTTATATCCTGGAAAGTCTTATGTTCACATATACATGGCGTAAAATTTTAAGTCTTATGCTTCTAGCCAGGCCTTAAAGTTACTAAGTTACCGTACTCGCCATTGCAAGTCATCGTAGGCTCATGGGTGATGAGTTTGAACGGCAGGTTGAAATTTTCAGTCCCTAGTGGCGCATGGAAATTTTGAGATATATATATCAACATACACATTGTATAACTACAGCACTTACTGCGTCTGATTCTCCATTACATTGTTAAACGGGAAGTCTAAACATTATAACTGGTACAGCTCAGTGTAGTGGTTATGGTGTGAAGACCCTATTGACACTATCCAAGGGTCTTTTTTCAAGATACAAAGATTGCCATCTCTTCAGTTAAATTACTAATGCAGAGTATACATTTACATTATCAATATGCGTTACATTCAGCATGGATTAAAAAAAAAAAAAATCTTCGTTTTAATTCTCAAAGATATTTTTATTTATATTAGACATTTTATGTCTGCTGTTCTGGCACAAGTAAAGCATTGTATGCAAATTAATTTATTCTCTGTGGTGCTGTCTGAACAGCACTATGGCAGGAACACCCATTTATTTGTTCAGATTCTCCTTAAAGTCCCCAAGCTTGCTAGAGCATCATGTGACAGAACATCATGTGACCCCGACATTGCCCAGCATGTAGAAGTAAGGCTTTTTTTTTTTCCTTTTCTTCCTCTGTGCTTCGATAATATTTACTTGACAGATTGAGCTGGGAACGTTCCGTTTTAGTGACAGTTGCTCATTTAACAACCATTACCAAAATTGATTTCAGAAAAGTATACTACCCTGGAGTTCTTGATTGTGAATACGTTTTTTGTTTCTTTTGCAGTTAAAGCAATATGCTTGCAAAAAGTTGACATACAGTTGTTAACATGGCCAGATCTAGCTCGCCCGATTCCTCTCTTTCCATCTCTTCACTCCTGGCCAGTTGCAGCCTGAGCAGCAGCAATACCTCTTCTCATTCACCGAGTGGTATTGCATACAAGGACCAGCTGTATGATTCAGCCAGCAAAGCACTGGAGGCGTATATTAAAGACTATGACGAAAATCTCCAGTCCCCTGGGAAAATTACCATTGGCAAGTCTACAAGGATTCCTGTTACAAAAAAAGGTACATGTGGATGCATTTAAGTTGTATTAACTGTGGAAGCATGTTCTTGCTCCCTTCCGTTCATAGTCACACCCTGCAGATTTGCCTTTCATGGTCATTTAGTCACAGAAGCAATAGTGTTGGAGGAAGCCATGCGTTAAATATGTGAGCAACATTTTTGTGTGTGACAAAATTAATGCAATAGCCAAAGGCAGTGAATCAAATCCTTCCCTCTGTAGCGAATTTCCCAATATTCTAGGCATTTTCTCTCATGATGTGCAATAGCTTCCTTCGGAAATTAAAGTGCACAGCTTTCTCGCAGATATCAAATGTATTCCTAACACTATAGTGTCCTAATACCTAGTTATATTATTGGGCCCCATTACATGAAGTAAGCAAAGTGATTTACTTTCCTTTACTCAATCGCCACACCACTCTCCTTGCTGTCACCCCACCCCCTGAATTACTGAAATCATCAGTATTGTGTGCAGCATTTACACAGGCCTAACACAATCACTGCTTATGTAAGCCTATTTTTATGCATGAATATGGGCTCAGAGTGCAAGTATCATACGCTGCAGTAATGCAAAGTGAATGTTGCCTTGACTGACAATTTAAGGGGAAACTAAGTACAAAAATCATTACAACCTAATGTAGTGGTTCTGATGAATACATGTCATTTGTTTCGTAACTTGTAAAACATTGCCTTTGCTGAGGCATGGTAATGTTTACATTTGTATGAGAATACACCTGTAGTGGATTTGAGGCTGACAGCCACTAGAGGCGCGTCCCACATAAGACCATAAGCTTCTCTTAGGAGCATTGGACTCCATGCTTCTCTTTGAGAAGCATCAGATTTGCAGAGTGCAGCGAATGCTGTGCATGTACTGTAGGACCCCTGTGCTTCACTATGAGAAGCATTTAATTGGGCAGAGATCATCAGTTTTGATGATTTTATCAAGGGAAAAGCAGCTGCCAAGAGGAGACTGGATATATATATATATATATATATATATATATATATATATACACATGCATACAGAAGCCCCTTAATATAATATAAAGTAAGCCTCTAACACTAATAGTAAATATATTTATTTTTAATCTTGGTTGTTTCTTTAACCCCTTAAGGACCAAACTTCTGGAATAAAAGGGAATCATGACATGTCACACATGCCATGTGTCCTTAAGGGGTTAAAGTGGCTCTGTCAGTAGAAATACACTTTATCTAATCTGCTTCTTTATAGCTCCCTGTGTCTGAGTACCTCTTATATTTTTTTATATTTTTTTTTTTATCATGAGCACTCTAGTTTTCTTTAAATCCATAAGGTATGCATGTACAACAGTCAAGTTGTCAGAGCTTAAAGGGATACTATAGTCACTCAGATTACTTAAGCACATTGAAGTGGTCTGGGTGCAGTGTCCCTGGCCCCCTCTAGTCCTGCAATGTAAAACATTGCAGTTTTAGAGAAACTGCAATAATTGCCTTGCAGGACTAATGCTTTCTTTAGTCACTGTGTATCAGACAACCCTAGAGGTACATCCTGAATTCTAGTGGACTCTGTGTCCCTTAAATCACGATCTACATGAGGACATCTAGGGTCAGTGAAATCCCCATAGTAAATCATGAGGGCAATGTTTTTCTATGGGGAGGGCAAAATGAACTCACCGCCAATGCGCTTTAGGCCCACCCCCCCTGTCGAAGGAGACAGACCGGTGATCCGTTGTCATGGAAAGTGGGGATCAGAGGGCACTGATTTGTATCCCTAACACTATATAATCCATTTAACCAAGGTTCTGTTTCAGTTCCCAATCACATTTATCCACAATTCATCAGTTAAACACATCCCACAGAATCGCAAACAGTAATCATCATGGGCAGAGGACATCAAAATATTGAGACCTGGCACACAAACAAAAAAAGAGGACAGGGCCAGTTTAAGTTGCATGTGTTCTTTTATTTTTGAATATTAAACTGTGTGGCCACTAGATGGCAGCAGGTGTAAGCAGAAAGAAAATCTGAGAAACCTTACATTTAATATGGACATTACATATAGAAAGTACCAAATCTGCAAGCATTAAAATTGTACCCATATTTTGGCATTTCAAGCGTCCCAACGTACAGAATATGTAGTTCCAGGTGCAGTTCTGTTTTATTCTAAGCCTGCTGTTGACAAACATCACAGCTGCTGCACAGGTGCCTAGAAAAGGGGATAGAACATGGCAGGTAGTGTGTGGTTTGTAGCTCTGGTTAAAGGATCACTGTAGGGTCAGGAACACAAACATGTATTCCTGACCCTATAGTGTTAACACCACAATCTAGCCCCCCTGGGCCCCTCGTGCCTCCATAAATATAGTACAAGTCTTACTGTATTCAAGCTTGAAGCTGTAAATCTGCATGCTGTTAGACTCAGAAAAACAAGCAGTCTGCTGACATGTTGTAGCCTGATCCAATCACAGTGCTTCCCCATAGGATTGGCTGAGACTGACAAAGGGGCAGATCAGGGACAGAGCCAGCATGATTCAAACACAGCCCTGGCCAATCAGCATCTCCTCATAGAGATTGATTGAATCAATTAATCTCTATGAGGAAAGTTCAGTGTCTGCATACAGAGGGAGGATATACTGAATCACAGGATGCTGTGCACAGTGCTGCCCTGTGCTCTGCTGACAGCAGATCTGAATGGATGGAGGCATATTATGCCTCCATCAACTCCAAAGTCCCTCTGGTTCACTCTGAGTGACTGCAACTGGAGGTGTTCCTAGCTTTCAATGTAAACACTGTATTTTCTCAGAAAATACAGTGTTTACATGAGAGAGGCTGCAGGGAGCTATAGTTCTCACCTGAACAACCTCATTAAGCTGAAGTTGTTCAGGTGACTATAGTGTACCTTTAATGCAGACCACAGTAATTGCTCCCTCTTGCTGTTGGTTTGGAGGGGACATCGGTTATTCCCAGCCCACACTCTGGCTCCTTGAGTGCCAAAGCCGCAAGGGAGTGAATACTGTGGTCTGCATCCAGAGACCACTCGACCCAAAGGGCTTTTAATGCCAACTAGATTACCAGGGATCATAGCCCCCTCTCTGCTAAGCAAAACAGAGCACACAAACACAGTGCATGCGCCACACACATACCTCACGCGCGCGCACACACAGTATGAGGGGGCTGAGGGAGAGACTATCGGAAGCAAAGCATTCTAGGTTCTTCACAAAAATTAAAATTTTCACAAATTAAATCTAAATGGAAAAACTGAGGCAAAAAGTTGGGACTACTGCAGAGTTGAAGTATTTTTCCAGATCACCTTATTTTTTTCAGTTTTTAGTTCGGATTGAATTCACGTAAATTTGCAGATAAGTGAATAAGCCAGTCAGCTTCCAGGGCTCTTGGCAGGTGCTCCAATCTGAAATGATTTTGTGTGTCTGGACAAGTACGTTCTCATGACGGACAAGTATATTGATTTACTATTTCAGTCAAATTATTAACAATAATTAACTATTTCAAAAATAAGAAGATTTTTTTTTTATTTTATTTTATTTTTATTTTTTTTTAATTTCCACACCCTTGAGGTTCTACAAAAACAAAACAAAGGCAAAAACGTTGATTCAGCCTGCTCTGGTGCTATTCTACCATAACCTGTTAAAACAGTTTCTAGTAGGTTTGACGCCTATCAGGTTTGATCCGGGTTTGACGCCTACCAGGTTGATTAAATACATAATGGGAATCAACTCACTAGAGGAGGAGACGATATTTAAAAGAAGAAAAAACTACCACAGCAAGAGGACATAGTCTTAAATTTGAGGGGCAAAGTATTACTTTACTGAGAGGGTAGTGGATGAAGTGGTAGAGGTTAAAAGAGTAAAGGAGTTTAAGCATGCGTGGGTTAGGCATAAGGCTATCCTAACTATAAGATAAGGCCAGGGACTAATCAAAGTATTTAGAAAATTGGGCGGATTAGATGGGCCGATTGGTTCTTATCTGCGGCACATTCTATGTGTACGCACAGCTTCTAGTCTTTTCAAGCTGTAGAACATGGATGTCTGTTTTGTGCAAGACAAGGTAGTCTGTGTTTGCGTTATGCTTTATGTAATACTGTTAGGATAATTTGACTTTTGATATCAGTTTTTAAATGAAGTAAATGAGGTTGTGCACATCTAGGGATTAGTTAATAATTACAGAAACGTTTTCAAAGACTGTTTGAATCTTAAAGACACAGCACACCTTTTTTGTATTTTGGTTTTTAGAGTGTATTTAAAGGGCTTTTTGCACTTGATAGGTGCTGCATTTTTATTGCAAGGTAGAATTGGATATTGTTCTGAGCGCTTTTTTTTTTTTTTTTGTATTTTGTTATTTTATATCTGAAACAAATGTTTAAAATGTTTTATGTGCGTCGAGCTGAGCCAAACCTGTATAAAATGTATAAACACATTTTAGACTCCCTTATCACAATTAATAAATATTGCATGTTCTGTGTGTGCGCTGCAGGCACTGTTTTATTCTGTTTTAGCTCAAGCAATATTTTGAAAATCCTCTGTTACAAATATTGTTTCTTATGACAATGTGCATAAAGGCACACTGTAGACCCTCTAAGTGCTTTAACTGATCGAAGTCCTTGTTTTGTCTGGTGTCCCTGGTGCTGTCCTTCCATTCAATGTTAAACCATTTTTAATGTTTTAATGCTAAATGAGTCCCCAGAAATAAGAGTCCCAAGAAGACCAACAATGGAACTCGTTGATTGGCTGAGTTTCAGCTGACTGCTCTCAGCTTATCACAGCCACTTTATAACTTGGCATGGCTAAGGGAGTAGGTAATCTCTACCCTAGCTATAATTCCAGTAGGAGCCAATATGTTTAATCCCTAAAGGCAAGAATGTGCATGGACATTCCGGCCCCTTGCTTGTGGAACTATGTTTGTTTATACAAATGCGTTAATTGCAGTGTACAGAGTCCTTCATACCTCTGTGCGAGTCTGAGTGCCAATATACTGTTTTTCATCAAAGAAAGGAATATTTTTATATGAAACCAATAAATAAAAAAAAATTACGGATTGGCAACAGTATGAGCATCTGATTTAGGACATTGTATCTATATTCTTACTTATCACTCCTGCCCACATAACAACTTATATGAGCTGAAGTTATGTGATAAAAAGTGTTTATTTAAGGAATATTAATTATATTTGTTGTATTAAGTGTGTATGTTTATTTTATGCCTTTTGTATTTGAAATAACTACTAATTACAATAATTGTATATGGTTTCTTTCAAACTAGCAAATCCCAGAGTGGGCAGTAAGCCTCCATCCTCCATAAGAAGACCTGTTGTTAGAGACTCAGACCTGCTCAGCCTTACCACAGATGATCTTTTGAGTTTTCCTTCTGATGGATCATTGCCTTTGTCTCACTCATCTTTCCGTGGACAAAAATATAGTAGAACTAGTAGGAAGCAACATGTTTCTTCTTGGAAAAAGCAAATGCCTCTATCTTCACCGTCAAATAGATTACCAAAGCTTAATATTCTGGATCTCCAGCCTTCCTTTCCAAAAGGAATCCACAAAGAAAGTAGAAGAGACAGATCTATTTCTTATGGAGTGGAGGACATTGAAAATAAACCTGTATTAAATGATCAAAGCACATTTTTAAAAGAGTCTACATTGCCAAATAGTTATCCAAGGTGGTTAACTAGCCAGAAGTCTGAACTGAGTGTGTCCGGACTCACTAGTGTTCCTGATGTTAAATATCCGGTCTGGTTAAAACACCATGGCCTGCTCTCTGACTCCGACAGTGAATCTACAAGTCATTTATACCAGTCATTAGAAACTTGTCCTCGTCTACAGACCTACAGGAGGTTATATGGATCAGTACCTCTGGGCCGGTCCCACAGCCTTCATGTACCACTAAATGATACATATCAGGATAATAAAGATTCTAACGTTGCCCCAACTGACTTTGTGTATAAAAATATTACTTCTCGTCAGTCTGGTATGGATATTAACAACCATTTAAATATGCTATCAAAAAGTAAGTGCTTGCCATGTCATGATCGCCTATACCATGTATGTATTTATTTTCTTTTTCCTCTCTAGTTACTCCTAAGCTTTTAGTGTGCCAGCCAGTGGTAGGGTATGATAGATCTGCTAGTTGGTACATCTCTCGGTAGATGATGGATCCTAACTTGCAGTGTCAGTAATGTTGTGCATATGACATTTTAAAACCAGATTTGCTGTATTTGTGTTTCTTAAGGTAGGTTTAAAACCTGCCAGCAACTCTGTGAGTTTGTGTATTTTCTATATCCTTCCAGTATGACATGCAAAATATTAAATTGACACTCTTTTAGGAGTTAACTGCATGTCTCTGTAGGCTGATTTTATAAACTTACAAATTTTAAGATAAATAAACCGTTTTTTAAATAGATTCTATGAGAAACACCTTCCTCACTTGCTTTTAACCGTGATTTCTAAATGGATGCAAGTGCTTCTCATAGAGACGTATTAGTTTTAATGTATGAGAGGCATTGTTGGTGTGTCCTAATGCTTCTCTATAACAAGCATTGTTTAAACACAAGTTATCAATAATGATGACATCACAGGAGGCGGACGTGTACTGCAGCAAGGAAACTCTCCAAGCTTTGATATAATGATGAGTTTAATTGATTTTTAAACCAACATTTTCAGTGCCAAAATGGGAATCCAGTAATATAAAGAGTTTAAGGAACACTCCAAATTATACAACTACATTACCTATTTTGAGATTTCTGTATGATCCACTAACCGTTGCTTGACACTTTATACATTATTATAATCGCCATATGTATAGGTTGGTGATCATAAGTGTGTGTGTATACTTATTTTTAAAACATTTAAAAAAAATATTTTTATAAACTTTCAGGTTTAGCACAGGAGAAGTCTGAACATGCCAAAGATTTTCTAAATGAAAGATTTTCAAGCCCTTTAAAAAATGATAGAAGCCCTCGGACAGAAGAAATTCTTGAACAAGAGAGGTCATGGGAGAAGATTCCATTTCCCCTGTAAGAAACCACAGTGATATGAGTAATAGTTTACACAATGGTTACAATTTATTAGTATATGTTCTAACACCTTTTACTTCTAGGAAAACTCCTGTTCCTGTGTTATGTGGAGACAATGATCAAAATGTTCTGTCTGCCTCAAGGCAGAATCTTGTTGAAGAATTCCTCGATGATTGTCTTAAAAAAGATGGCCAAAGTCCTGTAAGTATTTTTAATTTGTATATTTTATGTACCAAAAGTCCCATTTAAGTTTAAATGTGTATATGTATTTTTTTCTAGATGTTAATGCACTGTGAAATGTTGTATAGTATGAATAAAAAGTAATGCACTTTTTAACATATATGACATGGACACTCTGTGTAAAATCCAACCCATTAGCTGGAATTTCATGCTGACTTCACAAAATTCCTAAAAAATTGTTGCAGAAGTTTAACCCCTTAAGGACCAAACTTCTGGAATAAAAGGGAATCATGACGTGTCACACACGTCATGTGTCCTTAAGGGGTTAAAGGAGCAAACATGTATTCCTCACCCTATATTACTAAAAACACCATCTAGCTCCTCTGGCCCCCATAAATATAGTAAAATCTTACTTTTATTCCAGTCTGCTGCTGGCTCTGCCCCTGATCTGCCTGCTTGATGCCGATGCTCATAGCAAAGCATTGGATTGGCTGAAGAAACAAACACTATTTAGCAAATAAATGCTAATATTATAAAGTGCGTTATCCCTAATGGTTAAGGCAGTGAGTTAGTTGAAATAACTAGAAAGGACAATTAGAATGAGATATAGTGTAATACAGTTAAAAATATACCGCAAAAAAAAATCTAATTGGAAGTACTCACATGGTTTAGAGCCTATTAAGGACCGACTATAATCACATCCACTGGCATGTACATTAGGTGACACACACCCTAAACGTCCATATTAAGTGATTTCCTCAAAAAGGAGATAAAGGAAGAGAGACAGGGAGGCAAAGCTGACCCTGGTGCAGAAATCCTCAATATATAATTCAAATAACAAGGTGCAGGTTGCTTCTCACCTTGTTAAGAGCCTTTGACTTGGTTCTGAGTTTACAGATAGATGTGGCTATTCAGGGTGACACTATCCTTCTTTGCAGCAGCGATGGTCCACCAGACTATATGTGAAAGTAAAATTAACAATTTATTAGAAATAAAACAAATTAAGTACATACATAAAAAGTCCTGGTGGTGTAATGTCTAAAACACGTTTCGCCGATCAAATTCGGCTTTCTCAATTGGTAATGATACTGCTGCTGATTCAGATTTAAATAACTCCAAATGTAATTTTGATAGGTGGATAACGCTCGTGATACACCCAATCACGACCGTTCTTTCGAGTGGGAGTATTCATGCTGACTGTTCGTGATTTGTTCCTTGATAGCGGCGTCATTGTGCATTACAGAATGATATTGTATTGAAGTAGGGTGGGGGGGTTCCTACTGACAGGGCCGCCACCAGAAATTTTGGGGCCCCTAACTCAGCTCAGGGTCTGGGCCCCCTGGGGCCCGCCTCCAAATACCGCTCACTGGGTCCACACACAGACACAAACGCACACACTGATACATACTAACAGACACACATACTGAAACAGACATACACGCATACAGGCATACATACTGACACACACATACTGAGACATACACACAGGCATACATAGTGACAGACAGACACACATACATACAGACACCGACATACATACACACACACACACACACACACACATTCATACATACAGACACTGACATCCATACACACATACATTCATAATGGCATACAGACATACAGACTGACATACATGCATATATTCAGACATACTGACAGACATACATGCATACAGACATCCATACACACATACACACAGACCTACGTTCATAATAATATGCAGACATACATTCATACTGACATACAGACATACATATATACATATATAATGACATACAGACATACATATACACATACATAGACATACATGCATACAGACATACATGTATGCATACAGACATACACAAACATACATAGACAGACATACATACGTAGACATGCATGCAGTCAGACAGACATAGACATACACACAGACATGCATCCAGACATACATACATACAGACATATACATACATACATAGACATACATGCATACAGACATGCAGACAGACATACATACACATACATGCATCCAGACACACAGACATACACGCATACAGACAGACATAGACATACAGACAGACATGCATGCATCCAGACAGACATACATACATAGACATACATGCATACAGACAGACAGACATACAGACAGACATACACAGACATGCATACAGACATACAGACAGACATACATACACAGACATACATACAGACACACAGACATGCATACAGACATACACAGACATGCATACAGACACAGACATGCATACAGACAGACAGACATACACAAACATGCATACAGACACACAGACAGACAGACAGACACACATACACATACATGCATACAGACAGACAGACACACATACATGCATACAGACACACAGACATACATACATGCATACATACAGACAGACACAGACAGACAGACATACACATACATGCATACAGACACAGACAGACATACACACAGACAGACACAGACATACATACACACATACATACACACATACATACATACATACATACATACATACATACATACATGCACACACACAGCTCATTTTCCAGCCACCCTCCTGTCTCTTACCTTTTCTTTGCAGGAGGGTGGCTGGGGATGATGGGAGTCAGCGCTGCTCCCTCTTCATTGCCGGGCTCTCCCTCTTCACGGCTGGGTGGGCGGGCGCGCTCCTCCCGCGCGGAGTGAGCTGGGAGGAAGTGAGCACTTCCTCCCAGCAGCACTTGCGGCTGCTTTTTTTTTTTTTTTTTTTTTTTTTTTTTTTTTAAAGGGGCCCGGGTCGCGCTATACAACGGCCATAGCGCTGACCGGGCCCCTGAAGGAGGGGGCTCATCGGGTGGCCCTAAGTGTGTGGGCCACCCGATGGGCCCCACACGTGGGGCCCGGGCGGCCGGGCCCCCCAGGGCCGCCGGGCCCATGACAACTGTTATGGTTGTCATGCCCTGATGGCGGCCCTGCCTACTGATATGATGAAGCTGGTTTTCTATTTAATTTTAAGCGCCTTATGGCGAAGAGCACTTTTATTGTGTTTTTTTTTTTTTTTTTTAAATTGAATTGGCTGAGACTGTCAAGGAGGCAGATCAGAGGCAGAGCCAGCACAAGCCAAACACAGCCCTGGCCAATCAGCATCTCCTCATAGAGATGCATTGAATCCATGCAACTTTATGAGGAAAGTTTAGTGTCTCTAGTAGCCATATGAGGAGTGGCCAGTGGGGCTATCCCTGGGCTATAATGTAAACACTGCATTTTCTCTGAAAAGACAGTGTTTACTGCAAAACACCTGAAGGAAATGATTATACTCACCAGAACAAAAAGAATAAGCTGTAGTTGTTCTCTATACCACGGCTTAAAATTTGTAGTCCTATGCTACTAGCCAGTGTTCACAATTCAGGGGGAATATCTCTTAGTGAAAATTGTGAGCACTGTCTACTGTATTTAATTAGAGTAAAACCGTATACGTCTGACTGCAGTGAAAGACCATCATTGATATTCTAAGTTAAAAATCAACATGTGGGGTGTGTTCAAACAAGAATACAACTTGTATCATGACAAATGCATGTTTACATTTATTATTATTATCGCCATTTATATACAGTCAAATATATAAGAGATGTTTATATCATACCTGACTTTGTACAGGGACATTTTGCTACAAGTGGTGTGATAATTAATATTACATGAGCTACTGTAAAATGCATTGCTATTACATCTCCGTAAGGAATGAAGTCTGCTAAAGAAAGACAGTATTCTTATTGTTCATAACAAATGTTTCATTAATATAAAAATATACAGCCAGTCAAGAGGTCTTTCTAGTGCATGAGATATAATGTAGTTAATCAAAAAGAATAACAATGTATTCCACTAGCAAAGCTAGATTTGTCTTTTCGCTAATTTTAGAATGTGTCCTGGGTTTTAGAGGCCATTATTACCCAACATATACTTAGTTATTGATGTTGCTGGGTATTGCACTCGAGAAACTGCAACTGGAGCTTTATTCCCATAGCTAACTTACTGGCTGCTCAGTGGTTTATTAAATAAGTAGGACATTATTTATCTGATTGTCATGCAGAGATTTCTTGTCTAGGTAACCCTGACACTACAGATGTTTGTGGGCATCATATTGTGTCCCTGTAGATCATTGGGGACATGAGGAATTTGACACCTATTTTTTATTTTTTTTTTAATTCTTATGTATTTATTTAAACTTGTAGTCCTATGTCTTCTTTACAAATATTTTTTTTTTTTATGTGACTTTCAGGTAAGCAAATTCTCTGGTGGTAATCACCATGGTCCTGTGGAGGCTCTGAAACATATGTTGTTCAATCTTCAGACATTTCAGCAAAATTTCAGCCAGGGTAAACCTGCTGAGCAGGGGAAAGAAGTTAAAAATGTAAGTAGTGTTATAAACCATCCTTAAGGAACCGGCTCTAAACTCCGGCAGGCGGCATAGCACATCCCCGACATCCAGGGTACTTACCAGGTTGCCGGCGATCCCACGCCGGTGATCACAGTATGGGGACTCACCTGGGAGCCCAGGGATTTCCTCTCCGCCCCCCTTGGGCCACGTGATCGCGATGTCCTTGTGAGGACCTCGCGATTACATGGACAGCATAGCTGTCCAAGGCAGTGCCAGCAGGGGGAGTGCCTGGAATGACAGGTACT
Organism: Pelobates fuscus; assembly: GCF_036172605.1. Lineage (NCBI taxonomy): Eukaryota > Metazoa > Chordata > Amphibia > Anura > Pelobatidae > Pelobates > Pelobates fuscus. The sequence goes on from NC_086321.1 coordinate 60,922,688, forward strand.
CCCCCTGCTGTCCGTAAAAGAAGAAGAAAAAAAGTTAAAACCGTGTAAAATCAAATTGTTTTTTTATATATATATATATATATATATATATATATATATATATATATATATCTAAGTGTGTGTGTTTATATATACTCGAGTATAAGCCGAGGCCCCTAATTTTACCCAAAAAAACTGGGAAAACTTATTGACTCGAGTATAAGACTAGGGTGGGAAATGCAGCAGCTACTGGTAAATTTCTAAATAAAATTAGATCCTAAAAAAATTATATTAATTGAATATTTATTTACAGTGTGTGTATATAATGAATGCAGTGTGTGTGTGTGTGTGTGTGTGTGATGCAGAGCCTTGGTGGGAGGTGGGCATTTTTATTAATTTTTAAATTATTATTTTAATATTATTTTTTTTATGATTATTTTTTTTTTTATTATTTTTTTTTATTAATATTTTATTACATTTTTATTTATTTTCGTCCCCCCTCCCTGCTTGTTAGCTGGCCAGGGAGGGGGGCTCTTATTCCCTGGTGGTCCAGTGGCATAGGTTGTGTAGGAAGGGGGCTGGCAGGAAGCTGTTACTTACCTCTCCTGCAGCTCCTGTCAGCTCCCTTCTCCTCCACGCCGGTCCGGTCAGCTCCCTCTGCAAGTCCCAGTGTAAGTGTTGCGGCCGCGCGGAGCGTTGCCACGGTAACCCGTGGCAATGCTATGACCCCGCGGCTCTCGCGAGACTTACACTTGGACTTGCAGAGGGAGCTGACTGGAGCGGAGGAGAAGGGAGCTGACAGGAGCTGCAGGAGAGGTAAGTAACAGCTTCCTGCCAGCCCCCAACAGCCCCTGGTCTGTATTATTTCAATGTAAGTTGCCATAATACAGACATTGACTCGAGTATAAGTTGAGTTGGGGTTTTTCAGCACAAAAAATGTGCTGAAAAACTCGACTTATACTCGAGTATATACGGTAATATAAAATAAATATGTAAATACGTAAAAAAAAATAATAAAAAACAATGAAAAATAAATTAAATGTGTGCTTTCGTTCTAACTGTATTTTAAAATTAATAGCTCTCTATAGATATCAAAATATACGTAGAATGAAATAATATATATCTATGTACAGAAGTATATAATAATATATATCTATCTCTATCTATCTACCTCTGTAATACATTTTACATAATTAGGTCGTTTTTTATTAATTACAATTTGCGGGACCTGCCTGACAACCCAGGCCAAAAGTCCAGGGAATATGAATTTGCTAGAAGTATATGTAACCCTGTAACTTTCCAAGACACACTAAAACCTGTACATGGGGGTTACTGTTTTACTCGGAAGACTTCCCTGAACACAAATTAGTGTTTCAAAACAGTAAAATGTATTACAGCAATGATATCGTCAGTGAAAGTGAAATTTTTTGCATTTTTCACACACAAATGGCACTTACACGGACGATATTGTTGTGATACGTTTTACTGTTTTGAAACACTAATATTTGTATTCAGCGAAGTCTCCTGAGCATAACAGTACCCCTCATGTACAGGTTCTATGGTGTTTTCAAAAGTTACAGAGTCAAATATAAGGCTTGCGTTTCAGTTTTCTCACATTGAAATTCGCCAGATTGGTTATGTTGCCTTTGAGACCGTATGGTAGCTCAGTAATGAAAATTACCCCCATAATGGCATATCATTTGCAATAGTAGACAACCCAAGGTATTGCAAATGGGGTATGTCCAGTCTTTTTTAGTAGCCACTTAGTCACAAACACTGGCCAAAATTGGTGTTCAAATTGTTTTGCATTTTTCACACACAAACCGATATTAACACTAACTTTGGCCAGTGTTTGTGACCAAGTGGCTACTAAAAAAGATTAGACATACCCCATTTGCAATACCTTGGTTTGTCTACTTTTGCAAATGGTATGCCATCATGGGGGTAATTCTCATTCCTGGGCTACCATACGGTCTCAAAGGCAACATAACAAATCTGGCGAATTTCAATGTGAAAAAAATGAAAAATGTAACATGCTATATTTGACCCTGTAAACACCATAAAACCTGTACATAGGGGATACTGCTTTACACGTTCGACATCGCTGAATACAAATGTGTATTTTATTGCAGTAAAAGCAAACTGTATTATGACATTCACAGTTAAAATGTCACGTAGAACTAAACATTTTTTAATACGTTATTCATTTTAAATTATGTTTCAAACCTAATTATTTGATGTTTAATGAAAGCCCTGTTTCACCTGAATAAAATGATATAAAATAAGTGTGGGTGCATTTCATATGAAAGCGGCGAATTACGCCAGAATAGACTTAGAGCGCAAAGGTTTTCTTTACGTTTTGTTTTGATCACAACGTGTACATTTGGCTCCGTCCTTAAGGGGTTAAATATGTATCTGCCACATAATTACTCCAAGGCTGAACAAAAATTGGCTATATTAAACCAATAAAGGGAGCCTAAGAGGAAAATATAATTAGTATATAACCCCTCTAGCTGTTGGCATTATCTCTTACTAAGAAATAAGAATGGAAATGTGAACGAAAAGATTGCAAATATCTCCATATTAAAGTGGGTTTTGGTGTCTATAGCCTGTCCCCAGCAGGCTTTTCAATGTAAACACTGCCTTTTCAGAAAAAAGGAAGTGTTTATATTGCTGCCTAGTAATACCTCTAGTCTCTGAGTGATGACCACTAGAGGTGTTTCCTATCTCAGTGCTGAACAGTGGGTAGCACCTATGTTCCGCATCTCCACGCTCTGCATGGCGACACTGAAAGTTACCCATAGAGGTGCATTTATTCAATGCATGTGCAATAGCCTTCCAAAGCTTTTCTATAAGAAAGCATTAGATTGGGTGAGATTATCAAGATTAATGATCTAGTCCATGGTCTAGTCTGACATGGCAAGGGAGAAAAGGTGAGTAAAAATGCAATCTGAGGTGGGCTGCTTACCTAAATAGCCACTCCAGCACTATAGTGTTACTCCATTGCATTGCCGCCATCTTAGCAGTATTGCTAGAGAGTACACCATTTGTATTCATGCACATTGGGGAGAACATAAAATGTGAGAGAACTGATGACATCAATGTGCTTTAGGGCTTAGATCCACACAAGGCTGGCTGAAGTGGATGTTGGGTGGCTGCATCTACAAAAAAAAACAAAGCAACACCTTTCTAGTGTAACTTTGAAAAGGGTTGTAGGATAGGTTTGGTTTTGTTCTGTGACAGGTTAATATAGCACTATATGTCTAAACTTGCTAGATGTGGGAGGGACCATTTTATTAATTTTGACTTCAGGATCAGATTCAGTACACAAAAAAAAACTAACTCTGTTTAATTTTAGACCTCTAAACAAGCTAATTCTGAATTACTGCATTTTGACCAAGAGATGTTTCCAGTGAATAAATCTCTTCAGAAGTAAGTAACACTTTGTTTATTGTATTAATAGCTTTGAGAACATTGTTAATTATGTTTTTTTTGTAGCATAAGTTTATAGCAGTATCTCAGAGCTCAGAATTCAAACACCCATGTAACTACTCCGGCCTAAAAGTTACAAGCTTTCAGCTACTACATGACCTCTGATAATGGATCAGGCAACTTATGTAGCAAAGCACCAAAACAACTTTAGCTTACAGGAACGTAGAGTTAGGAATGAAAAACATGTAGTGTCCTGCTACCTATTGTAATGTCCCCCTACCATGTGATGGTTTAAGGGATGAGTATCTTACTTTTCAGCACTCGCTGCTCTGGTCTCCACAACTGCGTTCCATCTCATCAGTAAAGATGATCTCATCCAATCCCAAAGGGATACATTGGAGAGCTAATATGCCAGCTATGTTAATGGCCTACAGGAGTTTCCTGTGTATGACTAATGTTCAATTCGCAGAACAGGAGATAGAAAACCTCTAAAGTTAACACATTTTGCTGTCAAACCATTTTTCAATATAGGTTGTGTCAGTCACAGCCAGGGGCGGTGTGGTTTACGCTGCATTATCAGAAACAAAATTGATCTAACTCCTGAATTGCAAGGAATTGAACATTAGGCTAAAGTTGTGTTGGTGCTTAGAATATCCCTATAAGCGATGTGAAATTCTGTCACCAGTATGTCTTGAAGCTCTGTTAAGGTATATTAAATATTTTTCATGTCTGTCTCTGGATGAAAAAATGTGGCTCTGTTACAGCATACAGCTGAATTTTGTGAGAGCTATATGTCCCTCCTAAACCACACCGATTGTGGACAATATGAATAGTGAGCTTTGTGGATGGCTCTGTTCAAGCAGTCAGGTTTTAGACTCCTTTTAAAGCTTTTTTTCCACATGGATTCCTATTATTTTGGACTGCATTGATCACTAGTAAAATGAGTTCCTAACTGAATGTAACATAAAAGAAATTCAATAGAATGATGTCGCCCACAAGGTTAGCAGATGGTAGTGTAGAAGCACAAAGTCTCTGATTGTCCAGCCCCATCCAAAATAAGCAATGTTAAGAAAACATTTCAGTTTGTCATATAGTATTTGCTGAATTTCTTTCTCCTAGTGTGAATCCTTTTTCCTACGTTTTGAAATGTGTATTTTAATGTTGGTATTATTTGTAATTAAGTGAATAAACCACTTTAAAAAAAATAAAAAAAATTAAGGGCAAAATTTTAAGAACTTTAAAGGAACACTATAGTCACCTAAATTACTTTAGCTAAATAAAGCAGTTTTAGTGTATGGATCATTCCCCTGCAATTTCACTGCTCAATTCACTGTCATTTAGGAGTTAAATCACTTTGTTTCTGTTTATGCAACCCTAGCCACACCTCCCCTGGCTATGATTGACAGAGCCTGCATGAAAAAAAAAAACTGGTTCCACTTTCAAACAGATGTAATTTACCTTAAATAATTGTATCTCAATCTCTAAATTGAACTTTAATCACATACAGAAGGCTCTTGCAGGGTCTAGCAAGCTATTAACATAGCAGGGGATAGGAAAATCTTAATTAAACAGAAGTTGCAATAAAGAAAGCCTAAATAGGGCTCTTTACAGGAAGTGTTTATGGAAGGCTGTGCAAGTCACATGCAGGTAGGTGTGACTAGGGTTCATATACAAAGGGATTTAACTCCTAAATGGCAGAGGATTGAGCAGTGAGCCTGCAGGGGCATGTTCTATGCACCAAAACTGCTTCATTAAGCTAAAGTTGTTCAGGTGACTATAGTGTCCCTTTAATGTCTTAATTGTACACCACAAGGGTAGCGTTTGCTTTATTGTGTTTGATTGATCAAAGGGACACTCCGGTTTCCTAAATCTCTTCAAATCTCATTTAGAGAGCAATCAGAATTTTTAATAATTCCCCTTGGTAAAAAACATCTCTTAATTTGCCGCCCAGATGTGGATGGCCTTGATAAATTTGCTTGGACTCTTAGAGCTAGCTAAAAAAGTTTGCGGCCAGTTTTTTTAGTTTAATTTTCAACGACAAAATTACAATTATTAAAGGGACACTATAGTCATCAGAATCACTACAGCTTAATGTAGTAGTTTTGGTGTCTATCCTATCCCTCTAAGCTTTTCAATGTAAACACAGCCTTTTCTCCCAGCGAGAGCAAGAACTGCAGGAAGATTACTGCTCCCTCAGCCGCCCGCCTCCTTGCTCCCTTAGCTACCTGCCTCCACTGAAAGGATGACAAACACCCAGGCTCCAGGACTAAATTTCTAATCGCCATGGTGACCTGGCACCTAGGATTTTTCAAGCCCTGGCCTAGAATTACTAGAATGTTTTGCATTTAATAGATGGCAAATCATGGGATTTGTAGTTCAACAATGGATGGGGGGGGGGGGGGGGGGGGGGGGGGGGAGAAAGGCGGCATTAGTTTTAAATGCCTGCCTTATTACTCGTTTTCCTGTCATTACCTACTCGTTTTCCTGGCACTAGAGTGCCCTGAGGGTGCCTCCACCCTCTGGAAAGGGTGCCGCCCGGCTCTGGAAAGGGGAAAAGGGGTGAAACTTACCTTTTTCCAGCGCTGGGCGGGGAGCTCTTCTCCTCTGATCCGCCTCCTCTCCTCCCATTCGGCTGAATGCGCACGCGCGGCAAGAGCTGCGCGCGCATTCAGCCGGTCTCATAGGAAAGCATTATCAATGCTTTCCTATGGACGCTTGCGTGCTCTCACTGTGATTTTCACAGTGAGAATCACGCAAGCGCCTCTAGCGGCTGTCAATGAGACAGCCACTAGAGGACATAGGGGGAAGGCTTAACCCATTCATAAACATAGCAGTTTCTCTTAAACTGCTATGTTTATAAAAAATTGGGTTAACCCTAGCTGGACCTGGCACCCAGACCACTTCATTAAGCTGAAGTGGTCTGGGTGCCTAGAGTGGTCCTTTAATACCTCCCAGCTGTTGACCAAACAGTCAGGAATGTTTCCCCAGCTCACTCACTACAGTCCCTGATTTCATGCTTCTCTATGAGTGGTATTTTCATACACTAAAGAGGGATGAATATTGATGTCTTCTAAGATAGGTTCATTGTAAATAAACAAAACGATAATCTTGTAGAATTTGCAGTGGCAAAATAATTTTTTAAGTGTGCATTTCAATGCTGACGGATAACCTGCATTGTCAACAAAGTAGAACAAACATTGTTACTTATATTGATACCGGAGAAACTGACGGAAGCCAAGCACAGAGAGATGGACACAGGTTTCTTCAGGAAGGAAGAGATTCTTTATTGGATCACCGATCGGGACTCAGAGGGACTAGCGTCACCAAAATACAGCAAAGTCTGAGCCCCGGACAATAGTGCAGGCTCCTTATATAGGCATATAACTCCTCCCATATTAAGCTCCACCCGCACATTCTCTTAACCAATCAACACAAATAAGAATTAACTTCCTGTTTGACCGCATGGCTTGTCCAGCACAATGGAGGAGGGGGAATACTATATCCTGTATTCTTGCACATGCTCCGTACACTACTGATCGTATCTTGCCACGTGCAACTAACTGATCGATACGTCAGCATATGCACGTACACATGCCACGTGGTAATCTCGGCCTACTAAATTTATTTTTACCGAGATTCCACCACATTCCCCCCTTTGATGCCTCTTGATATTTTACAATTACTTGAGGCATCACTTAACCTTGGTTTGCTTACACCGCAAGTTACCTTGAACCAGACCAGACTTATCTTATGATGTGAATCTTTTAACACTCATCTTCCTGCATTGGTTCTCCCTGATCTAAAGCCTTATACTTATAAATCGCCATTATCTGTGCAGCAGCCTTCCTCTCTGCTATACTTCCTATCAGGCTTTGCACAGACCTAACTACTAAGGGTATAAGGCACGGTAGGAGTAGACACAACAGTAAAATCAGTAGGACTCCACCTACCACTGCCTTAAGCCCTCCAAACCACTCATACCAGCTACCAAACCAACTACTTGGATTGTACCCTTTCCATACCTGAGTAGGCACATGCGCTAGTTTAACCATATGGCTAGTAAGCTCAGCTATTGCTTGCCCTTCATCGTCTATTTGAAGACAGCAATTGCTTAGGTTAAACTTCCCACATACACCTCCCTCTACTGCCAAAAGGTAATCCAAGGCTAATCTATTTTGGTAAACTGCTGTCCTCATCCTGGTGTTATGCTTCGCTAGAAGATTGAGCGCTTGTGATGTCTCATTAGTGATAATCTCAACCACCGCCTGTAATCTTATAATACGGTTGAGCATATAAATAGGGGTTCTATAACCAAAGGTACCATCCTCAGCCCACGTGGCTGGCCCATAATAATCTATGATACGCTGGGGAGGCCATTCATTATCTTCCCAGGTACCTATCTCTATGGGTCCCCTTTTCTTCCTATGATTCACATCATACACTTTAACACCTAAAGTCTCACCTGTTTCAATCGGTAACAAGAAGAAGGATGGTTTGAGCATACCCAACACACATGCCCCTTCCCAGTCCTGTGGCAACTCCGAATAGGCTTTCTTACCACAGATCCAGTACAAATTTGCTGGGGCTCTCCAGGTAGATGTGATGGATAGATCAAACCACACATCCTTTAAATTGGCATATCTAGCAAACGGGTTAGATGGTTCTGAGACATTTGAAGCCGACCACCAAGTTGTATTCTTTGTATCATCATCATAAGCTTTTTGCCCTAGACAAGTTAATTCTCCTACAGAAGTGTTATACATTATTCCTTTCCTTGCTATGCAAACATAACCTATGATGGAGGTCTTTAATCTCCACTCAGATTTACCTCTAACACTCATATGATAATCGGCTTGTGTAGATATTAGTTGGTCAACTGCCTCAGAACCGGACATTACCTCCTTTGCTTCCCAAGGCCATTGGTCTCCCATGTTAGTACCTCCACACACATAGCAGTTGGTAACATTAAGACTACCGGCAATACTTTCAGCTAAATCGATGAACAGGTTTTTAGCATTATGGGGGATCTTATTATCTATACTCATCTCTTCATAAAAGGAATGGTATACTTGATTGAGTCTGGGAGGATACCGTATCAGTCTCTATCCCTATAAACAATAATGTCCCAGGATCTAAACCCGTCCCGTATATTTGAAACCCAAATAAATTTCCATACTTATCTAAGAACTTGTCGGGGTTATTAATGAGTATATGGACTGGGTTGCATTCCATAGACTTACAATAAGGGCTAGTCGGCAACTTAGTCACTATCATGTCTTTGTCTACTGTCTGTCCCCAAGTCGCCCACCCCACACAAGACCAATATGGACAAAAGTTATAGTCTTTATTTGGGCATCTAGGACTCACATATTTATTTTTACTACTGGGACAAATATATTTATCATTAGACCCATACGTCCTCTCCCATCTAAGATCCCCACATACATTCCACGGCTTTCTACCACTCGATATCGCTTTGCACGCATCAAATAGCAGAACACCCGAAGAATGTACGGATTCTAATACCGTCTTATTAATTAGGGTCCCCTGAGGATCTCCATTCCTGAGAGTCAACCAAATTGTACGAGGTTGATACTCCGGACTGAAGCACTTAGGTTCTCCTACTCCTAAATGGCACACACTATAATCTATATTTAAGTATCTACATCTCGATACATCTCCTTTACACTCGTATTGTGAATGCCAAATTAGGGTTTGGGAAATATGGTTACCTGTTCTCGTAGTCTTAATGCATACCTCACAGCTAGGAGTGTCGGTACCTCTACCTTCCTGAATATAAAAACACATATAAATAAACACAATCAAAAGCACATCTTTCGCCGTCATCCTCAGTCTTCGTCCGTGCGATGGAACCTCAGCTTCCAGGATGTGAGGGCTGCAGGGAATGGAGTTCTGCTCGTCTTCACAGGTGTCCCTTCGAGACTTTCCTGGCTTATACACTATGTGATGGTAAGCGGACAGGCTTTATTATGGCCTTCTCACTCACACCTGTAACAATAAAATTTGTAATCCACAGTAATTCCTCGTTACTCCGACTGAGTAGTGCGTTTCAACCGGATCTTGCAGGGATTCTCTGGATCTGCTGTAACTTGCCAAGAATCAACTGCTGCTGGCTTAACCCTGGAGTGATGTATCCACGGAGTCACTTCTGCTACTTTTATCGCTGTAGGGGTAGACAAAAGAACAACATAAGGACCTCTCCACTTGGGCCCTAACGGTACATTATTCCACTCTTTAATCCACACTTGGTCTCCTGGATGATAACTATGAACAGGGGGATAAATATTCACAGGTAATCTATCTTGTACCCATTTCTGTACCTCCTCCATAGTCTTACCCAACTCTACAACCTGCTGCCGGGTAATTCCTTCTCCCAACTGACTCAAATCCCCCCTTAAGTTACCAAGTACGGGAGGTGGTCGCCCATACATAATTTCAAAAGGAGAGAGGCCCATCCTTCTGGTAGGGGTACTGCGGATTCGCAATAGAGCTATAGGTAAGAGAACGTTCCACTTAAGTTGGGTTTCCTGACACATTTTAGCCAACTGGTTCTTAATAGTTCTATTCATTCTCTCTACCTTACCAGAACTCTGGGGTCTATATGCAGTATGAAGCCTCCACTTTATACCAAGCATATGAGTCAGTTGTTGTAGGCACTGATGAACAAAAGCTGGACCATTGTCCGATCCTATAGAACAGGGTAGTCCATATCGGGGTATTATTTCTCGTAGCAGGAATCTTACAACTTCTCCTGCTTTCTCTGTACGAGTAGGACATGCTTCTACCCAGCCTGAATAGGTGCACACAATTACCAGCAGGTAACGATGTCCACCCGATTTAGGCATCACTGTAAAGTCTATTTGTAGATCGGACATGGGGAGTCCCCCCATAAACTGGACTCCTGGTGGCTTTACTGGTCCTTGTCTTGCATTATTCTTAGCACACGTTACACATCTGCGTACAATGGCCTGAGTCAAGTTGGACAATCTTGGTATGTAGAAATGTTTTCTAAGAGATTCTTCAGTACTGTCTCTCCCAGAATGTGTCCCGTTATGATAATTTTGGACAATTTCTACCGCTAGCGATGCTGGTATAACTATTCTTCCATCTTCTAGCTGATACCACTTGTTCTCCAGATACTTTCCCGGTTCAGTCCTTAACCACTCCTCTTCTTGAGCTGTATAAACTGGAGTCCATTGGGACAGTGGAGTTGGTATAAGAGCAGCTATATGCCCCACATACTCCTGTCTTCCTGATTCAGCAGCACGCTTAGCTGCACTATCTGCCATCCGATTTCCCTTGGTTACATCACCATCTCCTCTCAGATGCGCTCGACAATGTATGATACCGACTTCTTTCGGCTCCCACACTGCTTCCAATAGTTGTAGGATTTCAGCTGCGTATTTGATTTCTTTGCCTTCTGAATTCAGTAGTCCTCTTTCTTTATACAAAGCTCCGTGGGCATGAGTGGTTAAAAACGCATACTTAGAGTCCGTATAGATATTCACTCTTAAACCTTCAGCCAATTGTAACGCTCGTGTTAGTGCTATTAATTCTGCCTTTTGTGCTGATGTTCCTTTCGCCAGTGGCCGAGCTTCTATCACCTTGTCTATTGTTGTCACTGCATATCCTGCATAGCGGATCCCTTCTTTCACATAACTACTGCCGTCGGTGTAATATTGAACATCGGGGTTCTGGATGGGAAAATCACGAAGATCTGGTCTACTTGAGAATACTTCATCCATTACTTCCAAACAATCATGTTGACTTTCAGTAGGTTGTGGCAAAAGGGTAGCTGGATTTAAGGTGTTTACAGTCTCTAAATGCACTCTTGGGTTTTCACACAACATTGCTTGATACTTGGTCATACGGCTGTTACTAAACCAATGATTTCCTTTGTAATCCAACAACGTCTGTACTGCATGTGGGACTCGTACATAAAGTTCTTGACCCAGAGTGAGTTTATCGGCTTCAGCTACTAGCAGGGCGGCTGCAGCTACGGCTCTTAGACAAGGTGGAAGTCCGCTGGCCACTGCATCCAATTGCTTAGACATGTAGGCAACAGGTCTTTGCCATGATCCCAAGTACTGTGTCAATACTCCCACAGCCATTCTTCTTTGCTCGTGTACATATAAGTAGAATGGTCGTGTGTGATCAGGTAGACCTAATGCTGGGGCACTCATCAAAGCCTTCTTCACATCTTCAAATGCCGTTTGCTGTTCTTGGGTCCATAAGAAGGGGTCGTGCTCTGTACCTTTGATGGCTGCGTACAGAGGTTTTGCCAGTATCGCATAGCTGGGAATCCATATCCTACAGAAGCCTGCTGCCCCCAAGAATTCTCGCACTTGTCTTCTATTCTTGGGTATTGGTATTTGGCAGACAGCTTCTTTTCTCTCTGGCCCCATAATTCTTTGACCTTCAGAGATATGGAATCCCAGATACTTGACAGTTGGCAAACACAACTGAGCCTTCTTTCTAGACACCTTGTATCCTGCCTTCCAGAGAATATGTAGTAGATCGTGCGTTGCTTGCTGACATTTTTCTTTTGTAACTGCTGCTATCAACAAGTCATCTACATATTGTAACAATACACATTCTCCTGGGATAGACTCGAAATCCAGTAGATCTTGACTTAGGGCTGAACCAAATAGGGTAGGTGAATTTTTAAACCCTTGGGGCAGTCTTGTCCAAGTCATTTGGCGTTTTGAGCCTGTTACAGCATTCTCCCATTGGAAAGCGAAAATACATTGACTTTCTGCGGCAATTCGGAGGCAAAAGAAGGCATCTTTGAGATCTAAGACTGTGAAGTAAGTAGCCCCGCCCGGAATTAAAGCAAGCAGGTTATATGGATTGGGTACAACTGGATGTATACTAACAACCGCATCATTGACTGCTCTTAAGTCCTGCACAGGTCGATACTCATCTGTACCGGGCTTTTGAACAGGCAGCAATGGGGTGTTCCAGGGGGAAGTACAGAATTTTAGGATACCATACCGTATGAACTTATCCAGATAGGATTGGATGTTCTTCTTAGCCTTCTGCGGGATGTGGTATTGTCTTAGGCTTACTGGATAAACCCCAAGTTTCAGTTCAATTTTTATTGGTGGAATATTGCGGGCCAGTCCTGGTGGGTTGTTCTCTGCCCAAACTCCTGGTATGTTAAACAATGTCTCATCACTCCTAGGGTTTTGGCTAGTCAACACTGTATAAAGTCGCCACTCTTCTTCCTTTGGTACGGATAAAGTCATAATACCTGAAGGTCCATTAAACTTTAAGGATGTTGTTCCATTTGGTAGGAACGTAATCTGCGCTTGTAATTTTGATAGCATATCACGTCCCAGCAATTGGACTGGACATTCAGGCATATAAAGGAATTGGTGTTTTACTACGTGGCCTCCCAATGTACAGAGTCGACTTTTAAGAACCGGTTTTTCAGCACTTCTTCCAGTTGCTCCTATCACAGTAATAGTCCTTCCAGATGGAGGAGCAACTAGATTAGTCACCACTGAATGTTCAGCACCAGTGTCGATCATGAACGCACTCCTTTTTCCCCCTATTGATACATCGACCATAGGCTCCGCTCGACCAAGGGGGATGGAGCCCGGTCGGTATCAATAGTCCTCCATGACCGTGTCAGCCAATCCTACGAAGTCCCTACCTTCTCTATCGCGGGACCTTTGCGCTGCTGGAATATACCTGTCTTCCCTAACACTTCCTCTGTTCCCATTACTCCCTCTATAACCATTACTCCCTCCGGGGCCTCCTCTACCTCTCGCTCTGCCTCTAAAGTTTCCGTAACCTGTCCTAGGTCTGTCTCTCTCAGACTGTTCCCTTCGCGGGCACTCATTTCTCCAATGCCCTTCTTCCCTACAGTAAGCGCACTGATTTTTACTTAGAGGTTCCTCATTCCATCTACTATCGCCTCTATCTGGGCCCCGTCTATCTACGCCTGCGATCGCTACCGCTAGCATATCAGCCTTTTTACGCATCTTGCGCTCTTCCTCTTTCTTACTTTCTGTATCCCTGTTCATATAGACCTTATTTGCTACCTCCATTAGTTGGGTGATGGACATACCTGCAAACCCTTCTAACTTTTGTAGCTTGCGCTTAATATCTCCGTATGCTTGGCTGACAAAGGCGGAGTTAACCATTCGGGAATTGTCTGCGTCTTCCGGATTAAAGGGGGTATACAAGCGGTATGCCTCCAATAATCGGTCATAAAAGACACTGGGCGCTTCATCGCTTTTCTGAATCACCTCAACTGTCTTCGACATGTTAATGGCTTTCTTTCCTCCGGCTTTCATGCCAGCAATTATAGCGTCTCTATAGGCTCTGAGTTGAACCATATCAGCACCATTTACGTTCCAATCGGGATCAGTGTTGGGATAGTGTGTTGCGGCCCATGCTGCTGGATTAGCTTGATTCAAAGCACGGGCTCTATCTTCTAATGCTTTAATGGCTGCTTGATTTATTCTTGTCCTTTCCTCATTGTTAAATAAAGTCATTAGTAACTGCTGGCAATCAGCCCATGTCGGATTATGCGTCTGTACTATTGAGGTGAACAGATCAGTCATGGCTTGTGGTTTCTCAGTATACGAGGAATTATGGGTCTTCCAGTTTAAAAGGTCGGTAGTGGTAAATGGGACATATACGAAGACTGGGTCAGCGTGTGCCATTTGACCTGCGGCATCGATATAAGCTGACCCGGGATTTAGGCGAAGAGGCATCTGATAGTGCTTTAATTGTTGGGCACCAGTCAACTGTCGGGTTTGGATGGGGCTACGTAGGGAAGCGTCAGTCATGGGTTCCGGTCGGGGAGAGATAGGGTATGGGGATGTGGGAGGTTGGTTTTGGGAAAAGGTGGTAAATAGAACACTTCAGGCCGAGCTAGATGAAGCTTGACCGGAAGTCTGAAGTGGCGCCAAATCAGGATATTCGTTTTTAATGGGGGTGGGTTCTGGTTCCGGAAGGGGAGATTTAGTACGAGGGGGGGTGGATCCTGTACTGGAGGAGGAAGCGGAAGTGGGTGAGGGTAATGAGGGGAGGGGTGCAGGACTTCCTGCGTTTGCGTCACTTCTTCTTAACGGAAAGTAAGGGGGCGGCAAAGGGATCTCGGACTCAGGGGGCGTGTCCAAAATGGGCCTAACACCAGTCCTAGTGGACGAACAAGTCCTAGCTACCATGAGGCGACACTGCTCCTCGTGGCATGTCTGGAGCCATTTTGGCGAGTCATTTACGGCCTGTCTCCAACAGTCAATATAAGGAAACTGGCCGTAAAGTTCAGGCCTACCTGATACAGCCACGTGTAAGCGCTGTACCAGAGTTGGATCCAAACTGCCACGTGGCGGCCATGCCGCAACCAAAGTAGGCCACTCCCTAGTACACAAAGTGACCAAACGTACAGGAGACATCTTTACCCCAAAATCACAAACTTTGAATCCCTTTTTAAAATTCTTAACCATACATCCTAAGGGATCCGGAATCGTTGACTGCGACGCACCCATATTTAACAATGGAACGTCGTCGACAACGAATACTATACACGCGTACTATTCAACAATCACACCCGTTTCCTCTGGCAACAGCACCACGTGGTACGGTTACCAAGTGAAACGTACACAATAACAATAATCACTCAGGGAATTCCCGTACACACACAGCTGCTACACCAGTCACTATATAATCAATATTATGCCCTTTGGCGTAACTATACAGTCACCCACGCTATAATTCTCTATATACGAATTACCCGTCTATAACACACCCCAGTAACATCGTCTTTTACAAATAGCGGTTACAGTACGGTTAGCATAGGTCAAAGCACAAGTTAAGGTCACAATACAATTATTAGTGGTTATGGTGTTAAACATGCAATGGACGACAATGATTAGTACTTATTATACAATGTCAGTAAATATACAGGGTTATGGTACCGTGCACTATAATACAGCAACACACTATTAACACTCTCGCTAGACGGCTGAGCTCGCGCTATCTAACAAGATATACACTTTACTAAAACAATCGCTAACACATTTACAATTCCCAACTAAACTATTGGCCAGTACCTTGAATGGACTACCTAAAAACAATCTACATACGTTTTGGTTAGCCACACTGCCCAATCACCACATATATAGCGAGCTAGAGAACCGAATTTACACAGACGCCTCTTAGTCGCACTATACAACGAGCTAGAGGACCGAATTTACACAGACGCCTCTTAGTCGTACTATCAAAAGTCTAGTGGGTTCCAAATTTACACGCCTTCCCACTTAGCCCAGATAGGATGAGAACTAGCGAACCGGATTTACACAGACGCCGCTTAGTCTCCCGGTCCCTCCGACCTAGCGAACAAAATATACACCCTAGAACGCTAGTCTAGACAAGACACCGGTGTCCGGCTAGGGCTTATTTTACACCAGAGCGCCCTGCCTGACTAACCAAATCAAACGGTCTGACTAAAGAGCGTTCGATCGAGCGGTGCGCCTTCGCTCCTTCCCTCCGACAGAGGGGGCAGATACAGATTCAAAAACCCCTTTGGGCCTACCGCACAATCGGTATACCCCTAGCGGGTCCTGCCGTCTAAAACAGCAGTTGTCTTACCTCCTCGTTCCTGAACCTGAGTTCACACTCATCGACGGGGACACCCCAGCACTTCTCACGTAGAGGCCGATGATCTCCTGGACAACAGACCAGTGGCGCCGAGACGAAGGGAGGTCCACGCATAAGTTCAGGGGTGCAGCCGTAGAGAACGTGGGCAAAGATAGACCGTCTCACGCCTCTGCCTCTCAGCTACCGTTGAACGATGAGCTTCCCGGCCAATGCACCAAATGATACCGGAGAAACTGACGGAAGCCAAGCACAGAGAGATGGACACAGGTTTCTTCAGGAAGGAAGAGATTCTTTATTGGATCACCGATCGGGACTCAGAGGGACTAGCGTCACCAAAATACAGCAAAGTCTGAGCCCCGGACAATAGTGCAGGCTCCTTATATAGGCATATAACTCCTCCCATATTAAGCTCCACCCGCACATTCTCTTAACCAATCAACACAAATAAGAATTAACTTCCTGTTTGACCGCATGGCTTGTCCAGCACAATGGAGGAGGGGGAATACTATATCCTGTATTCTTGCACATGCTCCGTACACTACTGATCGTATCTTGCCACGTGCAACTAACTGATCGATACGTCAGCATATGCACATACACATGCCACGTGGTAATCTCGGCCTACTAAATTTATTTTTACCGAGATTCCACCACAATATACCGTATTTATCGGCGTAGAACACGCACTTTTTTCCCCTGAAAATAGGGGGAAAATCGTGGGTGCGTGTTATACGCCGATATCCCATAATTACTTACCTGTCCTGAAGCGTGGGCCGGCTTCACAGCTTGCACCGCGGTACAGGAACTTTAATTTCAGGTTCCGGTTTCCGGCGGGACTGAAAGGAAGTGTGCACACTATTGTGCACACTTCCTTTCAGTCCCGCCGGAAACCGGAACATGAAATTAAAGTTCCTGTACCGCGGTGCAAGCTGTGAAGCCGGCCCACGCTTCAGGACAGGTAAGTAATTATGGGAGGGGAAGTACACTATGGGAGGGGAGGGAAGTACACTATGGGAGGGGAGGGAAGTACACTATGGGAGGGGAGGGAAGTACTCTAGGGGAGGGGGGGGGGGAGTACACTATGGGAGGGGAGGGGGGGAGTACACTATGGGAGGGGAGGGGGGGGGAGTACACTATGGGAGGGGAGGGGGAGTACACTATGGGAGGGGAGGGGGGGGAGTACACTATGGGAGGGGAGGGGGGGGGAGTACACTATGGGAGGGGGGGGGGGGGAGTACACTATGGGAGGGGAGGGGGGGGGAGTACACTATGGGAGGGGAGGGGGGGGGAGTACACTATGGGAGGGGAGGGGGGGGGGAGTACACTATGGGAGGGGAGGGGGGGGGAGTTCACTATGGGAGGGGAGGGGGGGGAGTACACTATGGGAGGGGAGGGGGGGGAGTACACTATGGGAGGGGAGGGGGGGGGTACACTATGGGAGGGGAGGGGGGGGAGTACACTATGGGAGGGGAGGGGGGGAAGTACACGAGGGGAGGGGGGGGGAAGTACACTATGGGAGGGGAGGGGGGGGGAAGTACACTATGGGAGGGGAGGGGGGGGGGAAGTACACTATGGGAGGGGAGGGGGGGGGGAAGTACACTATGGGAGGGGAGGGGGGGGGGAAGTACACTATGGGAGGGGAGGGGGGGGGGAAGTACACTATGGGAGGGGAGGGGGGGGGGAAGTACACTATGGGAGGGGGGGGGGAAGTACACTATGGGAGGGGGGGGGAAGTACACTATGGGGGGGGGGGGAAGTACACTATGGGAGGGGGGGGGGAAGTACACTATGGGAGGGGAGGGGGGGGGAAGTACACTATGGGAGGGGAGGGGGGGGAAGTACACTATGGGAGGGGAGGGGGGGGGGGAAGTACACTATGGGAGGGGAGGGGGGGGAAGTACACTATGGGAGGGGAGGGGGGGGGAAGTACACTATGGGAGGGGAGGGTGGGGGGGGAAGTACACTATGGGAGGGGAGGGTGGGGGGGGAAGTACACTATGGGAGGGGAGGGGGGGGGAAGTACACTATGGGAGGGGAGGGGGGGGGAAGTACACTATGGGAGGGGAGGGGGGGAAGTACACTATGGGAGGGGAGGGGGGGGGGAGTACACTATGGGAGGGGAGGGGGGGGGAAGTACACTATGGGAGGGGAGGGGGGGAGAATACTATGGGAGGGGAGGGGGGGGAGAATACTATGGGAGGGGGGGAACACTATGGGATGAGGGGGGAATACTATGGGATGAGGGGGGAATACTATGGGATGAGGGGGGGGGGGAATACTATGGGAGGGAGGGAAATTTCCTGGAATTTCTTTCTAAAAATGAGGTGCGTGTTATACGCCGGTGCGTGTTATACGCCGATAAATACGGTAGTTGCTGGTGTTCTGTCTATGCTCTAGATGTAATCATGTTATCTATATAGCGACATCATATGTTTTCCATGGTAAGAGTCTTCTTAGTGAATTCCAGATTGTCATTAGTTTACAATTCCTTTCATGAATAGAGGCATGTCTTTTTTTTTTCTTCATTCTAACGTGCCTTTTTCCACTGGTAGAAATTAAATATAACTTTTCTAAAGGATTTTGTTTTCTTTTTAAGGGCGATGCTTCATTTATCACGACTCAAAGAGCTTGTGAGTGATGTCAGTGTAAATCATAAAGAAGAGAAGAATCAGGAACCTTAACACATTAACCGTTTGCCATATTTTGCTGTTTACTGTTTAAAGTTTATTACAAATATTTTCAGTGTTACCTTGAAGATTGACATTTATATTTGTGAAATGTATTTATATTTTTATGTTTACATAATGTAAAAATTATTTTATATTGGCATTCTCAATTAAAATGAATGTTAATAATGAATGAAACGTCTTGGCTCACTAATTCTGAAGTAGAATACAATTAAATAGATGCCCACAGTTTATCAAAAAAATGTAATCCGTCTCTGAATTAAGCTTGAGATCATCAGATCTGTAATCGGAAACGGACTTCATTGCGTGTGACTTTTTTATTTTGTTTTGTACTAAACAGCAATAGTTTCTCCCTTCATGCATGTTCCTCTGTTTTATGCCATCACTTTTTTCCCTCTTCTGTTCTGGCTTCCCTCTCCCTTTGTGTCAGTAGGAATCTGAACGACTTGTGAGCTAGATTTCCTATGCCATGTTTTCATCTAAATTCATAATGGCCATGTAATATAGTGCATACAAGTAGTATGGCAATGCCAAATGGAATGTGTTCATTATTTACGTAAAGGGGAAATATCACTTGCCAGGATTTTTAATGTTGTGATATTATATATTGTGACATATTATATGTTGTGATAATAATGTAATATTTAACAATTATTGTATTTGTGAGGTGTGAAACCTAGAAATCAACCAGTCTTTATTCTGCAGAAGGGCGCTTCTATTTTATCCCCCTGTTAATCAAGCTCTGCCCTGTGACAGTCAACATAGAGAAAGTATAAAGAAAATAGGAGAAATTAAACAAAGCTTCTATTTCTCCTCTTCATATTCTATGTTTGTGCTGACTTTACCTTGTCTGGAAAGAATTGTGATGTAATTTGCTAAATCTTTAATATAATTTTAAAAGAAAGCAGAGCATCTTATGACAAAAGGTTTACACGAGTTATAGGTGATTTTTAATGTCTTATTCAATGGCGTGCAATCCACAGAAGTGGCAGTTCAGTTTATGTACGTTATACACAACAGAAAATCATTTTGTAGTGTTCCTAATCGTATCTTTTTGTGTTAGTCCCAGAACAGCACAGATTGCTGCTGCAGCTGCCCACAGCTAATTGACAACGCTGTAATTCACATTTTATTGAGTTAGCCACATTAAAAAAAAAAAAAGTGTGTGTGTGTGTGTGTGTATATATATATATATATATATATTAGTGTTCAAGTAGAGATTGTTAACCTATGCTTTCCCATACTCATATGCATGTATGCTTATATATATTTCTGTGCATTTATATTTGTGTATATGCGTTCATGTGCATGTATGTATATGCGTTTATGTATATGTACATGTGTTTATGCGTTCACATATACACATTTATGTGTGTGTGCATGTATAAAGTGTACCATCCTCTGCACTGTCTGCTTGTTTGTTTTGCTTTTCCCTCTCTCCCCCCTCACTCTGCTCTTCAGAAAGATATTTATGACCCTCTACAAAGATGGTGTCTATTTTCTACCAAACCTGTGTCTTATCTACACTCATGTCGCTTTAACCCCTATATCACAACTCAATTTTGAATTCTATGTGTCGTCTTGCTCAGAAATGCTTCAGACTTGAGAAAGGGAGGTTATCCCGAAGCTTGTCATTAAAAAATTCTGTTAGTCCAATAAAAAAGGTATTACAAATTTTATGTTTTTTACATATATATATATATATATATATATATATATATATATATAATCTTATACTTTTCAAAGTCAAGAGATGATTAAATGACAGATGACAAATCTCATACCGATTGTACAAATATCGGTATATTTGTCACAATACATCACATACACCCGTAGCACGTAAAATGTAGCTTAATGAATGCAAAATTTTGTAATTTTTTTTATTTTATTTTATTGTTGGCTGTGTGAGTCAGTCGGGGGATGTGTGTGTATAGGGCAGCATAAACAGAAACAGAAGTGAGAACTATTTAGTGGCAGAGAATTGAACCTGGTCTGTTAAACTTTATAGAAACACTCTTAATTTAAAAATGAATATACTTATTTTTAATGTTGGTGTCATTAGACTAATGCCCCCAGTGGAAATAAAACAAAAAACATTTATATTCACCATTTATTCTCTGCTGTGTAGTCCAAGCTGCAATTTACTACTCCTCTTCTAAGATATCATTAATGATAATGTCTGGTCTAATCCTCCTCATAGAGTGGGCTTGTGAAACAATTGTATTGGCAGATTTAGGAAGTGTTGAACACATAAAGAAGTGTTGAATTTACTCCAATTAATTCACTGTGACATCATGTTTACAATGAATGTGAAAACATTAATGCCAATGCCCACCCGCTCTACTCATTTCATCGATCCATAGTGATTTCCTTCAGTGGATCATAACCGCAAGGTGACATTAAAAGTCCTGCTGTGTACAACATTGTAGTTTGCACTGCAAATCTTGTCCCATCATCGGCCAATCGCAGTGTGTGCCTCCTCCCTTCACACACCAGTCTTTTTTTCTGTCCTCAGACAATCAGGAATTCACTATTTTTTTTTTTTTTTTTTTTAAAAGATTTTCAAGTTTGTCTGAAACGGCCTGTTTTAAGAATAGGACTAACTGGGATGGACTCAAATTTATATATTTAAACTACTACGGTGGAATCTTGTCAATTCATTCAAGCTCTTTACGTGGAATTTCTACAATAGCCAAGACGATTAAGGCATTCTCCTGTGGCTGCCTAATATTTTTTTGTTAATCCAGGTGGGTATCTTAGTTTGTATATTCATTCTCTTATAGTATTTAAGAAAATCTAATATTCTTGTGTGTGTGTGCGTGGGCTGTAACCAGAAGGCAATTTAGCTATTACAATGGCTAAACGCATTTGGAACTTCAGGCTTTCTCATCACAAGACTCCCATACCTCCCATAGTTCTTAAGCCTATGCATAACTTCCTTCCTAAAGTGGCTTATAATTTCCATATGGGACAAGAAGTGGTTTTACCATAGTTTATTCCTAATCCTCAAACTCCAGAAGAATTAAAACTTCATTAATTGGATATATGGGAATATTTCATCCTACCATCCGGTTTCAGGAAAGGAGAAGCCAGCTTTTCTTCAACTCTCAGACGTTGGATTACAACAATCCTAGCAGGTGCATACCGGAAGAATAACACATCTCCACCGGACAAGATCAGAGCTTAATCTACAAGATCACTATCCACAACTTGGGCAAATTGGGCAGTAGTAACAGAGCAAAAAACAGGAGAAGGGTGCGCCTTTAATATAGATATTGTGTACAAGTGAAATAGTAAGGTATAGTCCAAATGACTTAACACTAGTCCAATGTAGTATAGTCCACAGTTGTAGGGAAAATTCTTGTAGAGCAGCAGTGATTCGTCACGGGTGCAGGTTTGTAATTTCAGTAGAACATGGAAAAAGAAGCAGAGAGACGAAAATCCAATGGTACAGTAAGTAGATATACTTGGATATTAAAAATTATAATAAGGTACTACTCACAATTTCCAGAGCTAAAATCAAGCTCTGGTATGAAATGTGTGAAGTGGAATAATCCCCACTCAAGGATATATGGAGTGTAACTCGTAATGCAGTAGTCCAGCGGCGGTGTGATTCCAACCATATAGTGCTCACTGTATCTTACTGTAGTAGAGGAATAGAAAGTATGAAGTGTACTCACAGTGTGTTGAGCAGGCTCACTGCTCGATGTACAGCGTATGGGTGGTACAATTGCCACCTAAGTATTCTTTGAGCTTCTCTTTGGATGGTGAAAATCAATGTAGTCAGGTTAAAAGTAAAATAATAATAATAAAATAGATTAAAATAAGAAAGGAATGGGGGGCGGAGCCAAGCATCCAAAGCGAACGGTCGCATGGCCACAGAGCTCCAGGGCAAACGACTACAAAACCGACTAAAAACGACTTTAACAACTCCCAAACCCGCACAAAACCAAGCCCGAAAACCACCCTGTGATCCAGGAGAGTCTAATGGGGCGAAAAACTAAAAAGGCAAAGCCCGACAGACCCCGCCAGGGAATGGACATAGGGGAACTATGGCGGCAGGCACATGAGGCAGGAGGCGCCAAAATGGAGTCACTACACAGCGGGTGCTCGGACTTCACGGAGGGATCGTCGGACGAGGAAGGGGGAGACCCAAGAAGACAGATACCGCCGCAACAATCTCAAAGTGAGAGGAGTCGCGGACTCCATACAGGACGCTGAACTACCGCACCTCATCAGACGCCTATTTGTGGAGCTCCTGACACCCAAGGCGGCGAAAGTAATAGTATTGAAGGATCTATTCCGCATACCCCGGTCCGCAAAAGCCCCACAAACTGCCACGGGGGACTTAATTCTAAAATTCCAAACGGCTAAAGAAAAGAAGATCCTAGAGGCCACAAAGGGACAGTCTTCCTACCCCTTTGAGGGGATGACCCTCTCTTTTTATTCGGACCTGTCCGCAGGAACGCTGGCCTGGCGGAGATCTCTGAGCTCCTATACAGCCTTATTACGCCAGCACCAAATCCAGTATAGCTGGGGCCCGAACCACACCCTTAATATAAGCAAAGGAGACACCAAGTATGTAGTCCACAACCCCCTAGAGGCTGTCGAAGCGATACAGAGTATGAACATTCCCACGGACCCACACGGTCTAGCACCACGACCCGCTAGCCGCACACAACGGCTGGGAAGCCACACCATAGACGCCCCGGAGTTTGTGCCCAGGAAACAGCCGACTGACCCATACCCTAAGGCCACTACATGAACAGGGCCGCGGACTTGCCAGCTACATACCGCCACCGTGGAAGCAGATGGAACTCACCGCGAGGACCAGAGACGGGGTTTTACTGGACAGGGACTGGGATGTTGACCGCTCAGGGGGGTTGAGTAAAAGTTCCGCACACACGATTTGGCCATAGAAATATCTATGTAGCATCTCCCCTTCCTCACTACCAAGATCTCGGAAAGCAGGCCATGACCGAACCCCAGCCTTACACAACACGCAGTCTGACTAGCTTACCTGCGACCCCAACACACCAGCCCTACATGCACTCTCCAGCGCTTACACAACGACAGCCAGGCTTTCTTACCCACATAGCGGGCAGGACGGGGACACACATCACTTAGGGGCACCCAAAGACCGCAGACACGCACCCAACGGTCCACACACACACTCGGAACGCACGCCGAAATTATAGATGGAAGGTACTCTTGAGATCTGGGTTTCACCCCCGTCTGACCGATATACCAAGCTAACACAAGCTCCAGAAATTATAGTCCGATCGCACGTTTTATTTAGTTCTTGTTTACATCTTACCCCAAAGGGTATGGGCTGAGCACCGGGACAGGTTACTCACTGCTCATTAAGCCAAGACCTACTGCTTCCTAATGTACCAGGATGTATGCCTTTTCCGTTGACTTTGTTTGGTTTGTTAATTTTTTATGTTATCATTTTATATGCTTCCTAGGCCTGACACATATCTGCCTCGCTTACTGTGATTTTCTAGCTCACCGGTTTACCAGTATAGTATCAGGCTGACTCCTAGATGTCACAGACACCAGCTATGCAGGCGCTGTGGAAGTTTTAGACCCATGAGCAGACACAAGCTGTTGCTTTATTTCAGCATTTTTTCTTTTTATCTAAGCACCTAACAATATCTCAAGCACCTAACATGACAGCGAACTCTGCGTGCCATTAACTCAACCATCCCTTACCACTCCTGGACACACGCAATGTCCTGCCCACGCACTAGGACACTACACTTTAAGCACAAGCAGTACGGTATCCATATAGTTAACAACGAAACATGCATTGACTGTCTGGTGTACATCTTCAAAGAAAGTGTGAGGGGATGATACACCGGCACTATAGTTACCTGGAACAGGTTTTGCTGTAGCTTCTGTTGCGGCCATCTTGTGATAAAGTTATATTTGAGTTTTATGATGCGATAACAATCTTAGGTGGTATTATAATATCTGTGTGACCGCTTTGGTGAGATGTTTTGTGCCATACAAGCAACAATACCTAAGTCTTAATATTACAAAGCAACGTTTAAATGAAGCAGAAATGTTTAGATAATAGTCTACCTATCTTATTATTATTATTTTTATTTCTATTTTCATTATCTCCTAACATGTAACTAACTCATACTGTTTTACCTAGATAAGTCCAGGTTACCTGTCTAACCTGTCAGTTTAAGCGCACCCTAACTACTGGGACATAATTACATGCTAGCCTGAATTACTCTTGTTAAACTGAAAATGTGCTTGTGTACCAAAACCAGGACAATGTCCTTGCGTGATATTTTGTGCCTGCAGAAGCTATTGTGGCTAAGCATACCATTTTACATATCTGTGCACACAAAAACGTAATATGGCGCACAAGTAGCACAGGCGATCTAGCTGTGCAACCAGCATCGTTACTTAATTTTATCTCACTCAACCTTCTTAAGACAAATCAACTGTTTAGTTAAGCTGTTAAATATAAAAATTGTGCAAATTCTCATGCCACTGTCTACCATGTAAAAAACTTGAAATACGCTGTTGTGGCGCTTGTCGAAATATTGTGTCTACCTGCACTACTAAAATAAAGAATTTAAAAAAATAAAAAATAAATAAGAAAGGAATATGGCAACCAGGGTATTTAGAGCCAAAATTCCTTTATTATAACAGAATAAAAACTATTTCTAGACGCGTTTCACCTACAATAGGCTTCTTCAAGTAGATAATAGTAAAAACATAAACCTGACATACATGACCTTATATAGGATACATTGATTGTATTAAAATTGTAATGTTCCCGCCAAAATGACGTAATTACAGCTTTAATAAAAAGATACATATTAAAAATGAATAATAATATTCAAAACCATATTAGGGTATACTAGGGGAGATATTTGTGCACATAAATCTTAAAAACGAGGTGCTGGTATGTTAAAAAGTGTGTAAAAATAAAAATCACGTGACGTGCGGCTAATTTACTTCCGCGTCACGTGGTTATGAGTGGAACGCATGTGTATAGGAGAGAGGACAGGGGTGGAGCCGGCACACGGGAAAACATTGCGTCACCAAAGGGGAGAAGCCCCATGGTCATCGTGGCTGTGACGAGAGCAATCTCGCCACATTGCATTGGAGAAGCCTGGTTGCCCGCCTGTTGCCTTTGGACTATGGCCCTGGGAGATTGGGCCCTTTAAAAAACGTATTCGGCCCTAACAGAGTGCATGTCACTCATTCTGGCCCTTTAAATACAGTGGGGTCATTCGGTACTTGCCCTGTGTGAGCGGTGATACCCCAGATAGCTATGCCATGGAGCCCATTCATACAATGAAAGACTATGGGAAAGACATTAGCTCCATGGCAATTGAACTGTATGTGTGTGGTCGGAGCGCCATTCAATAATATGCGCTCAGACCTAAGCTCTCCGGGGATATGTTGAATGTCTTTATTTTATGTAGTAAATGTAACCTTGTGTATTTTATTGTATTTTATGTCTTTTTGCAACCATGTGCTCAATGGAGTCTGTCTCTGTCCTGGGAGGTAATTGGATTACTTCTCCATTGTCTCCAGGAGAGAGGGCTCTGTAAAACTGGTCTGAGCCGGAAAGCCATGCTAGCAGGGGGATTTAAAAGATACTTTACTAACTTTTGAACCCCTGGTCTGATTCATGCCATTTTTTAATATGTTGATCCCCTGAATGGATTGATTGTGAATATGTATTTTTTTATGTGAATGTGATGTATGGTTTTAGAGTTATGAAAGTTGGGTAAAAAGTATGTTTTAACTGTATGTATAATTGAGTTTCCTCTCAGGATAAGGGGAGGGAATATGTGGTATGTAACAGATGCGTGAGTGGTTGTTTTATACCTCCCTGTGGGCGGACCTGTATTTGTAACAACTGCAATAAAAACCCAGGCTGGGTGTGCCAGCACCTCAGACCACTGCTTGACCCTCAACACGGAGCCTTGTCTCGTTCTTGGGGGATTCACTGTATGCTGTTGGAGACTGATTGCCAGGAGTGTAAGCTGATGTATGCTTTTCCTGTTCGTCTGCTAGCAGCTATTCGTGAGGTTCCAGTTTGGAGTGCTATTTTGTATCCAGTTCGGGAGTTTGGTGTTCTGCAGTAGCTGGGCCTGTCTCTGAAAAGGGGATTATCGCCTAAACGGATTTTAACCCCTTGTCTGCTGAAACGGTCCGTTACAGTGACGAAAGCTGAATAAGTGCTGGTATGCCGTCTGCTCGGATTGGATTTTCGTCTCTCTGCTTCTTTTTCCATATGTTCTACTGAAATTACAAACCTGCACCCGTGACGAATCACTGCTGCTCTACAAGAATTTTTCCTACCACTGTGGACTATACTACATTGGACTAGTGATAAGTCATTTGGACTATATCTTACTATTTCACTTGTACACAATCTCTATATTAAAGGCGCACCCGTCACCTGTTTTTTTCTCTGTTTCTACTTACCTATAGGGGACTAGAGGGAACCCCCTTCTTTGTAGGTGTGCTGCCTGTACCATATACATATTCCTATTTTTTTTTTTGTTTTAATCATCTTTATTTAAGAATTTTCATTTTGTACAGTCAGTCAATGCATTAGATGGGAATCTTTAACCATATCAACACCATTTGTATATTGTTTAGTTTTAGTTTGCGTCATATTCAAATCACAAATGTGTCTTATTATAATATAAATATCAAGAGATAGACATCTAAGAGCATCATTTGACTAACTTACCAAAAAAAAAAAATACATCTTTCACACACATTCATTCATACCTTCAGACTGAGAGATAGATCCAACCCAGCTAGTTATCATCTATCAAGAGTAAAGCGTAAAGCATATAATTTAACCAAATTGTTAATTCAGTATGGGCAGGGATTTATTAGACGATGAGGCTATATTATTTAGGGTAGGCTTCATTGAGTCTTGAGTTGTTTTCCATTACGATTTATTAGTATCTCTAGTCATTCCTTTGAGTAGAGAAAAAAAAGAAAGAGAATTATAATCCTATCCAGTAAAACATCTTATTGATGGAGAACTGGTGATCGTTCAGGACTATGTCGATATTTCTGCGCATATAATGGGTAAATTATAGTAAATCAGGCCCACAAATCACATACATCTTAGGATTAGGTCAAAGAGATACAATAAAATTACTCATATTTTCTCCCCCTCCAAAACAATACATTGGTATTATGGTTAGGCAATAGAAGGAAACTGTCCATTTTCATTCATAGATTGATATTACTTTGTCCAACCATAATTTGTATATACCTTTTTTAAGGGTTGAACTCGATATGTTATTGGTAAGGTTATTTTCCATCGAGAGTTGAAATTTAATTTGACTAATAAGATGTCTTTTTTGGAAGGGAATAGATGATTTCCAGTTTCTGGCAATTATTATTTTGGCAGCCACAAAGCAATGAGATGCTATGCATTTAGTTTTTTGTGTGTCCAAATTCCAGTTATAATGTAAGATCGCTACGGCTGGATTTTGTTCTAATCGTTTATGAGACAACTCATACAAAATATCAAAAGTCCATGACCATAATATTTTTACAATCGGACATTCCCACCAAGTATGTATATATGTACCAACAGACGACCCACACCTCCAACATATATTCTGTAAATGTGGATACATCTTAGAAAGTCTGGATGGAGTATAGTACCATTTATATATTAATTTAAAATGGCATTCTACCAGATTTATACCGTGTATACATTTTGTAAAGTGAGAGATAGAAGAACACCATTGATTTTCTGTTATTGATATATCCAGTTCTTTTTGCCAGTAATCTATGATCTTTATAGGTATCTGACCTATTTCTTTTAACAGGGCATTCGCTAATGATGTAACTTTTTTCTTAGATCTATTACAAAATATAGTTTCCATTAGATTAGAAATTGTAGATTTGTTATCAATAAGAGAAGAGTGTAAGTAATGTTTAATCCTTAAATACATAAAACTTCTCTAGATGGTAATTTGTAGGTATCTACGATCTGTTGGAATGATGTTAATCTATTGTCAATCATAATATCAGAAACAATATTTATACCATGTTCAAACCAGATATTGAGGGATAAATCAGTTACATTCTGCTCAATTACCGCCAAAGAACAGGTCTTTGGTATCTTATTTACATATCCCAACAGTTTTTTAATTTCTTGCCAAATGTTTAACGATTGGCTAAGTATATATGATTCAATCTGCGTAAAAAATTGAGATTTATCCGGGAGTTCTTTCCACAGCAACATTTCCAATTTATTGGGCTTGACGACCTGTGACTCCAAAATGTGCCAAGGTTCATCTACGAATTGTGGGTCTTGAAGACAAAATATATGTCTTATCATATTTGTATAATAAATTGTGGTAATATTAGGAAAATTTAAGCCCCCCTTCGTTTTTCTGTTAGACAAGAGTTTAGAACTGATTCTCAGTTTTTTATTTTTCCATATAAACTTGGAAATATACGATTGGGTCAAATTTAACCAAGACTTTGGGATTTTCATAGGTACCATGGAGAATAAATAGGACCACTTTGGCAGTATGTATGAATTTATGATATTAATTCTGCCAATCCAGGTAGTCTCCAGGTTTTTCCAGTTTTGTAATTTATAATTCATTTCTTTGATCAATCTAAGGATATTAATCTCCATTATATCCTCAATTTCTACCGGTATAGTAATCCCAAGATATTCTATTTCCTTATTAGACCAAATGAAATTATATAGATCCGATAATCTCTTAACCACTTTCTGAGATAGGTTGGTATACATGGCGATTGATTTCGAGATATTAACTTAAAGTTAGAAACCACACTATAAGATTCTATTTCTTGCATAAGAAAAGGCAAAGATGATTCTGGGGAGGTCAACGATATCAAAGCATCATCCGCATATAGGGATATTTTTAATTCAGTGTGTGCAATGGGGAATCCTTTGATGTTATGATTATTCCTTATAGCGATAGCCAAAGGTTCCAGAGTTAAGATGTATAAAAGTGGGGATAATGGGCATCCCTGTCTGGTACTATTTCGGAGTGTGAACCATCCAGCTAATATATTGGGGCCTACTGTCCTAGCAGAGGGGTTAGTATACAGTGCCATTATTGCATTACTAATTCCACCCTGGAAACCAAACGCCGTCAGTGTCTCCCTAAGGTATCCCCACCCGACCCTGTCAAACGCTTTCTCAGCATCTAGAGACAGGGTCAGGAGGGGAATATCGGATCTATTGGCCATGTCCAATATGTCAATTATTCTTCTGGTATTGTTAGAGGACATACGACCAGGTACAAACCCAATTTGATCTCGATGGATCAATTTATCGATAACAGTATTTATTCTAGCTGCAATAATTGCAGAATAGATCTTCATGTCAACGTTTATTAAAGCAATGGGTCTGTAATTTTTTGGATCGTTAGGGTCTTTTTTAGGCTTTAAAATAGGGATTATATTAGATTGGAGAAGTTCATTAGGTGCCGATTTTTTTTTCAATGATCTCATTAAACAAATCGGTTAGTGGGCTAACCACTACTGGCATCATATATTTGTAAAAAGCGTTTGTAAAACCATCAGGGCCGGGAGTTTTATTCCATGATAGTTTTTCAATTTGTTGCTGAACTTCTGCCTGTGTAAATGGTAAATTGAGTAACGCTTAATCTGAGGGAGAAACTGTTGGGATCTGGATGCTTCCAAGATATTTTAAAACATCACTGTGTTGAGGGGTATCCTTAAGATTGTACAACTGTCTATAATACTGGTTAAATTTTTCTCCTATTTGAGTTGGAGTAGTATAGGTATTATTTCCAACTATTAATTTTTCTACTCTATTTCTTGCTTGGTGAATTTGTAATCGTTTTGTAAGATTTTTTAGATGCTCTGTTTCCCATATGATAATAATTCACTTTTAGTTTGTTTATATTAATTTGAATTCTTTGTTCTTCTTTAAGGTTAATTGAATATTGTATTTGTTTTAATAAAGTTCTTAGTTCATCCGAAGATTGTTGTTTATTTAAATTGGAAAGCCTATAAAATTCAATATATAAATCTGCCAGAGATTGTCCATTATTTTTTTTTAAAGATATGTCCCATTTTAATCAGGTAACCTCTTGTTACTGCTTTTTGTGTACACCAATTAGTGGAACAAGAAGTATCCTGAGGGCAATTCTCCTCAAAGAAGTGGGTTATTAGAGAAACTAAGTCATTTCTATTCTTCTCGTTTTCAATTAGTGAATTATTAAGTCTCCAAGTGGAAATTCCAGGATGGGGAGCCGTACCTATTTCCATAATAATGAAGCTATGATCTGCCCAGAGATTTTGCTTAATCGTGACTGTGTGGATAATTTTTAAAGAATTTGGATTGGTTAAGCATAGATCTATCCTAGAAAATGATCCATGTACGTTTGAGAAATGAGTATAATCTCTCTCGTAGGGATTGTATGTACGCCATGGGTCACAGAGATTATATAATTTGCATATATTACTAAATCTTTTTGCTTGTTTGTGTGTTTTTTTATCTGTATTAATCAGCACGTGAGATTGTTTATACAAAGTAGGATTTAATACACAATTGAAATCTCCGGCAATAACCAATGTGCCCTTAGAAATTTTATCTATCTTGGCCATTAGGTGGGAAAAAGTAGTCATTGGATCTACATTAGGTAGATACAAATTCACCAGCGTATATGGCTTATTATCAATATTGCACACTAAGATAATGTATCTAGCCTCTTTGTCCAGATCACAGTGAATAACTTCCAATTTAAGGTCGTTCCTAAAGATAATTGCAACACTCCTTTTTTTTCTATCGGTCAAAGACGCATGGATGATTTTTGAGTATAAATTTCCTCCCCAGCTTTGTCTAGAATTCTTAAGCCAGTGGGACTCTTGAATAAAAACTATTTGAATTTTTTCTTGAATTAAAGAATGATATAACCTATTCCTCTTATTATTCGTATTTAAACCCTGCACATTAGAACTCAATACTCTCAGAGATAGCATGTTTCAAGGTTTATGAGTTCCATCCTCTCAGTCTGAGTAACATTCGTGCAACCATTCATTCCTGATTTTCGGGAAGGGCAGATCGATAGAGGGCTGACCCGACCCGGAAATATAACATACCTTCGGTAGAGATTTCTACCGCATCCTATGGAGGCCATAAGGTCTCCGGAGTAAATGTAGCAAAACTACATATAGAGGGGGAAGGACTCTAGGAGGGAAGAGAGAAAAGAGAAGGAAGAAGAATTCATTTGAAATTTATCCAGAAATGGAAACCTAGTGGATAGATTATAAATTAAGTGTTTATTTTCAAAGAATTGCATCATATTTATCCTCTGAAAGTTGAATTGTGAATAATAAGTTGTATTATCAGCATTGTCAGAAAAGTTTAGGAAAAAAAAGTATACCTGGAATATGCTATCATACAGTGTAAATCGACCACAAGGGATTACCCTCGGGATTAGTGTTGTGTAACCCATGTGAAATCCACTTCAATATGGAGTTAAGATATCTATGTGTAAATAGTGTGTATATATCATACAATGGTTAATAGACCAAGAAAGGTTATTGTCAGCATAAGTGTAGAATTAGAATATGTTAATAGTGAGTCTACATCAAACGACACTAAAAAAAGTATTAGAATTTATCCTACTTTGTGAAAAAATATAAGTGAATAATATCTATGGTGTATTTTAAAAAAGTAAAAAATACAAAATTATCAATAAAATTGAATTAATATATAACGCTGATTTCCTTCCTTTCTTTTTTTTTTTTCCCTCCTTTACGCCCTGGCCCCCCAACGAGACACTCCATATTCCTATTCTGTTATTAAATTCTTTAGTTTTAACCATTGTATCAGGTTTGTATTCGAGTCGAATGTCTCCCTGATGCCTTCAAAAGTGAGGGCTATTTTTACTGGAAATAGCCATTTATATCTAATGAACTAATTTTCTGAGAATTTGTGTAGAAGGGTGGAATGATTTTCTTCTCGTTCTAGTAGCGAATGATAGGTCTTGATAAACCTGGATCTTCTCAAATTGTCCAATAGTTGTCGGATTTAATCTTGCAAACCGAAGAACTGTATCTTTAAATTCAGATGAAGAGAAAGAAACGATAATGTCTCTGGGAATGTCTGCCTGTAGAGCTTGGGGCTTGAACATCCTGTGACATCGTTGTATAACATTGTCCGGTATACTGACGGGTAAATTCAAGGCTTGAAAATATTGATATAAGGTCTGTTTTAAATTTTCCTGCGGACCCGTTTCTGGGAAATTTCTAAACCTCAGATTATTGCGTCTACTTCTATCTTCCATGCCCATTTGGGTAAAAGGTAGGCTTTTATAAGGTTCATTCTTCCCCACCATGTAATTTCAATTTTTTTCCATTTATTCAATGCATTCATCATGTTTCTAAAACAACTTAGAAAGTTAACCTGCGCTAGGTCTGAGGCTTTCTTTGTCAGCAATATACCAAACTATGGGGTGCTGGTATTAACCCAATTAAAGTTATATTTGTCCTTTATATGATTTCTGCTTGCTGTATCTAGGTTAATATCTAGAATTATAGATTTATTTTCATTTAATTTATAGTTCGAAACTTCGCTAAATCTCTTGACAGTTTTCATAAAAGCAGTGATAGATGTAACTGGCTTAGTTAGGGTGAGTATCAGATCGTCTGCATATAGTTTTAATTTCAGCTCTCTTTGTTTCGTGGTGATTCCACTTATTAGATTGTTTGATCTTATATTAATCGCCAGAATCTCCATGGTTATTATATACAAGATTGGAGAGAGCGGGCATCCCTGTCTTGTCCCGTTATGGAGATTAAACCAGTCCGCACATATATTAGGGCCTACTGTCCTAGCCGAGGGACCAGAATACAGGGACATTATGGCTCTATGTATCCAACCCTGGTAGCCGAATTTCAGCAAGGATTTACTCATGAATTCCCAGTCGACCCTGTCAAAAGCTTTTTCTGCGTCGACAGTTAGAATTGTCATAGGTGTTTCTGTTCTATTAGCTAGATCTATAATATCTGTTATACATCTTGTATTATCTGAAGAAATTCTTCCCGGAACAAATCCTATTTGGTCAGGGTCGATAATATTGACTAAGGTCGGTTTTATTCTGTTTGCTATTATTGCGGAAAAAATCTTCACATCGGTATTTATAAGGGAAATTGGCCTGTAGTTTTCCACCTCTCCCGGGTCTTTATTCTGTTTCGGAATGGGTAATATATTTGCCCTCAGCATTTCCTTTGGGAATTGTCCCCTATCGACAATGTTATTAAATAAATCTACTAGATGTTTTATAAGTAAATCTCCGAAAGTTTTATAAAATAGATTTGAAAATCCATCTGGGCCTGGGGTTTTATTGTTGTCCAGCTTTTTGATAACCTCTTCCACCTCTTGTGCCGTTAATAAGTTATTAAGACTTGTTTTTTGATTCTCTAATATTACTGGAGTATTAATACCCTCTAAATAATTGTCTATCTCATTATCCTGAGTTGCTAGAGAATATAGTTCGCTGTAATATGAGTTAAAGCATTGGCCTATGGATTTGGGGGAGATGTATTCCTCTTCGTTCCTCTTTATTCTAGTTATTTTATTGGAGGCGATTTTTCCTCTCAGCTTCTTAGTTAACAGTTTATCTGCTCTATTACCTGTGCTGTATTCTTTCAGCTTCAGTTTCCCCATTATCTTTATATTTTTCTCGATTTTGATTTGATTAATTTGATTTTTAATCTCAGCAATCGCCTCCGAGTTCTCTCTTGAGGGTGTTTGTTTGTTCTCTTTAGATTTTTTTCTCTAATTTATCTAATAGGGGAGCTAATTCTTCTCTTTTGGACTTTCTAAGGTACGATTCTATACTTATTAAACTACCTCTTATTGTGGCTTTAAAGGTACACCAGTTGTTAGGATGTGAAGTTTCGTCGGGTTGATTATCTAAAAAAAATCTTTCTATCTGGAATCTAAGAGCCTCTTGGTTTTTTTCCTTATGGAGTATATGATCATTAATTCTCCATGTCGTACTATTTTTAGTGTTCCACTGGTCTTTCATAATCCATATGTTGATACTATGGTCCGACCATGTATTGTTCCTAATATCACTTTTCACTAAGTTTTCTAGTGCGTTTATATCCCCCCAAACCATATCAATGCGCGAATATGAGTAATGGACTCTAGAGAAAAAAGTGTATTCCAGTTTCTCTGGATATGAAGATCTCCATAGGTCAAAACAATCAAACTCGTTCTTTATATTTCTAAGATTTTTTGCCATTTTAACTATTGCTCTGTTCACTTGAGTATTGAGGCTAAGTTTCTTATCTAAAACCGGATCCAACACGCAGTTGAAATCACCTGCCATCAAATATACTCCTGTCTTGATCGTTTCTGCCTGTTCCAAAATCCTTCTCAGTGTAACCACAGGAAAAGCATTTGGCAGGTAGATGTTGACTAGAGTATATTTAATTTCATTTAGTTTACAAATTATAATTAAAAATCTTCCTTCCCTATCCACGTACTGGTAGATTAATTCGAATTTCACTGTATTTGCCACAATTATAGCAACCCCCCTTTTCTTACTGTCGCTAAGCGAAGCCTGGAACACATGTGGAAATCTATCCCCCCCCCATTTTACATTATCCCTCAGTCTCCAGTGCGTCTCTTGCAAAAAACCAACATCTATCTTTTGGTTGACCAAAAAATCATATACTAATGCTTTTTTAGAAGGAGAGTTCAGGCCCTGAGTGTTAACTGATATCATTTTAACCATATTCCCCACAAAAGTCTCCCATCATCCCCGACGGCATGTTCAACACTAACAACAAAACAAAACATTTACTAAAACATTCATACCCTTCCTTTCTAGTTGTACACCAGATAGGAAAGAATGGCCTCTCCCCCGTCAGAAAGGGTGGAGCCATTTTTTCGATAGGTGAATTTGGAATTTTCACCTTATCGGTTGTTGTGTCTCAACCACGGACACATGGCTGGGAGCAAAAAAAAGAATGCCCTTAAGTGAGAAATACAGTAATTAGTTATATACCTGAGTGAGTTAACTTATTTTCTTACAGAGAGAGGAGGGGAAAAAAAAAATAAAAAAAAAAATGCATGTCTTCTATCTAATCATACAACATCATATCTATAATATCCTACGTTTTGTTACCTCTTATACCTTAAGTTTTGCTTACTCTCCCTTCCCCTCTTTTTTTCTTTTTCTTTAAATATCCAGAAGCCTATTTGTATCTCTTATCGATTTTGTGAATAGTGCACCTTTTACCCAGAAATTTCTTAGAGGAGAAGAAGAAGAAGAAGAAAAAAAAAATAAAAAATACCCCAAAGCCTATTTCTATTACATAATTCTATTTCGTACTTGTCTTTTTATTGTTAACAGTTGTGCCCCATCAGGGCTATTTACCGGTGATTTTGTGGTTCCTAATAATTAAATTATTTTTGTCTTCTTCACACCAATGTGTTTTGTAAACCATGCTCCTTGTCCCTATTCTCTGGGTACTACTTAATGTGCCAGGCCCTTTCCAAAAGCCTTTTTATATCTTTAACTTCTTATCGATTTTGTGAATAGTGCACCTTTTACCCAAAAATTTCTTAGTGGGAGAGAAAAAAAACAAAACTGTTTCTACTACATATTATCCATTTCTTCCATTAACGTTTTATTTTTAATCATTAAGCCCTGTTAAGGCCATTTACTAGTGCTTTTGTGCTTTATACTATTTTACGTGCTTTTGTCTTCTTCACCCTCTTATGTTTTGTAAACCATACTCCTTATCTTTAAACTATAGGTACAGCATACTGTATGAGTCATAATCTAAAAAAAAAAAAAACTCTGTTTCTACTACATATTATCCATTTCTTCCATTAACGTTTTATTTTTAATCATTAAGCCCTATTAAGGCCATTTACTAGTGCTTTTGTGCTTTATACTATTTTACGTGCTTTTATCTTCTTCACCCTCTTATGTTTTGTAAACCATACTCCTTATCTTTAAACTATAGGTACAGCATACTGTATGAGTCATAATAAAAAAAAAAAAAACTCTGTTTCTACTACATATTATCCATTTCTTCCATTAACGTTTTATTTTTAATCATTAAGCCCTATTAAGGCCATTTACTAGTGCTTTTGTGCTTTATACTATTTTACGTGCTTTTATCTTCTTCACCCTCTTATGTTTTGTAAACCATACTCCTTATCTTTAAACTATAGGTACAGCATACTGTATGAGTCATAATAAAAAAAAAAAAAATAAGTTGTTCAATTATTGTTTGATCTTTGTTAGTTCCATCCAACTGTTCAATGATTCTTTAGAGTCAAAGTTTTCAGCTTTTCCATTCCAGAACACCCTAAGTGTTGAAGGGAAACCCCATCTATAATTGATATTTTTCTGTCTCAGGGTCGGTAGTAGATCTTTAAAAGTTTTTCGCCACGTTCTAGTTGAGAATGATAGATCTTGAAATATGGTTAGATTCTTAAACCTTTCCTCCATTATCTGCTTATTCCTCATAGCTGCCATTATTCGTTCTTTTGTTTTGTAAGAGTGAAATTTTACCATTACATCCCTTACGAGGGTCTCCGAAGCGTTGTAGGGTTTAGGCAGTCGATGGCACCGGTCTGTCAGATAATCATGAATGTCCCCATCTGGTATCAAATTTTTAAAGAATTCCAGGAGAAATTCTTCAAGCTTTTCGTTGGAAACCTCTTCTGGAATGTTTCTTATTCTGATGTTAGCTCTTCTGGATCTATCTTCCAGATCACAGATTTTAGTTTCAAGTACTCCTATTTTGTTTGTAAGTCCTGCAATCGTTTCTTGACTTATGTTGTATTTTTTTTCAAATTTTTTGAAGTTTTCCTCCATTTCAGCTAGTTTGACTTGAATCGTTTTGAATTCCTGCTTTAATTCTCTCGTATTAGCCGACATGTCTTCACCTATGGCTCTGTGGAATTTCTCCAGGTTTTTTGTCAGTATATCTTCCGTCATAGGTGTTTGAGCCTCTTTATTTAAACTGTAATTTGTTTCCATATTCTCTTCAGAGTCTTCTGGGTTAATTTGAGGCTTTTGTTGTGAAGGTGAAAAATACCCCGAAAGTCTTTTATCAGGCTGGAGCTCTTTCCTTTCTTTTTTCTTCCTCTCTTCTTGAGCTTTTTTTGTAGCCATGTCTTTCTTTGTTAGACCTTTTCCTTAGTTTCTAGATATTTGGTGTCCTTGCCTTTATATGGAGGATGTTAGCGGGGGATGTTGGTGGAGGGGGTTAATATGGCAGGTGTGCCAATATGGCAGGTGTAGGAGGGGCGTAGCAGGGGTTTGACCAGGTTTTGACCAAAAAAAGAAAAAAAAAACACGACCAGATACTTAATTTCTAGAGATTTTTAGAGATTATATTAAGCAGTGTTTTGCTCTTTACTCTTTTACTCTGTTAGGTATTTCTAATAGCCCACTTGTCCTCTATGGCATCTGGAATACCTCAGGCTTTATTCAGGCTTTGTTCAGGATTGGTAGTTTAATAGAAATAACTTCCCACTTCAAATCGCTTAATACGGTTTGTATAGATAGCTTTACAGAAAAGTGTGTTGGTGAGGGCAAAAAAAACGAAAAATAACGAGAAATAATTGTTTGTGTCTTTTCCTCCCTTTTTGTTATTTTTCTTAACGCTACCCTTGGTAATTACCCTCAGTAATGCCCTTGGTGGCTTGGTAGCTTGGTAGCTTTAGTCTTTCAAACCCCCCTCTTTAGCCACTTTCACTCATTGTACCTTCTCTCTGTAGTTCGTCCCTGCTGGTCTGGTTACCTTCGCGGTTTTCCTTTTTCTTTTTTTTTTCTTTTTGCCGCTGTCGCTCTGATCAGTCTGGTCGGTCTCCCTGTAGACTCCTCCTCCCCTCCTTCACCTCCGTTCACAGCTACCTTGTTGTTGTTATTATCCGGTTTGCGGCGTAGCTGATCGGCAAGGTATTGAAGCATACCGTTCTAAACAAACAGCGTTCGATCAGCGTCTCTCTCTCGTATCACTTTTGTCCCGCTCACGCTCGCGCTCTCTGCATCTCACTCGCGGGCATTCTTGGTCCCGCCTCACGACGTCAACGCCTTCACGTCATCCGTCCTGACAACAAACTACTTCTATCTTCCATGTCGTTTATTTTCAGCTCTAGTTCTTCGATTTTTTGGTTCATTTGTTTGTTTTCATCAGTGAGAGAGTGAATATGAGAGTTCATCTTGGCTATTTGATCTTCAAAATTTTGGAATCTTGCGATAAGTGCATGTATTTCCTGTTTAATTTCAGATTTAATTTCAGCAGTACTTATTTTTAATATATTCTTGATTTCAGACAGATTAGCGCTTAAACGATCTTGTAGTTGAGAGGCAGTTATCAGATCCTTATATTCCTCAGTCGTAGAGTTACCCACATTAGTCAATGATTCATCCAAATTGTGTTTGTTGTTTTTTGTATTATCTTTGTGCTGTTGTGGGGAGAAGTATGTAGACATTGATCTATCTTGGGGTACATCTTTTTTATCCTTCTTTCCCGAAATTTTGTTGTCTTGGGTTTTTCTTGAGGCCATGTTGAAATCACTACTTAGTTGACCGGCCCTTGTTGTCAGTTTTAATTAGATAGCAGGTATTTTAAGTCTCGAAATTTCCACTTAAGCGTTAAAGACCATACAATTATAGAATATAACTATGCTTAATTAGGTATCTTCATTTAGTGTGAATATGTAGACTTTTTAATTTTGTTGTCTTGGGTTGTTTGTTGAGGCCGTAATGAGGTCCCTTATGCAACCATTAGCTGTCTTCCGTTGCTGTGAATATATAGCCTTTTTAATTTTGTTAAGTGGATTTTTCTTAAGGCCTTGATGAAATCACTTCTTAGTTGACCGTCCCTTGTTGTCAGTTAATTAAGATAGTAGATATTTTAAGTCTCAAGTTATCCACTTAACCCCTTAAGGACACATGACATGTCTGACACGTCATGATTCCATTTTATTCCAGAAGTTTGGTCCTTAAGGGGTTAAGCAATACAGATAATGCAATTATAGAATATAATTGTGCATCAATTAGCTGTTAGATTTGTTGTCTTAGATTTTTCTTAAGACCGTGATGAGGTCGCTACTTGATTGACCGGATCTTGTTATCGGATTTAATAAAATAGCAGATATTTTAAGTCTTGAGTTTGCCAGTTAATCAATAAGGCTAGTGGAGATATAGATTATAATTATGCATCAATTAATGTCTTCATTTAAAGTGAATATATAGACTTTATTAATTTTATATACTTAAGTTTTTCTTATGTCTATACTAAAGTCAGTGCTTGGTTGACCGGCCCTTGTTGTCCATTGTTATCAGATTTAATAAAATAGCAGGTATTTTAAGTCTTGAGTTTGCCAGTTAATCAATAAGGCTAGTGGAGATATAGATTATAATTATGCATCAATTAATGTCTTCATTTAAAGTGAATATATAGACTTTATTAATTTTATATACTTAAGTTTTTCTTATGTCTATACTAAAGTCAGTGCTTGGTTGACCGGCCCTTGTTGTCCATTGTTATCAGATTTAATAAAATAGCAGGTATT
This sequence comes from Pelobates fuscus, assembly GCF_036172605.1. Lineage (NCBI taxonomy): Eukaryota > Metazoa > Chordata > Amphibia > Anura > Pelobatidae > Pelobates > Pelobates fuscus. The sequence continues at coordinate 60,963,011 of NC_086321.1, forward strand.
TTAAGTCTCGAGTTTTCCACTTAAACAATAAGGCTAGTGCTAATTGTTTTCATTTAATGTGAATATATAGACTTTTTTAATTTTGTAGACTTAAGTTTTTCTTATGTCTATACTAAAGTCACTGCTTAGTTGACCGGCCCTTGTTGTCCGTTTTAGTGAGATAACAGATATTTTAGGTCACAGGTTTTTCACTTGGGCCATAGAAATAGTGCAGTTATAGAATATAGTTATGCATCAATTAACTGTCTTCATTTGCTGTGACCATATGGCCTTTTTAATTTTGTTGTCTTAAGTTATTCTTGAGACCTTAATGAGGTCACTTTTTAGTTGACCAGCCCTTGTTGTCAGGTTTTAAGTAAATAGCAGGTATTTTAAGTCTCAAGTTTTCAACTTAGGCAATAAAGATCATGCAATTATAGAATATAAATATACATCTTTTGACTGTCTTCATTTAATGTTGATATATAGCCTTTTTGATTTTCAATAGATTGTTAGGGAAAGAATAGTAATTCCCTATATGAATTGGTAATTTGTAATATAAATTATAGCTGGTAGAATTATGAAGTAGTGCACTTATCTGAAGTTTCGTATTCCTGTTTCATGCAGGGATGAAGTTTGCTTGCTGTTGTGATTTGTCTAATCCAGGGAATTTGCAATAGACATTAGTGGGTATCCAGGCGGTATCGTCAACATATGAATTCAGAAGCCGGTATTACGCCAATAAGAAGCCTGCATACCCCAGCTTTTATATTATGGGGAAGGCACAGCTCGGAAAGTTCAGTGTCTCGTATGGGAAGTTTAAGCGTTCATAGCAGCGTGGTGTATCTCGCCATGCTCCACAGAGTCCTTCACCCCTCCTCTTCCGTCACGCCCGCCGTCAGCACGTCAGCACGTCATGACGCCCTGAGATCTCAACTCCTACATAGTCCTATTTTTTGTGGCACTTTAGCGCTGATCATATTCTGACCTAAATTGGGCAGTAGTGACGCTGATCCTATTCTGACCTAAATTGGGCAGTACTGCCTACAGATGATATATGCAAGGCAGCCACTTGGTCTTCCCCAATGACGTTTATTGAGCACTACAAATTGGACCTGGCCTCCTCATCTACTACTTTTGGAAGAGGGGTTTTGTCTTCTGTTCTCAATTTCATATACTTATAAATAATACTTATTTGGGTATTACCCATAAGTGATGCTGCTATGATTAGCCAAGAATAAGGAAAATTTAAACCATACTTACCGTAATTTTCTTTTCCTGGCTATTATTCATGGCAGCATCAAGTTACCACTGTGAGTTATTAGCTTAAAAATTGACTAGTGCGTGAAGGGAGATGGGACTCATTTGAATTCTATTTCCTATCCTGTTCTGGTCCTGAGGACGGAGCTACCCATAAGTGATGCTGCCATGAATAATAGCCAGAAAAAGAAAATTATGGTAAGTATGGTTCAAATTTTCTTAATTTAAGTTATAAGGAGTGCAGTATTTCCTTTATTAATCTTAATTTCAGACAGTGAATTCAGGCTGCATGCAAAAGCAAGGTAGTGGCACTGTCCAGCATTGCTCTTTCTATTTGCTGTCTATCTACTGTTCTTCCTATAAGCCCTGTTGGGTAGCACAACCTGGACAAAATACCCTAATGTGTCAATGGTTCCACTTTGAATTATGGTGGCATAATGTCTGGCTACTCAGTCAATTTTTCTAGTTAAAGTGGACCCATCTCTTCCACCCTTGTTTCTCAACCAGTAGTACACATATCCCAGGGGGTATCTGCCTCAAATACAGGGAATATGCTAAGAGCTGGCCACCATAGCGCCCCCACAGGAGGCGGCTAGCTGTGCGCCAAAGCAGATTAGGCAACTGCTACCCAAACGGGAGGTGCCTGCTCTGTCTAAATACACTTTGAATTCCTGATAATTCTCACTGTAGTGAATAACCTTGTAACTCTTATAGTTATTTACTGAAGTGAAAATTGAAACTCACCAAAACAACTTTAGCTTTATTAAGCAGTTTTGGTGTATAGATCATGCCTCTGAAGTTTCACTGCAACATTCTCTGCCATTAAGATGTTAAAACACTTTTGTTTCCGTTTATGCAGCCCTAGCCAACCTACCCTGGCTGTGACTGACACAGCCTGCATGAAAAAATAAATGGTTTCATTTTAAATCAGATGTAACTTACTTTAAAAAGTTTTTATCTCCTGCTCTGTAAATTAAACTTTGATTACACAAAGAAGACTCTTGTAGGGTCTAGCAGGCTATTAGAAGAGCAGGAGATAAGAAATTATAAATTAAACAGAATTTGCAATAAAGGAAGTGTAAACATTAGATGATTATTTACAGGAAGTGTTTAGTAATGCTGTGTAAGTCACATGCAGAGAGGTGTGACTAGGGCGGTATAAACAAAGTGATTTAACTCCTAAATGGCAAAGAATTGGACAGTAAGACTTCAGGGGCATGAACTAAACACCACAACTGCTTAATTAAGTTAAAGTTGTTTTGGTGATTAAAGGACCACTCTAGTGCCAGGAAAACATACTCGTTTTCCTGGCACTAGAGTGCCCTGAGGGTGCCCCCACCCTCAGGGTCCCCCTCCCGCCCGGCTCTGGAAAGGGGAAAGTGTTTAAAACTTACCTTTTTCCAGCGGTGGGCGGAGAGCTCTCCTCCTCCGATCCTCCTCTTCTCCTCCCCGTCGGCTGAATGCGCACGCACGGCAAGAGCTGCGCGCGCATTCAGCCGGTCACATAGGAAAGCATTCATAATGCTTTCCTATGGACGCTTGCGTGCTCTCACTGTGATTTTCACAGTGAGAATCACGCAAGCGCCTCTAGCGGCTGTCAATGAGACAGCCACTAGAGGAAATAGGGGAAGGCTTAACCCATTCACAAACATAGCAGTTTCTCTGAAACTGCTATGTTTATGAAAAAATGGGTTAACCCTAGAAGGACCTGGCACCCAGACCACTTCATTAAGCTGAAGTGGTCTGGGTGCCTAGAGTGGTCCTTTAACCCCTTAAGGACACATGACATGTGTGACATGTCATGACTCCCTTTTATTCCAGAAGTTTGGTCCTTAAGGGGTTAAAGTGTACCTTTAAGGTCCAAATAACATAATGGAAAAAAAAACGGTTTCACCATCCTTTTCGGCTTCCTCAGACTGAAACGCGTCTGTGACCGAAGAGGAGAGAGGAAAGAATATATAATACATATATACGGTACATGTTTTTTATTACTTATTTTATTATTTTTCTGTTTAATAAATTGTAATTTTAAAATTACTTACATCCTATCTCCTCCTCATATTTGGTATCCGATTGAGGGAAGTGTCATCCCCTAATTGACACCTATGCCTGCAGTACTTAGAGCCAGTTACCAAAAGGCTCTATAAAAGGTGAGCACTGAATTTTTACATATATTCTGTACCACCTGTTTTGAGACAATCTGCACCAAGAAATCTCTTCTGTGCTTTATTTGGAGATATATCCATCGACAGAGGGAAGAAAGGAAATGTTCTACCCCTTAGGTGTTGTTGCCTACCTTAAAGGCACAGTGGCCCATGTGTATAAAGCCTATACCCTTATAAAAGGCTCTTTAAAATGTGAGTTTTTCTGTCACCCATTTGTGTTTTACTAAGGTTTTGCTGTACAATACTACTCTATATATTTTTCTTCTGTTTATTTTACATGTATAACCGTGCATATTGTAAGGGGTAAGTGTATAAGTTGTTTCACTATTACACTTTAGCGTTGCACTTATTGCAAGTAGTGCTGAAGCTTGTTGTACTCTGACTCACTGCTTGGTAATTAGTTTTTTCTCCTCTTTTAGTGGGTGACTGCTAGCTACACTAGCCCATTTTAGTATTTTTTATTTTTTTTTTGTGAATAAGTGCACTAAAGGTTGCCATTTTTAAGCTTGCTGATTTCAACACCAATGTGCCTTGTATATGAGGATTCTTGTTAGACATTGCTGTTCCCTTAATAGTTCTGCAAAACACAACATTTTGTTATCATTGGCAATTCTCCATGTTCTGATTTTAGACGCTGTCCACCTTTCCTACCAAACAAGGCTAAATTCTATATAAATTCATATACATTTCATAAACATCACAGACCTCATTTAACTTACGAATATAATTTGTTATGTGGTAAGAGGCCAGGTGAGTACAGATCACCACCTCAATTTTAAGCTCAGGAAGAGGTTATAATAGCAAAAATATAACTTCTTATTTAGAATAATATATCATAGAATTCATACAAAACTAGGGTCTATATTTACTAAACAGTAAGTTGTGGTGACCTGGAAGCCACATTTTCTAAATTTAGGCCGCAATAGCTAAGTTGGGAATATAGCTGAGTTTCACAGTGGGTCATATTCAGTTATTCTGGACCATATTTAGCAAATTTAGGATTCTGCTCAAAATTACTATTTTATAAGTATGGATTTTAGTGTCACAATTTTATTACTTATTAACATTGCATTGTTTGACTACATAATTGATGTTATTAATTCACTGTTATCTGTGCCCTGTAAATATTTTTTTTTGTCCTGATTAACCACTTAAGGACTGAGCCAAATGTGATCAAAACAAAACCTGGAATTTGTCTGTTTAATCGTAATTCACCTCTTTTATATTAAGTGCACACACACTTATTATATATCATTTTATTCATGGGAAACAGGACTTTCATGTAACATCAAAATATTTAGCTATGAAACATAATTTAATATGAATAAAATATAAAAAAATCGGAGAAAATAAGATTTTTTTTTAAATTCTGCATGACATTGTAACTGTGAATGTCATAATACTTTTTCAATTTATACACATTGAAATTCGCCAGATTGGTTACCGTATTTATCGGCGTATAACACACACTTTTTTCCCCTGAAAATAGGGGGAAAATCGTGGGTGCGTGTTATACGCCGATATCCTATAATTACTTACCTGTCTTGAAGCGCTGGCCGGTGTTCAGCGCGCACCGCGGTACTGGAACTTCAATTTCAGGTTCCGGTTTCCGGCGGGACTGAAAGGAAGTGTGCACACTATTGTTTGCACACTTCCTTTCAGTCCCGCCGGAAACCGGAACCTGAAATTGAAGTTCCAGTACCGCGGTGCGCGCTGAACACCGGCCAGCGCTTCAAGACAGGTAAGTAATGATGGGACAAGGGAAAGTGCATGGGAGGGGAAGGGGGGGAGAATACTATGGGAGGGGAAGGGGGGAGAATACTATGGGAGGGGAAGGGGGGGAGAATACTATGGGAGGGGAAGGGGGGGGAGAATACTATGGGAGGGGAAGGGGGGGGAGAATACTATGGGAGGGGAAGGGGGGGGAGAATACTATGGGAGGGGAAGGGGGGAGAATACTATGGGAGGGAAGGGGGGAGAATACTGTGGAAAGGGGGGACACTATGGGATGAGAGGGGGGACACTATGGGATGAGGGGGGGAACACTATGGGATGAGGGGGGGAACACTATGGGATGAGGGGGGGAACACTATGGGATGAGGGGGGGAACACTATGGGATGAGGGGGGGAACACTATGGGATGAGGGGGGGAACACTATGGGATGAGGGGGGGAACACTATGGGATGAGGGGGGGAACACTATGGGAGGGGGTGGAGAATACTATGGGAGGGGGTGGAGAATACTATGGTAGGGGGGGAGAATACTATGGAAAGGGGGGAGAATACTATGGGATGAGGGGGGGGTACTATGGGAGGGGGGGAAATTTCCTGGAATTTCCTTCTAAAAATGAGGTGCGTGTTATACGCCGGTGCGTGTTATACGCCGATAAATATGGTACGTTGCTTTTGAGACCAAATGGTAGCCCAGGAATGAGAATTACCCCCATGATGGCATACCATTTGCAAAAGCAGACAACCCAAGGTATTACAAATGAGGTATGTTCAGTCTTTTCTAGTAGCCACTTAGTTACAAACACTGGCCACATTTAGAGTTCATATTTGCTTGTGTGTGAAAAATGCAGGAAACTAAATTGAACGCTAATTTTGCCCAGTGTTTGTGAATACGTGGCTACTAAAAGAGACTGGACATACCCCATTTGCAATACCTTGGGTTGTCTACTTTTGCAAATGGTATGCCATCATGGGGGTAATTCTCATTTATGGGCTACCATACGGTCTCAAAAGGCAATATAACCAATCGGGAAAATTTCAATGTGAATAAAAGGAAACTCAAGCCTTCTATTTGACTGAGTAACTTTTGAAAATACCATAAAACCTGTACATGGGGGTTACTGTTATACTCGGGATACTTCACCGAACACAAATATTAGTGTTTCAAAATAGTAAAATGTATCACAACAATGATATCGTCAGTGGAAGTATCGTTTGTGTGTGAAAAATGCAAAAAACGTAATTTTTACCGATGACATCATCATTGTGATATGTTTTACGGTTTTTAAACACTGATATTTGTGTTCAGCGAAGTCTCACGAGTAAAACAGTACCCCCCATGTACAGATTTTATGGTGTCCTAGAAAGTTACAGGGTTAAATATAGGGCTTGCGAGCCAAATTCTCTGGACTTTCAGCCTGGGTTGTCAGGCAGGTCCTTCAAATAGTAATTAATAAAATGAATTGATTATGTAAAAATATTATAGAAATATATGTGTCGAATATATATATATATATATATATATATATATATATATACATATATTTGTGTTCGGGGCATTCTCATATGATATAGAATAAGATGGTTGTAGCTTTAGGAATAATTGGTTGAGGTGTGCCGAAACCGACGTATGCTGTAGGCCGGTAAAAAGTGGGCTTACATAGAGGAAATATGAACAATGGGAGTGGAGGGTGGGGCTATTCGTCTGACCCACAAAGGTAAGTAGGGAAAGGGGGGAGTCCCTTTTGTAGGTCTATAGCCCCTCCCACAACTTCAGGCCATGCCTTCCAATTTGTGTTCGGGGCATTCTCATATGATATAGAATAAGATGGTTGTAGCGATGTAGCTTTAGGAATAATCGGTTGAGGTGTGCAGAAACCGACGTATGCTGTAGGCCGGTAAAAAGTGGGAAAAAAGAGAAATATTAATGCAAAACATTATACAGGATCATAGTGCATTTGTTAACCATCAGGTAGACATTTAATGAAAGCTTCCTAATTCCTGAATCGGCTGTGGTATGTAAGTCGCATAAGCCTATGATTCCGAGTGGCCCCGTGTCTTTAACGTGTGCGGGGATATCTTGGCTATATAGTGCATGAACTTACCTGTGGTAAGGACAGTATTGTACAGTGACAGTAATGGTTCAGTGGTGCGTATGGTGGCGTGCCCAAGAACGTAACCAGTACCTTAAACCGGGCACCCAGCATTGCTTGTAAGATAGTAGGTTATATGCACTGGTTCGCACATCTGACTCATCTTAGTTTTAGGAAGGGACCGGACATAGTGGTATTGTGTGTTTTAGAACAATAAGAGGTCAACAGGCACTCTTGTTTATAATGTTTGCAGCTGATAGTGAGTTATACCTTGAGAAATCAGTTAAAGGCTAGATAGGTAGCAGTTTTGATGACTGCATTGGTGCATGGTTCGGAAGGTGCATGGTCGAGTGGTTCTGATATGGTTTGAACATTGTATGTCTATGGCCAGTATTTAGTTGTAGCGGGAATGTCCGATTGACTATGTCTCTAAGTAAGGTATGGATGGGGTAGGAGGATAGGAACCTTTGTTGTTTGGGAAGGAGAAATACGTATAGTGTTGAATGTCCGTGAGATAAAGTTTAACCGTTTTGTGTGCGAATTTTTAACTTAAGGTGGCAAAAGAAGTGAATGCCATAATTGGTGAAACCTCAAACCAGCTATCTAAGTCATGGTCCGACATGAAACGTATTGTATAAGTGGAAACCCTGTAGCAAGCGTGTTGAGTGCTGGTGGACAAGGCCAGTTTAGTCAGAGCCCGGCTATGTTGGCGAGGTTCATGTAATCCATGACCTTGACCATAAATGACCCCCTGCCATGGCAGCGGTCACGTCAGCTGTCACAGTAGTTTACCATTACGTGTGGTTAGGTCTGCCGTGGCTTGGTTGTCTAGGGACAGCCCCTGATCATCATGCGGGAGTGTGGAAAAAGCAAAGTGGTCTGAGATGAAAGCGCAGTCTGCGGTATGATGCGCATGGCAAATTTTAAGGAACCTGGCAGGGATTGTAGTTCCATGCGGTTGCGAGAACCAAGCAGGAGTTGGTAATTGGTGTTGTTGCGACTGTTACTATTTCTCACGTGGTAACTTGTTGGCAAGGATGCCAAGTCAAGTTGTATGCCCAGGAATGTAACGATAGTGTCTGGGTCTTCTGTGACCTTAGGGAATACTGGGACCCCCAAGTGTTCAGACATACTAATGGCCTCCTTGAAGCTTCTAGAGGGAAAGGCGTTCCTTTTGACCAACAAGAAATCATCTCGGGAGTGTATGACTGTGGGGCATCTGGATATGTTTAACCACAAACAGCAAATAGTTCTACGAATATATTTAAGATTGTGGCTGCTCTTGACCAGAAAGTTAAGCAGGAGAAGAAATATATGACTGCTGCCCATAAATGCCCTGTAAGTACCAGTGTAGGGTGGATGATGGCAGTCTGAAATGCGTTGTGATATCAGTTTTACTTAACCAGGCTTCCCCGCTGCTTGAGTGATAGCTGTAATGGTATGAACAACGGTGGCATACTGTAATGAAGACTCCTCGGAAGGGTATGAGGGAGTTGAGACTTGGGGTAGCCGAGGTGTGAGGTGCAGATAAGTCTATGATCAGTTACAGTGTGAGGGAAGATTCCCTGTGACAATCCCAATCGGATTGCGCCACACGGTAAATGGTGTAGATCGGAGAGGCCCAGGTAGAATCTTTCTGCCATTCTTGAACCATGAGTGTATTGCTAGCTGTTGGATGCTGCTGTGATGACTGCAAGTTAGGGCATTCTAGATTTCCCCAAAAGTATATGGCAATACCTGTCCGGAAGGCCTTTAAAATCGGAGATTAGGAAATCAACTAAATGTCTGGAAGGGTGATGAGTTAGAAAGTACTGGAAATGCATAATGTTTACAGACGCGAAGTAATGTTCAGGGTATATTTATTGGGACACATGGTTTTCATGTGCCCTGACGTATTGGGAACATACCTGCCACAGTCTGCATGCACTGAAACTACTTGTGCCAACATGGAAATTGTTGCAAATCTGGGATTTGCCAAAGAGAATGAGACAACCCAATTTGTCTCTGGTAGTTCTGAGGTGCTAGAGCTTGGAGCCTGAAACGTGATTGTCCGCTGTGTTGGGACAAAATTGTCGTGTGGGACTAGCAACATCCTCTCCAAGTGAAAGATGAAGATAGCCATTATTATATGAACCCACAGTGTGCTAGTACTGGCTTGCTAGCTAAAGCCGCATGGTGAAACAATTAGTCCTTTGTTTTGTGACAGGTGAGGCCCTGCTAGTTGCCAAGTGGCTTGAGAGGCTCTATCTATGCAATGGCGCGAGGGAATTTTGTGGCCACCAACGTAATGGCAGGATGTTGGCCTCTCGGTGACTGTAACCAGAAAAAAGGGGAGGGGAGTGACAGGTGAGGCCCTCTCTATATACCATGCGAGGCGGCTAGCTCACGAGTGGCCCGATGGGTGTTTGCCTCTGAGCGTTGAGGTGGGGTGTTGGCCTCGCGGGACCACTATACGACAGGCATAGATGCCAAGAAAGGAGAATACCTATTGGAAACCTATAGTCCCTAATTGCCAGTACGCTAAGGATGTATCCAGGGGAAAACAGAAAATGTATGTAAATAAAGTCTGAGAAGCCTGTAGTATACCGATTGACCAGTAGGGGTCAGCATGTAGGCGAAAATGCAGTGGTTCCTTGGTTAAAACTTACCAAGAAAGGTTAAAGGATCTTAACATGTATAGCTTGGTGGAAAGACGAGACAGGGGGGATATGATAGAAACATTTAAATACATAAACGGAATCAACACAGTAAAGGAGGAGACTATATTTAAAAGAAGAAAAACTACCACAACCAGAGGACAGTCTAAAATTAGAAGGACAAAGGTTTAAAAATAATATCAGGAAGTATTACTTTACTGAGAGGGTAGTGGATGCATGGAATAGCCTTCCAGCTGAAGTGGTAGAGGTTAACACTGTAAAGGAGTTTAAGCAGGGCCGGTGCTTGGATTTTTAGGTACATAGGCGAAGATGCATTTTTCCGCCCCCCCCCCCCCAAAAAAAAAACATCTTCACCTATGTGCCTCTTAACCAGCCCCTCCCTGGTCCCTTCCCTGTCCCTTAGTGTTCTTCTCCCCTCCCCCCTCTTTTCCCTGTCTCTTGGTGTTTCTCTCCCATTCCCTCCCTGTCCCTCGGTGCACCCCACACCCCTTTAGTGGTCACACTCCCCTTCCTGGTGTGTCAATGTGTACAGAGTGTAGCGGAGCGCGGTACAGGAGCTTCAGTTTTCTGTACCCGGCCGAACTGACAGGGAGTGCTCTCTCTGTGAGCACCTCCTGTCAGTCTGGCCAGGTACAGGAAACAGAAGCTCCTGTACCGCGCTCCGCTCCGCTACACTCTGTACACACTGACAGTCACACACTCAATGACAAACACACAGACGTCACTGACAGACACAGACTCATTGACAGACACACTGATAGTCACACACAGACTCAATGACAAACATACTCTCACTGATTTGACAGACACACACTCATACACTTACAAACACACTCATCATACACTGACAAACACACTCATACACTCACATGCACACACACAGACGCACTCGCAGACGCACACTCTGTCACTCGCAGACGCACACGCCGTCACTCGCAGACGCACACGCCGTCACTCGCAGACGCACACGCCGTCACTCGCAGACGCACACGCCGTCACTCGCAGACGCACACGCCGTCACTCGCAGACGCACACGCCGTCACTCGCAGACGCACACGCCATCACTCGCAGACGCACACGCCGTCACTAGCAGACGCACACACACACACAGACACATACACTCACACACAGACACATACACTCACACACAGACACATACACACACACACAGACACACAGACACATACACACAGACACACACAGACAGACACATACACACACACAGACACATACACACACACAGACACATACACTCACACACACTAATTATTTTACAAATACATATTTTCCACCCAGCCTCCCTACCTGGAGAGCTGGTGTGGATGAGGAATCCTTCCCTGGGGTCCAGTGGGGCTGTGCTGAGATCAGATGCGGCGAGGGAGCTCTAACCTCTCTGCTCTGCTCCCTCGCGCGCTGTCTGCTGATACCGCGGGAGCCGGAATATGACGTCATATTCCGGCTCTCGCGGTATCAGCAGACAGGCAGCGCACGAGGGAGCAGAGCAGAGAGGTTAGAGCTCCCTCGCCGCGTCTGATTACAGCACAGCCGCACGCCGCACCGGGGGCCGAGATGGTGGCCCGGCAGGAGGGAGAGCTTCCCTCCTGCCGGTCACTGAAATCTTACGCCCCCAGAGCCCGTGCGCCCTAAGGCGGCCGCCTGTGCCGCCTTATGGACGCGCCGGCCCTGAGTTTAAGCATGCGTGGGATAGGCATAAGGCTATCCTAACAATAAGATAATGCCAGGGACTAATGAAAGTATTTAGAAAACTGGGCAGACTAAATGGGCCGAATGGTTCTTATCTGCCGTCACATTCTATGTTTCTATGTTTCTATGTTTCTACATGAAATGCAATAATGTCTGAGAAGCCTGTAGTACACCGAATGACCGGTAGGGGTCAGTGTGTAGGTAAAAATGCAGTGGTTTATTGGTTTGTACATGAAAATGCAAAAACGTCTAATAAGCCTGTAGTACATCAAATGACTGATAGGGTTCAGTGTGTAGGCGAAAATGCAGTGATTCGTTGGCTTGTACATGAAATGCAATGATGTCTGAGAAGCCTGTAGTACACCGAATGACCGGTAGGGGTCAGTGTGTAGGCACAAATGCAGTGGTTCATTGGTTTGTACATGAAATGCAATAATATCTGAGAAGCCTGTAGTACACTGAATGACCGGTAGGGGTCAGTGTGTAGGTGAAAATTTAGTGGTTTATACATGAAAATGCGAACAATGTCTAAGAAGCCTGTAGTACACAGAAATGACCGATAGGGGTCAGTGTGTAGGCGAAAATGCAGTAGTTAGTTGGTTTGTACATGAAATGCAATAATGTCAGAGAAGCCTGTAGTACACCAAATGACCGGTAGGGGTCAGTGTGTAGGTGAAAATGCAGTGGTTCGTTGGTTTGTACATGAAATGCAATAATGTCTGAGAAGCTTGTAGTACACTGAATGACCGGTAGGGGTCAGTGTGTAGGTGAAAATACCGTAGTTTATTGGTTTGTACATGAAAATGAAAAACGTCTAAGAAGCCTGTAGTACACCGAATGACCGATAGGGGTCAGTGTGTAGGTGAAAATGTGGTGGTTCGTTGGTTTGTACATGAAATGCAATAATGTCTGAGAAGCCTGTAGTACACCGAATGACCGTTAGGGGTCAGTGTGTAGGTGAAAATTTAGTGGTTTATACATGAAAAAGCAAACAAGTCTAAGAAGCCTGTAGTACACCGAAATGACCGATAGGGGTCAGTGTGTAGGCAAAAATGCAGTAGTTAGTTGGTTTGTACATGAAATGCAATAATGTCTGAGAAGCCTGTAGTATACCGAATGACCGGTAGGGGTCAGTATGTGGGCGAAAATGCAGTGGTTCGTTGGTTTGTACATGAAATGCGATAATGTCTAAGAAGCCTGTAGTACACCCAAAGACCGGTAGGGGACAGTGTGTAGGTGAAAAATTGTATTTCGTTTGTAGTTTTAACCGCACAGATGATTTTAACCCAACAGATTTTAAACAACAGATTTTACATGAACAGCTAGGTGCGTATTAGATAATGAAATAACCATGCAAAACGAATGGAAACCGTAAAGTGAGGACCCATGCTGTGCTGAACGCCGTGGGAACTAATCCTGGCGCGACAGGTGGGTCAACTTACGGTTTGAGAGTCCCTGAGGCACCAAATGTGATGCTGACCGGAAATAAAGCCACTGGATTAACGGAAAGCCCTGCAGCAGGATTCCTGGACACAGCTTGGAGTATGAGACCTCATGGAGCAAAGGTGAAATCAAAATGGTTTCTTGTATGACCTGGAAGTGCTATTCGTCTGACCCACAAAGGTAAGTAGGGAAAGGGGGGAGTCCCTTTTGTAGGTCTATAGCCCCTCCCACAACTTCAGGCCATGCCTTCCAATATATATAGAAATAATTTATTATTATTATTTTTATTTATATATATATATATATATATATATATATATATATATATATATATATATATATATATATATATAGTAGAATAGAAGGGAAGGCTGCTCTCCGGACTTTAAAACATAAAAACTTTTATTCAATAATGGTTAAAAAACGACCAACGTTTCGGTCCCCGCTCGGGACCTTCCTCAGGGTCAAAAAATAGAACAGCAGAACAATACAGTACAGTGCATCAGTGACCAATATATACATAAATAATCAGTTAGTTACTCACTCAGGTGTGTTTCCGTGCGTTCCCGCCATCACCCTGTGCTCTTCCAGGTATGCGCGCGCATACATGCGCGTCACGCCCCTTCCATTACGTGTCTACGTGTTGGTTTACCCGTCACCCTGGATACCATGTCAACAAAACGGCCCGTTCGTGAAAACCGGGCCGTGATCGACAGGATGAGAGATTCCACAAATATAATTACAAAGAAAGTGCATCTAAGTGCTTCTAAATAAATCGATCTATTGTTTGTATAAGTGGATGTGCAAATAAATATATAATTCATAGTGTTTGGCACAGAAATATATCCTAATAGCAAAAATCATGTGCATTAACCCCTTAGGGGTATGGGGGTAGTCATATAAACCCTAAGTATATAGTGAATGGAGTAGAAAAAGCGCTACTGTTTTCATTTAAAGTGCTAGTGGTAAATATAAAGTGCTAATACCAATACACAAAAAAGTGCAAGTGATCTAAATAAAGTGCAAAAACCATGTATAGAGTAGCTTAAAACATTAAACCACTGTGTATAACAGTGCATAATAGTGACTCCAACGTACCACCACAACTAATGACAATAATACCCATTGCTTTCTATCACTAATTAAAAATGTACAATTAAAAATTGCTAGCTAGCTGTAAACCTTCATATGAACGAGTGATATGTATTGCTTTCATTTAACCCCATAGGCGCCACTGTATTCAATTGGTGGATCCAAAAAGTCTCTTTTTGAAGCAGCATCTTTCCTCTATCTCCACCTCTACGGGGGGGAGGAATGTGGTCTATGCCCACAAACTTCAGTGATGCCAATGGGTGTTTCTTTTCCAAAAAGTGCCGTGCAACCGGTTTGTCTGATAGTCCATCCCTATAGGCTAACCTGATACTCGACCGATGCCCTCTGATCCTTTCGCATAGCTGCGTCTCCGTTTTGCCCACATAATGGAGGCCGCATGGGCATACTAGTTTGTATACAACAAACTGGGTCTTACAAGTAATGGTATGTTTAATCTCATAGGTCTTGTTCGTATGTGGATGGTTGAATCTCTTAGCTGGAATCATATGTCCACATGTCACACACCCAAGGCACCGCACACTCCCTCGTATGTTATGCTTAACTGCACCCGAATAGCTCTCCACAGGGTCTGTACGGACCAGTATATCCTTGAGGCTTTTATTCTTTTTGTAACAGATGAGTGGCATCTCCTTAAAGATTTTTGGCAGAGTATCGTCTGCTGAGATCATTTTCCAGTTATCTTTGACGATAGCTGATATTTGGCTAGACGAATTGTGAAAGGTCATCGGGAAGACCAGTCTCTGTTCACGTTTCTTACTTGGGAGCACCGGAGCTAAGCGAGCTTTCAACAGTGCATCGTCCAACACATGAGCATCGTATCCTCTTTCCAAAAACTTTTGGGTCATACCCCCAAGTTGTATCTCAGCTTTGTCTTTATCTGAATTATTGCGGATCACTCTCTGGAATTGGGCTTTCGGGATTGATTTTATCAGGGCAGTGGGATGAGCACTCCTAGCATGCAACAAAGTGTTGCGATCCGTGGGTTTGGAGAATAAAGTATGTTGTATACCATTATTACCATACGAAAGTTCAAGATCCAAAAATTGGACTCGATCTCCACTGATGTTCGCTGTGAACCGTATGGGTAGCGAGAGAGAATTCAATTCATCAACCATGGTAACCGCTTCCCCATGTGTGCCACGCCAAATGATCAGCAGGTCGTTGATGTAGCGATAGTACCCAATGATTGAATGTTGGTATGGAGTCAAAATGTGGGTGGTTTCATAAACGTACATGTACGCGTTGGCGTACATGGGGGCCATCGCCGATCCCATCGATGTACCGGCCACCTGTAGGTACCACTGGTCCTCAAAACGAAAATAGTTGTTATGAAGGATGAGTGACAATAACTCCAACACGAATTCAATGTGTGGTCCTTGATAAATGGGAGATCCATGTAGTACTTGCCTCATTGCTTCAACGCCCCCTATGTGGGGGATCACCGTATATAGACTTTTCACGTTCATCGTTATAAAAATTGGAACTGTGTTGTTGAAGTCCAACTTTCTAATTCTATATAGTAACGTTTGTGAATCTTTGATACAAGTGTGAAGCTGTTCAACTGGCCCCTTAAAAATAAAGTCAAGCCATTGGGCTATCGGTTCTAGAATGCCATCAATTGCCGAGACAATAGGCCGTCCCGGGGGTCTCTTAGAATCTTTGTGAATCTTGGGGATACTATAGATGACTGGAGTGCGAGGGAATGGTTTATTCAAAAATCTGTATAGCTCCAGACTGATAAAGTCTGCCCTAAGGCCCATCTCTAAAACATCTTCAATTTTCCTTTTAATCCCCAGAGTGGGATCACTTGTGAGGGGGCAGTATGTGTTCACGTCCTGGAGTTGTTGTTTCAAATCTTCAGCATAATCCATATAGTTCATAATAACTATGCCCCCTCCCTTATCCGCCTGGCGGATGATGATAGAGTGGTCCTGCGCAAGGTTCTTGATTATTAAGCGTTCATTCTTAGTGATATTGTGTAGCTTCCTACTTGGATTCGAAAAGGCCTCCTGTGCCATCTTAGTTGTAGTCATCAGGAAAGTCTTAATGGATGCTCTGGTGGATTGAGGGTCAAATGTAGATTTAATTCTAAATCTCTCAGATTTAGTAGGCATATTGAGTGCTTCATTTTTATCGGTGGTGTGGAAAAATTCTTTAAGTCTCATGTTCCTACCCATAGTAAACAGCTCTGTGCTCCATTTAAAAGGGTTAGCATGGCTAGTAGGAACAAATGTAAGACCTTTACTGAGGATACTGATTTCCTGATTGCTGAGCTGTCTGTGGGAGAGATTGAATACTGGGGTCACTTGCGGTGGGGAGGCTTTCCCCTTGTGACAACCTCTGCCCTTACGTCCTCTCATATTCCTGTAAGGTCTTTGCCTCAGACCCTGCTCCTGGTGACTGTGCCAGGATCCGCCTGGTCTAAAAAAGGTGAAGCTGCACTAGGCGTATCAGTTTCTGACATCGATTCTCCAGAAGTTACATCAATTGTTGTAATCTTTGGACGAACAATCCTTTTGCGGAAGCGTCTGGGTCTAGGTGGACGGTCACCTGAGAGCCACCGATAGACCCGATGGTCCTTGTAATCCTGCTGGACCATCTCGAACTTCTGTTTCTTGAATCTTACCAATTCGTTCTTGTATTTCAACAGCTCGATCTTGAGTTGTTGTTGTAGCTTTAAACCCTCCGCAGATGCCAGCATCACCGCTAGTTCAGTCTCCATAGCAAGAATCTGTTGTTTCACTTCCACTAGGTCACTCTTTACGTCCTTGATGGTAATAAGTATCAAGTCAAAAGAGGCTTTATTCAATACATGAGTCCAATCTCTACAGACTGTCACTTTGTGTCTCCCAATGGAGGGTATGCTCAATAGCCTGAACCCGCGTGGAATCATCTTGGCTTTGAAGTAGTCTGATAGAAACAAGACATGTAGATCTAAGTCCACGCTTTTCTTGTGCAGACGTAATAACTTAAAGTAAACATCCCTCGTAGTATTTTGATTGGGTAATTCCTGGCTAGTCTGTTCCCATAAAATCTGGGCCGCATCCTCCGGCATAAATTGTAAGGTATCAGCACTCATATTCTGGTTTCCAGCTAGCATTAAAAATTCATCCATGTCAGACAATAGACCAAAAAGGATGGTACTGTGTAGCAGACTGTATAGGAGCTAAACGTGCTCCAATTCTTATTTAAAGTGCAATATGAATAGCACAAAATGCTGGTGCACAAAGGGCAGAGAGGTAGAGCCCCACACTCCCTTGGAAATAATAAAAAACAGAAATATCCCCTGCACTCACGCTTAAAGACAGTCCAATGCCGGGCGCACCACCAGAGCTCCAAATAATGTAGTAGAATAGAAGGGAAGGCTGCTCTCCGGACTTTAAAACATAAAAACTTTTATTCAATAATGGTTAAAAAACGACCAACGTTTCGGTCCCCGCTCGGGACCTTCCTCAGGGTCAAAAAATAGAACAGCAGAACAATACAGTACAGTGCATCAGTGACCAATATATACATAAATAATCAGTTAGTTACTCACTCAGGTGTGTTTCCGTGCGTTCCCGCCATCACCCTGTGCTCTTCCGTGTATGCGCGCGCATACATGAGCGTCACGCCCCTTCCATTACGTGTCTACGTGTTGGTTTACCCGTCACCCTGGATACCATGTCAACAAAACGGCCCGTTCGTGAAAACCGGGCCGTGATCGACAGGATGAGAGATTCCACAAATATAATTACAAAGAAAGTGCATCTAAGTGCTTCTAAATAAATCGATCTATTGTTTGTATAAGTGGATGTGCAAATAAATATATAATTCATAGTGATTACAAGGACCATCGGGTCTATCGGTGGCTCTCAGGTGACCGTCCACCTAGACCCAGACGCTTCCGCAAAAGGATTGTTCGTCCAAAGATTACAACAATTGATGTAACTTCTGGAGAATCGATGTCAGAAACTGATACGCCTAGTGCAGCTTCACCTTTTTTAGACCAGGCGGATCCTGGCACAGTCACCAGGAGCAGGGTCAGAGGCAAAGACCTTACAGGAATAGGAGAGGACGTAAGGGCAGAGGTAGTCACAAGGGGAAAGCCTCCCCACCGCAAGTGACCCCAGTATTCAATCTCTCCCACAGACAGCTCAGCAATCAGGAAATCAGTATCCTCAGTAAAGGTCTTACATTTGTTCCTACTAGCCATGCTAACCCTTTTAAATGGAGCACAGAGCTGTTTACTATGGGTAGGAACATGAGACTTAAAGAATTTTTCCACACCACCGATAAAAATGAAGCACTCAATATGCCTACTAAATCTGAGAGATTTAGAATTAAATCTACATTTGACCCTCAATCCACCAGAGCATCCATTAAGACTTTCCTGATGACTAAAACTAAGATGGCACAGGAGGCCTTTTCGAATCCAAGTAGGAAGCTACACAATATCACTAAGAATGAACGCTTAATACTCAAGAACCTTGCGCAGGACCACTCTATCATCATCCGCCAGGCGGATAAGGGAGGGGGCATAGTTATTATGAACTATATGGATTATGCTGAAGATTTGAAACAACAACTCCAGGACGTGAACACATACTGCCCCCTCACAAGTGATCCCACTCTGGGGATTAAAAGGAAAATTGAAGATGTTTTAGAGATGGGCCTTAGGGCAGACTTTATCAGTCTGGCGCTATACAGATTTTTGAATAAACCATTCCCTCGCACTCCAGTCATCTATAGTATCCCCAAGATTCACAAAGATTCTAAGAGACCCCCGGGACGGCCTATTGTCTCGGCAATTGATGGCATTCTAGAACCGATAGCCCAATGGCTTGACTTTATTTTCAAGGGGCCAGTTGAACAGCTTCACACTTGTATCAAAGATACACAAACGTTACTATATAGAATTAGAAAGTTGGACTTCAACAACACAGTTCCAATTTTTATAACGATGGACGTGAACCGCTACCCATACGGTTCACAGCGAACATCAGTGGAGATCGAGTCCAATTTTTGGATCTTGAACTTTCGTATGGTAATAATGGTATACAACATACTTTATTCTCCAAACCCACGGATCGCAACACTTTGTTGCATGCTAGGAGTGCTCATCCCACTGCCCTGATAAAATCAATCCTGAAAGCCCAATTCCAGAGAGTGATCCGCAATAATTCAGATAAAGACAAAGCTGAGATACAACTTGGGGCTATGACCCAAAAGTTTTTGGAAAGAGGATACGATGCTCATGTGTTGGACGATGCACTGTTGAAAGCTCGCTTAGCTCCGGTGCTCCCAAGTAAGAAACGTGAACAGAGACTGGTCTTCCCGATGACCTTTCACAATTCGTCTAGCCAAATATCAGCTATCGTCAAAGATAACTGGAAAATGATCTCAGCAGACGATACTCTGCCAAAAATCTTTAAGGAGAGGCCACTCATCTGTTACAAAAAGAATAAAAGCCTCAAGGATATACTGGTCCATACAGACCCTGTGGAGAGCTATTCGGGTGCAGTTAAGCATAACATACGAGGGAGTGTGCGGTGCCTTGGGTGTGTGACATGTGGACATATGATTCCAGCTAAGAGATTCAACCATCCACATACGAACAAGACCTATGAGATTAAACATACCATTACTTGTAAGACCCAGTTTGTTGTATACAAACTAGTATGCCCATGCGGCCTCCATTATGTGGGCAAAACGGAGACGCAGCTATGCGAAAGGATCAGAGGGCATCGGTCGAGTATCAGGTTAGCCTATAGGGATGGACTATCAGACAAACCGGTTGCACGGCACTTTTTGGAAAAGAAACACCCATTGGCATCACTGAAGTTTGTGGGCATAGACCACATTCCTCCCCCCCGTAGAGGTGGAGATAGAGGAAAGATGCTGCTTCAAAAAGAGACTTTTTGGATCCACCAATTGAATATAGTGGCGCCTATGGGGTTAAATGAAAGCAATACATATCACTCGTTCATATGAAGGTTTACAGCTAGCTAGCAATTTTTAATTGTACATTTTTAATTAGTGATAGAAAGCAATGGGTATTATTGTCATTAGTTGTGGTGGTACGTTGAAGTCACTATTATGCACTGTTATACACAGTGGTTTAATGTTTTAAGCTACTCTATACATGGTTTTTGCACTTTATTTAGATCACTTGCACTTTTTTGTGTATTGGTATTAGCACTTTATATTTACCACCAGCACTTTAAATGAAAACAGTAGCGCTTTTTCTACTCCATTCACTATATACTTAGGGTTTATATGACTACCCCCATACCCCTAAGGGGTTAATGCACATGATTTTTGCTATTAGGATATATTTCTGTGCCAAACACTATGAATTATATATTTATTTGCACATCCACTTATACAAACAATAGATTGATTTATTTAGAAGCACTTAGATGCACTTTCTTTGTAATTATATTTGTGGAATCTCTCATCCTGTCGATCACGGCCCGGTTTTCACGAACGGGCCGTTTTGTTGACATGGTATCCAGGGTGACGGGTAAACCAACACGTAGACACGTAATGGAAGGGGCGTGACGCGCATGTATGCGCGCGCATACCTGGAAGAGCACAGGGTGATGGCGGGAACGCACGGAAACACACCTGAGTGAGTAACTAACTGATTATTTATGTATATATTGGTCACTGATGCACTGTACTGTATTGTTCTGCTGTTCTATTTTTTGACCCTGAGGAAGGTCCCGAGCGGGGAACGAAACGTTGGTCGTTTTTTAACCATTATTGAATAAAAGTTTTTATGTTTTAAAGTCCGGAGAGCAGCCTTCCCTTCTATTCTACTACATTATTTGGAGCTCTGGTGGTGCGCCCGGCATTGGACTGTCTTTAAGCGTGAGTGCAGGGGATATTTCTGTTTTTTATATATATATATATATATATAGAGAGAGAGAGAGAGATAGATACATATATGTATTTATAATGTTATAATGTATTTTTTAAATGTATTTTTAATTTAATATATATGTATATTAATATCAAAATACATTTAGAACAAATTAAAACTGGTATATAATTTTTTTAAATTATTTTTTTTATTTTTATTTTTTCATTTTAAAAATGTATTGATTATTTTTATTATCCTAATGCCTGTAAAAAAGTTTAGAAAGTTATTAAACGTTAATAAAAAAAGTTTAATAAAGTAAATAAAAGTACTAGATCATGTATATTTTTTTTACTTTTATATGCACATACACATACATAAACCATTAATAATATAATATATATTAATGTTAAAATACACGTAGAATGACGTTAATTCTTATGGTTTGTGTATGTGCATATAAAAGTAAAAAAAATATACATGATCTAGTACTTTTATTTACTTTATTAAACTTTTTTTTATTAACGTTTAATAACTTTCTAAACTTTTTTACAGGCATTAGGGGGACTGCCTGAGAGCTAAGGCAGGCCCCCTACAGGCACTGCATTAGCCGGCTATTCCAGCCATGTGATCGCAAGGACCGCATCGGGGGAACGGCAGGGACCCGTTAAGTCCAAAGGACGGTGAGGATGTTCTATTCCGCCCACTGGTGTTTAGGACCGCCCTAAAAAGGAAGGCATAGAACGCCCGTTGTCCTTAAGGGGTTAAAAATTCTTTTGCATAATATTTATTTACAGGAAAATTTACCGGCAATCAGTAAAGAAAAAAGTGAACATTTCCATCTGTCATGCAGCACAAACTTGATTGTCCCTATATAAAGCAAGAACACTGTACACACAAGTGAAACAGAAACGTAAGGTGTGTTTTTGCAAACTGTGTAGTGTGTGTTCTGTCATGACCATCACACACAACGATAACACCAATCGGAGCATTGTCTACATACGGTTTAAATAAACTGTCTGGGCTTGATGTATCGCCCTTTTATTATAGAATATATTACTAATATTCCTATTTTGTTCATACTCATGCCTTGTTTTTTTAATATGAAACTTTTCAATATTTTTGTTTTTAGGCTAGCAGCTCCTCTGCAGCTAGTGCTCCATTTCCATTTGAAATTTCAACCAGCTCCTGTTTTGGAAGCCAACCGAGGTTAATATGAATTCCATATTACTATAAGGGACGTAGACCTCTCTTATGCCCCTATGTGTCACATATCTACTAAGCATTAAAAAACAGCAACTGGGCAACCAATGGTTGTTTAATGTTTAGCATATATGCCCCCGCCTGCCACGGGGGGAGCCATTCTGTTATCGGCTTAAGGCTATCCTAGATATAAGATAAGGCTACTGACCAATGAACGTTTTTATATAATCGGAGAAAACTAGATGGGCCAAATAATTCTTATTTGCTGTCACAGCCTATGTTTCTATATAAACTGGTAATAAAATATGTACCTATTACAAAATAATGTGTCTGATACAAGATAGGATGCAGTTAATTTCTCTTTCTGAGCCAAAAAGGGGAAATACACAGAAATGGAGTTGGGCAGTGTCTGTTTGGGTCTATTTAACATTCTGATAGAACTACTACAGAGGATGACAGCAACACAGCTCAAAGTGTACATTGAAGTTAGTGGGATCTTGAAGCTCTCACTGTACTCAATGAGCAGCATAGGCAAGTGGACATAGGCAATTTAGGTGTTAACGAGAGCTGTGCATGGAAGTTAAATAGATCCTGCATACCATCATCCTGAATTAGGTAATAAGAATGACAGATGAGGTGGCCTACGGTGTCCACATACTGTGGACACAAATGACAGCGTAGGTGTGCTATAAATAAAATAGATATGCAGACACATGGAAAAACATTTAGTATTATACCTACTGTACCTTGTGTCTGCCCTTTGATCTCAGTGTGTAAAGTCTGCAAAACAATTTGTTTTACAAACTAAAGCTTTATGAAACTTTCCTGGGTTAAAGTTGCGCCATTCATCTCAAGATTGTTCCACATTCCCATGAAGAGGGCAGACTAAGGTGAAACACTCAGTACAAACAAACAATAAAACACCAACAAGGAAGGAATGGAAAAACAAACACCCTTGCTCTCCACAGGTAAAAGGGAGAGAGAGAACAAAACTGTAAGTGAGACATGGATAAGAAATAAGTAAAAAAAAAAAGAAAAGAATAAAATCAGACTTCACTATAGGAGACCCACGTTATCCATATAAATCAACCGTTGTAGTATAATGAGAGTCCTTATGTAGAACAGATGGAATTTGCACTAATAACACAGAATTCAAGGGCTATAGATCAGGCAAGATGTAAATGGTAGATATTGAATTCAGAAAATTAGCCCAATGTCCACTGTAACACTGCCATATCAGTAATCATGGAGAGTTAGACATCCACTGTTGGTAGTGTGCTACATAGTAGAGGGACCCAAGAGGCAACAAATAAATATCTTGCCAGGGACTCAGTCCATTGGTGTAGTGGAGCCCCAGCACTGAAAGATTTAGCAGCAGGTTGAATCTGACCAGCCGCTTTGGACCAGAGAATGAATTCAGTGTGACAAAGGCTCACTTAGTCAGGGCGGGTGCAAGGACTTTTGCCACTCTAGGCAAACAAAAATTTGCCGCCCCCCCATTTGTTCTGCCCACCATGTGACATCACAATGCCCCACCCATATGATCTGCCATATGGGCCAACGCCAGTTCTGCACAAAGTGTCTTTTATCTGAAAAGGCAGTGTGTTTACATTAAAAAGCCTGCAGGCACAGGCTATAGACACCAGAACCATTACATTAAGCTGTAGTGGTTCTGGTGACTATAGTGGCCCTTTAACTTCAGGTAAATTAGAGATTAGTGCCACTAATAATATATTGGATTGCCGACTTACCACCAGATGAGGACAAGAGGATGCAGTCTGGCTCTACAGGTCTGGTGTAGAAGAGGCTCTCTGGAGACTGTTTGTAACAGTGCTAACAGTGCTCACAACAATTAACGAGCAGGAAGCAGCTGCATTTTTGGGGCCCCGTATACAGGTCAAGGTCTGGGCCCCCAGGGACTGATCGTGAGTATGCCTTCAAGGCCCGCCCATAAGTCCACCTACATGGCCCTCCCATGAGTTCGCTCACAGGGAGTGGAGTGTATGTGTGTAGGGGATGTGTTATGTGTTATTGTAGAGGATATAATGTGTGTGTGTGTGTGTGTGTGCGTTCTTATGGAATGTAGTATATAGGGATACCAATTTGTGTAAGGGATGTAGTGTGTGTATAGGGCAGTGATGGCGAACCTATGGCACGCGTGCCACAGGTGGCACGCCGGGCCCTCTCTGTGGGCACGTGGCCATAAGTTTGCAATCACTGCAGAGTAGGCACCTGCCTGCCCAAAACGGCAGGTGCCTACTCTGCTTCCGTGTCGGGAGGACCGGAAGCAGGGGGGAGGAATCGAGGAAGCAGCTCTCCCGTCCTCCCGCGAGCTGTGTGGAGCGTTGCCGCGCGTTACCACACAGCATCGCGCGGGAGGACAGGAGAGCTGCAGGACCTGTCCTCCTGTCCTGCATACAACCACCGGACCACCAGGGATGGCTGTGTTCCCCCCCCTCCCCTTCACCAAAGGTAATAAGAAGGGAAGGGGGGGATACTGATTTTTTTTAATATGTTAAAAAAAATTAGTGCATCTGCTACTCATCCCTCCTACCCACAACACCCCTACCCACAGCACCCCTACCCACAGCACCCCTACCCCCACTACCCACAGCACCCCTACACCCCCTACCCACAGCACCCCTACCCACAGTACCCCTAATACCCTAACCACAGCACCCCTACCCACAGCACTCCTACCCACAGCCCCCCTACCCCCTACCCACAGCACCCCTACCCCCCTACCCACAGCACCCCTACCCACAGCACCCCTACCCACAGCACTCCTACCCACAGCACCCCTAACCACAGCACCCCTACCCCCCTACCCACAGCACCCCTACCCACAGCACTCCTACCCACAGCACCCCTACCCACAGCACCCCTACCCACAGCACTCCTACTCGCAGCACCCCTACCCACAGCACCCCTACCCCCCTCTACCCACAGCACCCCTACCCACAGCACTCCTACCCACAGCACCCCTACCCCCAGCACCCCTACCCTCCCTACCCACAGCACCCCTACCCCCTCTACACACAGCACCTCTATACACAGCACCCCTACCCCCTGCACCCCTACCCCCTCTACACACAGCACCCCTATCCCCAGCACCCCTAGCCCCTACCCACTGCACCCCTACCCCCCTACACACAGCACCCTTACCCCCTACACACAGCACCCCCTACCCACAGCACCCCTACCCACAGCACCCCTATCCCCCCACACACAGCACCCCTACCCCCCAAACACACAGCACCCCTACCCCCCACAGCACCCCTACCCCCCCACACACATCACCCCTACCCCCCCACACACACAGCACCCCTACCCCCCCACACACACAGCACCCCTATCCCCCCACACACAGCACCCCTACCCCCCCACACACAGCACCCCAACCCCCCCACACACACAGCACCCCTACCCCCCCCCACACACAGCACCCTTTCCCCCCCACACACACAGCACCCTTTACCCAAAAAACACACACAGCACCCTTTCCCCCACACACACAGCACCCTTTTCCCCCCCACACACACAGCACCCTTTTCCCCCACACACACAGCACCCTACCCCCCCACACACAGCACCCTACCCCCCACACACAGCACCCCAACCCCCCCACACACAGCACCCCAACCCCCCACACACAGCATTACACACAGACACATACACTGCACCCCTCAATGCAGTATATGTGTGTGTGTGTTCAGCAGTCTTTATGTATTCAGCAGTGTGTGTGTGTGTGTATTTAGCAGAGTGTGTGTGTGTGTATTGAGCAGACTGTGTACTCAGCAGTGTGCGTGCATTTAGCGGACTGTGTACTCAGCAGTGTGCGTGTATTTAGCTGACTGTGTGTGTGTATTTAGCATTCTGTCTGTGTCTTGCTGTGTGTATGTATTAAGCAGTGGGTGTGTGAATGTGTTCAGCAGTCTGTGTGTATGTATTGCATTTGTTGGAGATACTAATAAATATAAGCTTAATTTATATCATTTAAAATTTGTATAATTTAACTCCCTGTTGTGTTCTTCTTTTAAAACAAAAGTTGTTAACTGTACGAGTAGTTTTTTTCTAAACGTAAACCTCAGTATTCAGGTTTAATTGCCATGTTGGCACTTTGAGGGGAAAAAAGTTGGCATGTATTGCGGTTTGGGCACTCGGGCTCAAAAAGGTTCGCCATCACTGGTATAGGGGATGCAGTGCGTGTGTGTGTAAGGAATGCAAGGTGTGTTTCTGTGTATGCAATTTAATGCAGTGTTTGTGTGTAAGAGATGCATTTTATTTCTGTCTGTGTAAGAGAAAGTGTGTGTGTGTGTGTGTGTGAGAGAGAGAGGGGAGCAGCTCTTTTTTTTTTATTTATATTGCTCTCCCCTCCTGTCCCTCAGTGTTTTCCCCTCCTGTCCCTTAGTGCCCTCTCCTCCCCTCCTGACCCATAGTGCTCCCTTGGCCCCCTGTCCCTTATTTATATTCTCTCCCCTCCAGTCCAATAGTGCTCTCCCCTTCCATCCTGTCCCTTAGTGGTCTCTCCCCTGTCTTTCCTGTCCCTCAGTGGTCCTCTCCCCTTCCTGTCCCTTAGTGGTCTCCCCCCTCTTAGTGGTCCTCTCCAGTCCCCCCTAGGTGGTCCCTTTCGCCTATTGCTGGTCTTCTTACTCCCTCCTCCCTCACTTTAGTGGTTCTCTCACTCCCCCACAACCTAAAGACCCTTAGTGCTCCTCCCTCTCCCCCACCCCTTAGTAGAGAGGACAACTAGATGGGGGGATAGGAGGGACCACTAAGGGGCTGGGGGAGAGGGAGGACCACTAAGAGGGGTGGAAAGGGAGGACTGCCGCCATCTTGGTTTTAGGCCGTGTTGGAAACATGTCACCTATGGTCCTGTTTCCTTCCCCCGATTGAGTTTTAAGCTTCTTCAGTTTCCCCATATCTTGCAGGGTATCCTGGTCGCTTGTGGGATCAGGCTAACGCCGCTGGGGCGGTAGTACCGGCTTTTCTGTTTAAGTGCCAGAGCTCCGCGTCTGCTCTCGGCGAGGTTCAAGCCCCTGTGTGTCTTTTGTGTTTTATATGCAGGGCCGTCTTTAAAATTGATTTGGCCCTGGGCAAGAATTTGATGGGGCCCCCTGACCCCCACTCCCTGACATGGAATCACGCTCTCCACTTCCCAACGCAGTAGTGGAACAATTTTTCCATGCTTGCAGAGTCATATTTAGCACTGAGTTGTGTTTGAATGGAAGCATGTTTGTGTATGGAGTATGTTTGTGTAAATGTAGGGGTATGTTTGTATGTGGTGTTGGTGTTTGAATGCAAGCATGCATCTATGTGTAGTTTTTTTTTGCTTGTTTTTTTAAATGTTGAGGTGTGTTTATATATATTTTTGGTGTTTATGTATTGTTGACGTTTCAATGCAGGACTGTGTTTGTATGTAGTGTTGAAGGTTGAATGCAGGGGTGTACTTGTGTGTAGTGTTGGCGATTTGAATGATGAGATGTATGCACATGTACACATAGACTGCCACACACTGTGATACACATACACACACACACACACTGAAATACATGCAGATACACAGACATAAACACTGACACTCACACTAACACACATGCAGATACAGACTGACACAGATACACACACTAACACATACAGACACACAGATACACAACCTGACACACATACATAGACATATATACAAACACCGACACATATGGATACTCAGACACACTGATGCATATACTGACACACATGCATACACAGATAAAAGCACTGACTATATACAGATGCACACACAGGTATACACATACAGGTACACACACTGACAACATACAAATACACAAATACATACAATGATAACATACAGATACACACACTGACACACATACAGACACGCATATACACAACCTGACACACATGCAGATACACACAGACCACATAGAGAAACATAGATATACTAAATACAGATACACAGATATACATACTGACAGACATACTGATACACACACAGACGCACACACACACAGAAATAGTGACACACACAGACACCCTGACAGACATACTCACACACATACACAGACATACTAAGACACACACGGATACTGACACACACATACATACTGACACACATGCAAAGTTTACACTTTTACACACTGACAGACATACTGACACACTGACATACTGACAGACAAACTGACATACACACTGACGGACAAACAGACATGCACAGACAGACATACTGACACGCACAGACAGACATTCTGACACAGACAGACATACTGACACACACAAAGGCCCTGCCAGACATACTGACACACGCACAGACATACTGACACACACAGAGACATAGTGACACACACACAGACACCCTGACAGACATAATGACACCCTGACAGACATACTGACACACACACACACAGGAATGGTGACATACACACACAGAAACCCTGAAAGACATACTCACACACATAGTAAGACACACACAGATATACTGACACACACACACACATGCAAAGTTTACATTTATAAAGCCACCCTCCAGCCTACCTTATGGGTTCCCTGGGGTCCAGTGGCAGGCTGAGGTCGTTGGGAGTGTGAGGCTCCTGCACTCCAGCTTCCTCCTGACAGCCTCCTCCTCCATCCCGCGCGGCTTCATTCTATCTGGGAGGAAGTGACTCACGGCAGTCACTTCCTCCCAGCCTGCTGCAGTAAAACAAGGGGGCCCGGTCGCACTGTTAAAGGGCCACAGCGCACGACCAGGCCCTCTTAGTGTGTGGGCTCCCGGTGCAGCCGCAGCACCGGCGGGCCCAGGGGGCAAATACAACATTTTGGGGGGCAGACAGCGGGGCCCACTG
Source organism: Pelobates fuscus (assembly GCF_036172605.1). Taxonomy (NCBI): domain Eukaryota; kingdom Metazoa; phylum Chordata; class Amphibia; order Anura; family Pelobatidae; genus Pelobates; species Pelobates fuscus. The sequence continues at coordinate 60,992,042 of NC_086321.1, forward strand.
GGTAGCTGCTTTGGGCCCCCCAGGAGTAAGTGGGCCCGGGGCAGCTGCCCCGTTTGCCCTGCTTTAAAGACGGCCGTGTTTATATGTATTCATAGGGGTGCTTAATAGAGCATCATTCTATAGATTACATATATTACTTGTAACATTTACATAATTTTAGGCAGGAAATCTGACTTGACCTCCCCCCCAAATTGCACACCTTAATTTTGTTCTTTATATTGGGGCTGATGGATACTGTAGCCACTGCAGACACCCAGGAGAGTGGGAGTTTGAGTGCAGGCTTAATGTTGTGTGTTTGTATTTACTGTTGTATTACACAGATATGTTCTGCCGTCCACGCCATGTGTTCCATCTTAAAAATTAAAAAGTGTGTAGGGTTTCATAAAAATACCCCTTTCGGTCTCAGAAATTTAGCATTTTAGTTGAAAGCAGCAAGGCAAATTGTTAGTGCAAGCTCACCCGACCCATCCAGGGAAAAAAAAGAGTTTTTCTTTGATGGGGCAGGTGAGCTTGCACTTTAATTGTCATTGGAGTGATGCTAAAAACCTAATTTTATTCAAAAAAGTGCATCATCATAATGCACAGGTAACTTTCTGCCTTTGTTCTATGTATTCCGGCTGATGAATATTGTAGCAATTGCTGCTGCCTAGGAATAGTGGGAGATTAAGTTTAGGACTTAATTTCGAGTATTTGTAATAGCACACCTTGTTTATTATTTTTGAAAGTACTTGATGTGGTTGCGCCTGTCTTAACTGAACCCTGGGTTAAGGGATTTTCACTATAATTTCCCTTTTTGTTTTTTTTTTTTATTCTATTTTTACTTTCTCCCCTTCTCTTTTAGTTCCTTGTAGACAGAGCTGTAGCGAGATTATTTTGTGTCCAAGACAAGAACAGAATATTGTGCCCTTATCTCATCATATTGATCAAGACAAAGACGATGGTACAGCATGATTCCACTAATTATTTATTAATCCAGACACTGAGGTTGTTATAGCATTACTCCTGTGTGTGGGATTGAGCTGCGGGGGTAGGAGCTGTTGTCAGTAAGTGGATAGGATGTGAAGTGTTTGTATGTGTGGGGGAGTGTGGGAAAATAGAGGCTATAGGATGTGTGTGTGTGGCAGCATAGTGGCTGTACTGTTTTGTATGGATTTATGAACAATAATGAGTGGGCTTATGGGTGATAGGGGCAAAGTTGTGTATGATGGCTACAATGTAGAGAGAAAGTGTCTGTAGTGTAGGGGGGGATAGGGGCTGTAGTATAAGGGAGCTTGGGGCTAGAGGCAGTAGTGTAGATGGTGTTAGGGGTCATAGTGTAGAGGGTAAAGGCTATAGTGTAGGGGGTGTAGTGTAAGATGGGTAGAGGCTGAACCAATCCAGGGAGCAATAGACGCTCCCACGGGCATCACATATGACATCATATCCTGGCTTCCATTTCACCACAGGGTGATATGCAGGGAGAGCACAGCAAAGCAAAAGAAAAACTGACAGCAGCTGCAGCCAGGATGGCATTTAAATTTGGGGGGGCACAAGGGGGAGCTGAGTGAGCAGTGTGGCCACTTGCCCTGTGCACCCTCATAGCTTGCACACCACAAAGGAAGCTCCTGGCTATGACTTCTCGCAGCTGTGATTCAGGAAAGTGCCTTACTCGCCTCAACCGTCCTACAACTCTGCTTATAGATCATATTGGCCAATTTCACTACTATGCAACTTACTATTCAACGTAGGTTGCTTAGAGAATTATGCTCAAATAGAATATCTGTCTTAAAATAAACTAATTTTAATGCTGGTGCTGCAGCTGTTCTTCAAAATAATCACTGCTCTCAGACATTTTTTATGAACCAGAAGCTTTAAAAGTGGTACTAACTACCCTTATTGTGCATACAGTTCCCTTTGGTCATGCAGAGACTCTAGCAAATCCAACAGGCAACTTTCTATTTACTAAAGGGATTATTGCTTCACATATGTACAACTTTTGGTTTTCTTTATGCTCCTAGTTGAAGACTACAGATGTTTTCCTGTATTGAGAAATTTAGACAAGTCACCTTAAATGTTGGTGGAGAACTTAATGTTTCTTTGTACCCAAGATTAGACTCTTCTAGAGGAGAACTCCGTTCCCTCCCATCTCCTGCGTAGAATGATTAGGGCTCTTAGGAGTGATTGCCTGGTTGATTGCTGGAGGGTGGCTAACCAGACAATCATGACTATACTTTCTATTCCAGATTAAGGTACAGCGCACTCATAAAAATCAATTTCTAAATTTTACTATCTCAGCAAACAAATATTGTGACTTAGTTCCACCATATGGTTATATTGTATTAAGCCCATCACTACTTCACAGTCCCCCAATATCGGTGGGTCCCACACTCATTTTAACAAAGGGAGACCAATTGAATATTACTAGTGTTAAAAAAAGCTAAAATGTACAAAGGAGGCATAAACCAAGCCAACCAGCTACCGAAACCCAGTACAGACGGGGTACTAAATAGCATAAATATCATACGCACTCCAATACGAACTCACCTTGTCGAGACAAGGTACAACCACATAGTTGCCCAACCCTCACGCACTAACAGAAAAGTGATGTTATCCTAGGCATTAGTATCTATGCTAATCCTATGTTAATGTTGATTTTATGATTTTATGATGTAATAGAAAATTGACATTGCTCAGCCAGACAAATGTAAAAATGTAAACAACAATTCTGTTTATCTATGGAAATGTGCACAATATACCCACGCTCCAACTTGACCAACGTACAAGCCACTGTAAACTGAAACGCTGTTACATATGTCAAAATGAAAATAAAGAAATAATAAAAAAAAAAAGCTAAAATGCAATTAATTAATCTGTTGTCAGAGCATGAATGTGACAAATGCTATTAGAAAAATACAGTGTCAAAACTAAACAATCAGAGTGATAGTGCTTTTATGTATATACATACATTAGTAGTGGTGGGCTTAACACAATATGGCCATATGGTGTAACTGAATTCTCATATGTGTTTGCTAAGATAGGTTATTTTAAGTAGATTTGTACAATGTAAACTAATTTTTTTTGTGTGTGTGCACATTATTCCCTAATCTGTAATCTTTCCAGGAGTGCCCCCCAATTCCCTTTTATCCTGTGTAAAATTGACATTAGCCAGCCCGGAACTCTTGTTTTGGACTGAATGATGACACTCCAACAGTTGACGGGTTAATCTCCGTATTCCGTATCAGTTACCCTTTAAATTTAACTGCTTGGAGTAATATTACGCTAAATCTAGACATGATTGGACATTTCTTGTATTGACTGGATGTTCCTTAGTAGCTTTTCATTTATTCTAATTCTTATTGTCATAAAGCTCAAACTGTTATATTTTTCATTTGTCGCAAACCTGACCTGACATTCATGCGATTTAGTCATGTTGTTTCCTTTGGTTATCATGAAATCCCTGCCAACGTTGCACTTAACGAGGAAAAGGAAGAAAGACATCACCAGGAAAGCCGATTCTTTTTCTTTCTCGGATATCGGATAACAAGGAAGACAACAAACAAAAAAAGGAATGTTGTGCAAGGTTATTGTACTAGCGATTAGACACAGACAGATATTATGTTGATAAAGTTTGAAACTAGCGTAATTACTCTCCTTAATATACAACATAGGTTGAACTTTACACCGGAATCAGATTAAAATGGAAGACACCTAGCTTTCAGAAGTGTTAAAGATAAACTATAACAATTAAGAAAGGATAACCAGTGAAGTTATATCAATAAAGAAATGAGCAACAATCATTGTGATAAATCATTTAGATTAGTTTTATCGGATATTTATTAATGTTTTAACTCTGTATCGTCACCAGAAAACTGGGAGACTGATTCTTAATCACGTTTATTCAGAACTGGTGCATTGGTTTGGCTGGTATTTTGTTTGCATATTGATCTGTAACAATGTAATTAGAAAAAAACATGTGCAATTCTGCTGCAATAGAAGTGGATCAATGAGCAGGATTGTTCTACTGGTGTCAAGAATTGTGTCTGGAACGACATTTATGCTGGGTTTTGTATTAACTTTAATGGAAAAATAACATTTGAAAATTTCGAAGGGCTTTATAGTTGCATTTATTTTTCAGTTTAGACATTTACCCCCAAGGTAGAAGTTTTTGCTAAGATAAAATGAGATGATAATTGACATTTATTTGCATTTATACACCTAGGTTACTTTATTTTTTTTAAAATAAATGCCTCTCTTTTCGTTAAAGCAACTAACTTTCAGAATGTCTATGGTTGCCAAGAATATTGGATGTCCTGTTAAAGCAACACAGTCACCCTCCACCATTGCAAAATAAATATTTCATAAAGCTAAAGTTTTTATGAAACACTGATACTGACTGTTTTGAAATTTGACTGACATTCCAACCCAGGCTTAGCCTGGTCTTTCTGGGACCACAATCCATAACCCTAGACTGTCTCTTAATTTAGGGACGTGATCCTTTCTTGCTAAGTTAGCTTAACTTGGATGGTTCCACATTGGGGTTCTATGTACCCTGGACAGTTGAGATTTGAGATCCAGCACTCCATAAGTTCGTATCCAGATGTTGAAAAGGTTAGACCAGAAATAGGGGTCAGAGTTGGGATTGATATTCACATTGAAGCCTGTTCCTTAATAAAGCTTTATTCCAGTATTATATATCATATCCCTTTATCCATTTGGAAGTGACCTCTTCCTGTCGTTACCTTGGATGCATAGTGGTATTAGTTATATTTGTACATACTTTATTTTTTTGTTGTTTTCATGGTCTCATTTTCTTTGGGTGAATCTAGCCATTATTTATATTAATATTTAATTCCTACGTGGCTATATTTATATCCAGACGATGCATATGGTCTCATGTTTTGACCTACATTGAGACTATTAGCATCTTTCTCTTCTTTTTGTTTTTGACAAATGAGAAACTTTTAAATTTAAGTCTCAGATATTTGAAAAAAATCAACATATTCCATAATGTATGCCAATCTATCATGGTTTTCATGTGAGTTGGTGAAAGCTATTATTCTAAGTTGTAAAAAATCATTTACTGAAGTCAGTAATATTAAAAAGAAAACATAAATGGATAGACTGAATTATGAGATTTAACAATCATTAGACAAAGGATTTTTTTTTTAATTCTTTATTTATAACAAGGTGAAACACCAACAGACAATATACAGTAAAAACATCACATCTGTAGAGTCTTGAGCAAGATCCAGCGTGAGCATTGAGCCAATTGTTCAAAATAAATCGCGTGTTATTCTTGGTATTGTCGATATCTTAGGTACACTAGTCTTGAAGTGTCTATATATGTGCACGGTGTCTCTCCAATTTTCAATCAACATAAAATTCAAAAAGAACAAGAATGGCTGCAGTACATGATGCATCTCGTTGGTACGCATGCATATAAGGTCCCATCTCTTTCAGAAGCATATTACACATGGCCTCTATACAACCCTGCCTGAAGGGATGCTGAGTAGTATAATTGCACATGTCTAAGAATAGAACTGAGTGATCCCGATTCCCATCAATTAGGACCAAGCTCTGGCCCTGGTAGTGATAGAATGCGAAGTTAAAGTTAAAGCCATTCAAATAAGAAAAAAGTAGATAAATGAAAGGACAAAGGACAATACAGACAGGAAAAATGGGGGTGAAAAAAGTATAGAAAAGAAGATCAAAAGGGAGGGTGGGGGGGGGGGGAGAGAAAGGAAGGCAAGGTAGGAGCGGTCACCCGACCTCAGCACCAGCCTATGAGGTCATGCCCTCAAACATAGCCACATCACTCATTTTCCTGTATACAGCCCCACCTATCCCTAAAGATCCACGGTATTCTAGAGGCTCTTGAAGGGAGTCCCATAGCATTCTTAGTAAAGGGAACCTGATAGGTAAGCATCCAGTCCCCAAAAGATGATGGTAGAAAGGAGAACGGTGGCCCGGATCCAATTCCCTTGTTGCCTATTCTCCCGCACCACTATCTACCCACGGTGCCCAAACTCTATCAAATTTTGCCATTGTGCCTCTGACCTTCGCTGTAAGTTTATCCATAAGGAACGTATCCTTAATCTTTTGTAGTACCCTATGAAAAGGGGGGGGGGGGGGGAGGTTGAAGCCATACCTGAGCCAATGCCCGCCTTGCCGCCAGGTTTACATTATTCAACAATTTCAGTTCCGTTCTGGTCCATCCCTCAAGAGGTCTGGCCAGAAGGAAAACCCATGGGTTTAGGTCAATCTCCCTACCGAAGACATCCTTCAGTAGGTCCGCCACTTCCTTCCAGAACGGTTTGATCCTAGGGCATTCCCACCACATGTGTAAGTAAGTCCCTTTATGACCGCAGCCCCTCCAGCAGATATCAGTGGATATTCTGTTCATCCTGCACAACTTCACCGGGGTGGTATACCACCTAAACATGGTCTTATATGCTTTCTCCTGCATTGAAACACAAATAGACGAAGCTGCGGCAGCTTCCCAAATCTCCTGCCAATCCACCCCCTCCAATTCTTCGCCAAGATCCGCCTCCCATTGGGCTGTGTACGTAAGGTCCCCCCATTCTGATGTGGAGGTGCTTAGTTGTGAATATAAAGCTGTTATAAGGCCCCTCGGGAACTGTTCCCTAAGGCACATAGCTTCGAAAAAGGTAAGCGGTTGCAATGCACTAGATCTATTGATCGGGGTCTGTGCAAAGTCTCTGAGTTGTACAAAGCGAAAAAAGTCAGAAGGGCGTAGGTCTGCCCTAGCCTTCAAATCCTCAAACTGAAGTAGTGACCCACCTTCATAGAGTTGGCAAAGGCGCTGGACACCCGTTCCCTCTATTCCTATGAAATCCCTAGCGTATAGTCCAGGAGGGAAAGCTTTGTTTCTGAGGTAAGGGGTCAATGGGGATGTCCGGGAGGACAACCCATATTTGACCGACGCAATGTCCCATATCTTCATCGAATTCGCTATGGCCGGGCATTCAACTCGTGTTGTCGGTCTATGTTCACGAGGAACCCACATGAGGAATTGTGGCTTATCAGGTCCCATTAAGGATGACTCTAGGTCAACCCACCTCCTTTCGTCTGGAGGGGTGTGCCAATACGCTATCTGCGTGAGTTGGGCCGCCAAGTAGTAAAAATAGAAATTTGGCAATCCCAGGCCCCCCCTAGACTTTGTTCTAAAGAGGATATTACGGGAAACTCTATGCTTCCTGTTTTGCCAAATGAATTTCCCTGGCTTGTTGAAGCGGACTCAAGTCAGATTTGGTGAGTCGAACTGGGAGAGACTGGAACAGGAATAAAATTCTGGGGAGGATATTCATTTTTACTGAATGGATTCTGCCAATCCAAGAGATTGGTTTATCCTGCCATCTTTCCATATCCGAGATAAGGGTGCGAATCATGGGAGTGTAATTCTGCTGAAATTAGACAAAGGATTTTTAATTAGCCCTAAAATAACAAAAAATTAAATAAAATAAAAAAAATATCAAAATATGATTTTAAATTGTAACTGAAAATATGCTCCTTCTAAATCTTATGATACTTTTAAAGCATCAGTAACCATTCTGAAATGTTTCCTTGAAAACACACTGTAATTATAGAAGAATTAGACAATCCTATAGGAAGTTCAGGAAATTATATTTTCATAAATGTTGATAATGTTTACATTATATTACTGTATCTAAAAACTGGGTAGCAACTCAATAACAAAAATTAAACAGTCTTTGGGTAAATTATGAAATAAAAGAAACAATGTTGACATCCTTAACAATAAAAAAAAAAGAAATATTTAAACAAGCAATAAATGTTTGAATAACTGCATTCCAACGTTTTATATAGACGGTGGGCTAAAATTCTGAGTAGGATTTAACAGGTAAATAATTGATTTTGTTAGTTTTGTCGCAGGTTTATGTGATAACTTAGTATTGGGAGATTCATCATGGGTCATTTCACGAAGGAACAAGAAAAATAGTGGAATTTACTTTTCAAAATGTAATGTTCATTATTTTGAGCTTACTGCCACCATTTGTGGTTTCGCCAGGATGAGGCTACTACCCATACAGCTACGGCTACAACGGACCACCTTAGATAACTGTTCAGTGAGCTACAAGAAAGAGAGATAAAGGTTGCACCAAAGAAAATGTAAAAAAACACTGAGATGTACACACAAGTCCAATACAGTGGCCAAGGTTTGTAGCCACAAGTGAACAACAAAGAAGTAAGTCCTAATGGGAAACCTTGCCACGGGGTTATTCCACAGTCTTTAGGGAAATGTCCTATGTAGGAGCTGGGTTATGGGTAGTTCTTGGAATCCGTGGGAAGAAGAATGTATTTAAAATGTCTTGTCTAATGTAGGCCTACTCACGTGTAGTAGAGATAAAAACCAGCTCTAGTATGAATGGCATACAGCGGTACAATCCCCACTTAAAGGATACATGAAGAATTGTTGACCATTAAAGGGTTAAAAAGAAACAACAAATAGTGCTCATTGTTTAGGCGCCCTGTGCGAGAAATCACACATATACTGTCACATACACACACAGCCACACACACAGTTACAGTCACACAGAGGCAGACAGCCCCACACACAGAGGCAGAAAATCACACACACATAGTTACAGTCACGCATAGGCACACAGCCACACACTCAGAGACAGACAGTCACACACACACACACACAGTTACAGTCACACATAGGCATACAACCACGCAGACAGAGGCAGACAGTCACACACTCACAGTTACAGTCTCACACACACACGCGCAGACAGTCACACACACACAGTTACAGTCACACACACACAGAGGCAGACAGACACACAGCGCTCACTATTTAGGCGCCCTGTGCGAAAAATCACACATATACTGTCACATACACACACAGCCACACACACAGAGGCAGACAGCCCCACACACAGAGGCAGAAAATCACACACACACAGTTACAGTCACGCATAGGCACACAGCCACACACTCAGAGACAGACAGTCACACACACACACACACACACACAGTTACAGTCACACATAAGCATACAACCACGCAGACAGAGGCAGACAGTCACACACACACACACACACACACACACACAGGCAAACAGTCACACACACACAGTTGCAGTCACACACAGGCACACAGCCACACACACACAGTTACAGTCACACACAGGCACACAGCCACACACACAGAGGCACACACACACACACACACACACACAGAGTTACAGTCACGGATAGGCACACAGCCCTCCCCCCCCACACACACACACAGAGGCAGACAAACACACAGAGACAGACAGACAGACACACACACACACACACTTACCTCTGTCCATTATGGACTAAAAGGGAGTCTGGATTTGGGGGAAGCAGGGACTGCCTCACTGATGTCATTGAAGGTATGTTCTTCCCCCCAGCCACGTACAACACCATGGGTACCAGATAGGTGACAACGAGCACCCTGGGATGCCTGTTGTGTTTGGTCTTGCTCCTCCTCCTGCTCAAAGCCACATTCCTCCTCTGACTCCTCTTCCTCACAATCCTCTTCCAGCGTTGCCGCAGGTCCAGCAAGCGATGCTGATAAGGCGGTGATGGTGACCACAACTCTTCCTCTTCCTCTTCACGCTCATCTACGGCCTGATCCAGCACTCTTCGCAGGGCACTCTTCCGAAGGCGACACCTGCGGCTCTGCAGAAGCCTGTTAACATGTCCCTGGACCACAAGTGAACTTCAGAGTCCTTCAGAGACCCATGTAAGGAGGCAAACCATTGCAGTTTTGAGTTTTCCACATCTGATTGCGGTCCTTGACAGAAATACTCCCACACCGAGCTGTATAATTAACTCCACATTAGGTGTATTAAAGTTGCACTGTCACAAACAATAAAGTTGCAGGTTATATTTCCCTCTCAATATTACAGGGCTAACAATGAAAGGGTGTCTACATCAGGCTTTCCAGGACCTCACCCATAGCTAAACATTACACCCCTTAGATAGTTACCCGAATGCAAGAAATCAAAATCCTGCTGCTGTTTGACTACAACTTACGCCACCCCCATCCAGGTATATAGAGAAAAATAGAATTTATTAACTGCAAACATCCTATATTAAAAAGTATATATATAGTATATATATTATTCTTAAGTACATTTAAACACTAAACCTATCTATAAGTATGGTGTGTTTAGTTTTCAATAAATACCTATAGAAATTTACAAATTTGTTAAATGCTAAGTGTTTGTCGGTACGAGGGAAGACGCACATTTGCTCTGTGAAGACGTTAAACATAAGCTGGACAATGGAAACTTATTTTTCACCATAGTACTGTATTAGTACTGTGAATATAGTGTGGAGAAGCATATAAGGTAATCAATCAGCATGACAATGAATGCAGTGTGAATATGCTTGTATGTAGTGTATGAATTGCATGTACTGTGGGACTACGTGTCATTTAAGTTCAGTTAGGCTTGAGATTGGAGTGTGGCTACAGAAAAGAACTAGTTTAGGACTAAGGGTTCAGGGATAGTATGACTCAGTTTTGATGTTTAAAGTAAAAAGGAAACAGGGTTTACATTCTTAGAGGTTATGGAAAAGGGTGTGCAAACTGAGTGTTTAGAGAGTCTGCAAAACACTTCATCTTCTAACGATGGTGGCATTGATGGAGGATCAATGAGTGCATATTTTACAGACCTGTACAACTTCTTCAATATCGGTTCCACCAACCAAGGGAATGTACATGTACTGAGGGTGACATCCTAACATGGGCCCAAAATTCAAATACAGGTTGTTCCAGTCATTTATTCGACACCACATAGTTAAATAGTTATTTCACCTTTATCTTCTCATGGCAGCTGCCCACTGCTGGTTGAAGTGACAGGCCATTGAGTGGTAATGGTCACCTGTAGGAATAATAATAAATAGTGACATGTTAAAATGGCACATATGGACAAGATAATTTCATGTTTAGGGCTAAATAGTCAGATTTCCGGCTATCTCTGGAGATTTTATTCGTGAACTGTCTCAAACTCAGCTGTATATATGCTTCACAATTATATTGGTCTAACATTTCTAGTACCCTTTTCAATTCTCTGCAGCTTCCAGTTTAGTGAATAAACCATGTAATTTCAATGGTCATTGAATCATTGAATACAGATGTTCAAACAGCTACTAGATGCATACTTGCAAAAACAGAATATTCAAAGATATAATCTTTCAAAGTAGGGTAATAACTGCTTGATCCAAGGATAAATCTGACTGCCATTCTGGGGTCAAGAAGGAATTTTTTTTCCTAGCTTGATGCAAAATTGTGCTTCAAACTGTTTTTTTTTGCCTTCTTTTGGATCAACAGCAAAAAAACAAATGTGAGGAAGGCTGAACTTGATGGACGCAAGTCTCTTTTCAGCTATGTAACTATGTAACTATGTAATCCACAACTCATTAGAGTCTTGTATTACATCTGTAATCTCCAAAACACTGGCTAGAACTACAAAGGGATCTTTTTAACTTGCAAATATTCTATACTCCTGCCATAGCTCCTGTCTAAATCTAGAAATGTTATTCCTATCATTAAAGTCCCAGATAATGGGAGCCAACCTTTATGCTTATCACCTCCTTTTAGTCACTTACCTTACAGGTAGCTCACTCAAACTCACAGATGAACTCTACCACTTGCATCTTGCATCTCTCACTCATAACACAAACTAGCTCATAACACAAAGTCTAGCAGATCTTTTTCCTCTAGATACTCTAGGTTTACTCCTAGCCACACTACATAATATATATTAGAAGGAATACAATGTTGTCCGTATTCCAGAAGGTCTGGAGTCTGGCCCAACATTCTATAAACAGCGCAGCCTATAATTGGTTTAAGATTGAACCCCTCTGTCGTCTAGAAAATACAGACATGTTGAGTCATCCGTGCATTCCAGGATTGGGTAAGCTATTGATTTGCATTTGCTTTTTGATTAAAACTTTCCCCTTCCTTGAGATTGATAAAACCCAATAAAAACACTGGAGGATATGGATAAAGGACAACTGCGGAGCAAAGGTCTCAGGTTTTAAACAGAATAAAACAATCACTAGAACAATTGGAATGTTCATGCAGATTGCTTTAGCACTTTGCCAATATATTGCTCATAGATGACCCCCCAATGACACAAATGTTTTTCTCTGGTGATGAAATAGCCAGGCCCAGGTGTGAGTTCTAAATATAATAACAGGGGGGCACAGTGTCCCCCATCCCACACCCATTGGTGGTACTAGAGGGGCCTAAATAACAAGAGGGTGGACCTATTGTCTCTCCCAGACCCCATCCATTAGCAGGCAAAGGCTCTAAGTAATAAAGTAGGGGTGGGCCTATTGTACCCATTAGCCCCCACCCATTAGCAGTGGACAGGGGTTTCAAATAAAAAGGGGGGTGTATTTATTGCCTCCCCAATAAAAATGAACCCCCAGGTGACTAGAGGTCCCTAAGCTCCTAGTCCCATCATTAAAAATTACCCTACCTACCTTCTCACTCTAATAATAGTGATGGGGCCAATAAACTAAATGCATGTAAAATTAAAAAATAGCCATTAGATGTCTTCTTTCCTTTTCCATCTTCTTTTCCTCAGCTCCAAAAACTGTATTATTAGGGGGAGGGTGGTTGGAGGTGTGACTAGGGTCTTGGGTGGGGGGGGGGGGGGAGGGGGGAGGGGGAGGATCTTTTTTATAAAGAAGGGCAAAAGGTCCACAGGTCCACCCCCTTTTTATTTAGGACTCCCTTTATTAGATTAGCAACTGGGCAGCAATACACATGCCCCTACTTGTGGCACGGAGGGTAGGAGCAGGATGAGGGTTTAACCTACCTTATACTAATATGGAAGTGACATTGACGCCCATAGGCTAATGATAAGGGGGACATAGTGTGAATTAGAAAGTGGCAGGGAGCAAAGCTCCTGCTGCTTCTATTTTAAATGTGCAAGGTGGGTGCCACAAGCTGGTAGTTCTTTCCTTGTAATAAACTAAAACAAACAAACATAGGAACAAATTGCATGGCCGAAATTTTGTCCAACAAAAAAATTGTACTTGTCATTTCTAGGTAAAGGTATTTTGATTGTATAAGGGTTGATTTCCTGTTGGTCATTGGTAAGGCATCTGATTTGAATAGTTAGGTGTTTTCTATTTGCTATTGATTGTTTGTTAATAAGCTATTGTTTGTAAACAAGCATAGGCCCACTGAGGTGTTAAACATTCCTTGGGGGTGGTGCTTTTAGGAGTTATATACATTGCTACAAAGTGTACTTGGAGATATTCTGGAGAGTGATTTGATTCTTGAACTGCCTGAGATTTTTATTTTTTACAGTTACAGGAAAGAGTCACCTCTAGATAAAGGTATTTTAAATTGTACAAGGTTTTATTTCCTGTTGCTAATTGGTAAGGCATCTGATTTGATTAGTTAGGTGTTTGCTATTTGCTATTCGATTGTTTGTTAACCCCATAATGCCGTCACTGCGTTCTATAGACATATGCAATTCGTTTCGGTCCGAATGTGAATTCGGAAGAATTTCGGGCAATTCGGACATTCGGGTACTTCCGAATGTCTGGATAGATGAATTGCCGAATGGTTGAAGTCCCAAAATTCTGAATTTACAGAATTTCTGAAGTGTCAAATTGCCGAAGTGCCGAAGTTCCGAAGTTCCGAAGTGCTGAAGTGCCGAAGTGTCGAAGTGCCGAAGCACAGTATTGCCTAAGAACTAATATACTTACCCAGTGGAAGAATGAAGAATGTTACACTGTATACAATATTAAATAAAAAGTATACAAACATAGCCAGGATTCAGCTGTAAGCATTTGCAACACTTACAATAAGTATATATAAAATGTAAGTTACTTAGCCAGTCAGTGTAATGACAGGAATGAATAAGTAGATAACTCCCTAATTTCCACGGTATTAGGGAGCTATCTACTAAAAGGCTGAAAGACCTAAATTGGTCTTTCAGCCAAATTTACTAATACTAAGTAAAGATTACTTAGTATTAGTAAATTATGCCCCTACTCGCAGTATAGCGAGTAGGGGCATGTCTATTAAACAGTGAGCAGCCTAAAAAAAAAAAGGCCGCCCCCACCCGTGCTGCGCGAGTGGGGGTTTCTAACCTGAAGGGGGACCTATTGCCCCCCCGGCCCCCACCCCGGAACAGCGGGTGGGGGCCCTACAGTAAAATAAGGGGGGAACCTAATGAACCTAATGTCCTCCCCCCTGGCCCACACCCCTGAGCGGTGGGTGGGGGCCCTAAATTGGAATAAGGGGGAAACCTAATGTCCTCCCCCCTGACCCCCACCCCTGAACGGCGGGTGTGGGCCCTAAATACTAATAAAGGAGGGGACCTAAGGTCCTCCCCCCTGGCCCCCACCCCTGAGCGGTGGGTGGGGCCCCTAAATACTAATAAGGGCAGGACCTAATGTCCTCCCCCCTGGCCCCCACCCCTGAGCGGTAGGTGGGGGCCCTAAATACTAATAGGGGGGGACCTAATGTCCTCCCCCTGACCCCCACCACCGAGCAGTGTGTGGGGACCCTAAATACTAATAAGGGGGGACCTAATGTCCTCCCCCTGGCCCCCACCCCTGAGCAGTGGGTGGGGCCCCTAAATACTAATAAGGGGAGGACCTAATGTCCTCCCCCCTGGCCCCCACCCCTGAGCGGTGGGTGGGGGCCCTAAATACTATTAGGGGGGGACCTAATGTCCTCCCCCCTGGCCCCCACCCCTGAGTGGTGGGTGGGGGCCCTAAATTGGAGTAAGGGGGGACCTAATGTCCTCCCCCCTGGCCCCCACCCCTAAGCGGTGGGTGGGGACCCTAAATACTAATAAGGGGGGGGACCTAATGTCCTCCCCCCTGGCCCCCACCCCTGAGCGGCGGGTGGGGGCCCTAAATAAAAATGTTACCCCCTCCACCCAGGTGACAAACCGAACTGAAAATTTTCCCCATGCACATGCCTAGCGTTCTATGCCATCAGCGGTATAATGGACTTTAAAACCATTAACAGCTTTCAGCCCAAACTTACCTCTCTGGCGCTCCACTTCTTGGGACTGCCTGACAGCCCAGGCAGTCCCCCTCTGTTGGATCAGGCCCATGTGATCGCTCTCACAAAGCGTCCACATGGCTGGGAGAGCTGCCCATATGCTGTCAGGCAGACCTCCTAATGATGCTGAAAAAGTAAAAAAAGTATTAGCTAAGCACACAAATTATATATATATATATATATAATTCCATCCTATCCTGTATTTTGATATTAATATATGTATATTCATATCAAAATACACTTAGAATGAAATTATATATCAATCAATATATAAATAAATTTAAAAAAATAAGAAAATATAGCTATATAAATATAATTACATAAATATACACGTAGAATTTAAATATATATATATAAACGTATATATATATATACATATAAATATATATATATATATATATATATATATATGGAACATGGGGGGGTGGTTGCACTCACCTGAACATGCTTAAATGGGGTGCTGCTGGGGGCCATATTATACAATAAACAATACACAAGATCCAGCGCACTCTCCTATCTACTAAACTGCAACTTCAATGTTTACAGATTGTATTAGTTTTTAAAAGTTTTTTTTAAAAACACCTAATCTAGGCAAAAAATAATGGGGATTTAGTTACATTATATGATCATACATTGCATAAGCCTGCCACCTGCCAATTGACATATATATGTCAATTCTGCGTGTATATTTATGTAATCTTTATTAATTACAATTTGAGGGACCTGCTTGACAACCAAGGCAAAAAGTCCAGAGAATTTAATTTGCAAGCCCTATATTTAACAATGTAACTTACCAAAACACCATAAAACCTGTACGTGGGGGTGCTTCGCTGAACACACAACATGTGAGACTTTGCTTAACACAGATATTAATGTTTCAAAACAGTTAAACATATCAGAACGATGATATCATCAGTGAAAGGGCAGTTTTTGTGTGAAAAATTAAAAAAACAAATATGGCCAGCGTTTGTGACAAGGTGCCTACTAAAAGCCAATGGACATACCCTGGGTTGCCTACTTTTTCAAATGTTATGCCATGATGGGGATACATTTCATTCTTAGGCTACCATATGTTTCAAAGGTAACATAGGCCCAGCAAACCAATCTGTTACATTGTAAAATGTGTAAAACTGAAAACAGGGAAAGCCCTATATTTAACCCTGTAACTTTCCAAAACCCCATGAGGGGTACTGTTGTACTTGTGAGATATCTTCAAACACAAATATGTGTATTTTATTGCAGCAAAAGCTAAACGTATTATGATATTCACAGTTAAAATGTTAAGCAGAACTTGAACAGAAAAATTATCTTAATTTCTCAAATACTTTTAGATTTTATTCATATTAAATTTATGTTTCATATATAAATATTTGATAAATATTTGATATGAAATGAAAGCCCTGTTTCTCCTGAACAGAATGATATATAATAAACAGAGGAGGACTGACCACTTGAGCAGATCGATCATGGACCAAGGGCCCGAGGCAATCAGGGGCACAGCCAGCTGCAAATCCATAAGAGATCTCCCCAGCCAGAAAGCCATTCCTACACACATTCCAGCGATAGGTTGCAGGGGCCGCACTGTAAGTTTCCTCCCACCCCCACCTTACATCACTTCCTGCCCTCTCCTCCTCTCATGAGTCTGCTGAGTGCAGATGTAGCTAAAGAGCAATCTGGCAGAGACATGCACCCCCCTGCACCCTCCATAGCCCCCTGTCCCCTCTGCAACTTCCACAGACCCCGTTCCTTCTTTTATCCCCCACAGCCCCATCCCACCCAGCACCCATCAGCTTCCTCGACCCACTACAGCCCCCATGCCATCCCTACACCCACCACAGCACCCATTCACCCATCACTGCTTCATCCCACCCTGCACCCACCAGATCTTTATTTTTTACTGTTACAGGTAAGAGCCATCTCTAGGTAGAGTTTTTTTGATTGTACAAGGTTTGATTTCCTGTTGGTCATTGGTAAGGCATCTGATTTGGTAATCTGTTAGTCTGTTAATTAGCTATTGTTTGTAAACAAACTTAGGCCCACTCAGGTGTTAAACATTCCTAGGGGTGGTGCTTTCAGGGCTTATATACATTGCTACAAAGTGTACTTGGAGATATTCAGGAGAGTGATTTGATTCTTGAGCTGTCTGAGAGCTTTCTTTTTTACAGTTACAGGTAAGAGTCATCTCTAGGAAAAGGTTTTTGATTGTACAAGGTTTGATTTCCAGTTGGTAATTTGTAAGGCATCTGATTTGAATAGTTAGGTGTTTGCTATTTGCTATTATTTGTTTGTAAATAAGATATTGTTTGTAAACAAGCATAGGCCCACTCAGGTATTAACCCCTTAAGGACTGGCCTGTTTTGGCCATGTTGTACGTTAAGGACCAGGCCTGTTTTAACACTTTTGTGGTGTTTGTGTTTAGCTGTAATTTTCTTCTCTCTCATTTACTGTTCCCATACAAATTACATATTGTTTTTTTTCAGGACAAGAAGGGCTTTCTTTACATACCATTATTTGTATCATGTCATATATTTTACTTTAAAAAAAATAATTAAATGTTAATTACAAAAAAAACATGTTTTTGGACTCTTACTTGAAAAATCTTTTACTTATCTACAAAAGTTAATGAAAAAAACTGCTAAATAGATTCAAAATTTTGTCATGAGTTTAAAAACACCCAGTGTTTACATGCTTTTTTTTTGCAAGTTATAGGGCTATAAGTACAAGTGTTACCGAGTAAACTAGCAAAAACCAAACACAGAGAAATGGATGCAGGACTTCAGGAAATAAGAGGCCTTTATTTACATACCGATCGGGTGTCAGGGTACCTGAGGCCTCTACCTCTAAGGGAGGTAGAGACTTGGTGGTTTATCCGTCCAGGCGAGCTGTTTCCTCCGTTCCTCGCGGTTCATCCAGTCACTTAAACACCGGCCGCGAGGAATCCACGTCCTTTTCTAGCAGGACGCTCAATACGTGACGTCATGACACTATCACGAGCGACCTGTCACTCAAGTGTCCG
This sequence comes from Pelobates fuscus, assembly GCF_036172605.1. Lineage (NCBI taxonomy): Eukaryota > Metazoa > Chordata > Amphibia > Anura > Pelobatidae > Pelobates > Pelobates fuscus. Next base: position 61,010,097 of record NC_086321.1, read on the forward strand.
ATATCCAATCGGTACTTGTCAGAGGCGTGATTACCATCCAGAGCCAGGGTATTTAAGCTTACTTCTCACTTCAGCTCATTGCCCTGTCGTGGTTCTAGCTTGTCTAGTCACTCAGCGCTCTGGTATTCTTGTTTGCTCTATTGGTTTTGACTCGGCTCGTTGTACTACCCTGCTTCTCTGTTATCCCTTGACCCGGCTTGTCTCTCGCTTATCTGCCTTCTCGTTCCCTCGACCTCGGCTTGTCTCTGACTATTCTCTATTACTCTCGGTACGTTAGTCCGGCCATTCTAAGGCCCGGTATACGTACCTTTCCTCTCTTTGTACTCTGCGTGTTGGATCCCTGTCCCGATCCTGACATCGGGTCTCAGATGAACTCCTGTTCCAAAAATATCTGAGAGACCAACACATGGTGTACATTCCTTATATAGCACTATAACTCCTCCCATCAATAGCTACACTCACATATACCTTTAACCAATCAATGAGCAGAATATAGTCTTGTACATCTGGTCAAACCACATGGCTCATCCAAGACAAAGGAAATAAGTGCAATTTCAGTTCCTGCATTCCTGCACATGCTCAGTATACTGATGACTCATCCAACTGTTTGTAACCAGATACTAATTAGCCTATGCCATGTGGAGATTTCAGTCTACTAAAATTTAACCATGCTGGAATCCCATCACATTCCCCCCTTTGATGCTTCTGATATAAGGGACAAAGGTTTAAAAATAATATCAGGAAGTATTACTTTACTGAGAGGGTAGTGGATGCATGGAATAGCCTTCCAGCTGAAGTGGTAGAGGTTAACACAGTAAAGGAGTTTAAGCATGCGTGGGCTAGGCATAAGGCTATCCTAACTATAAGATAAGGCCAGGGACTAATGAAAGTATTTAGAAAACTGGGCAGACTAGATGGGCCGAATGGTTCTTATCTGCCATCACATTCTATGTTTCTATGTTTCTATAACATTATTCCAGATGCATAACTAATCATAATTTGCCAATACCTCTCAAGTAGCCATTGAACCAGAGTAGACCTCGTAAGCATCTTAGCAAAAACTCCTTCAACATTCCTCATCCTGAATATGTTCTCTTTGAGCTAGGGAATCATATCTATAGACAGCCATTACATGAGCCGCTGTCTTTCTTTCTATAGTACTGTCTATGATACTACGTAAGGACCTGACCACTAATGGAAAAAGACATAAAAATTTAATAAATACTACTCCTCCTACTAGTGCCTTAATCCCTCCAAACTGCTCATACCAACTTCCAAACCAACTACTTGGGTTATACCCATTCCAGATCTGAGTTGGTACATGCGCAAGTTTAACCATGTGGCTTGTAAGTTCAGCCACTGCCTGCCCTTCATCATCTATGTGCAGACAACAGTTACTTAGATTAAACTTCCCACATACACCTCCTTCTACTGCTAATAGGTAGTCCAAAGCTTATCTATTTTGATAGATGGCTGATCTCATCCTGGTATTTTGATTAGCTAGAAGATTAAGCGCTTGAGCTGTCTCATTAGTAATAATCTCAACCACCGCCTGTAATCTTATAATGCGGTTGAGCATATTTATTGGAGTTATATATCCATAAGTGCCATCTTCTGCCCAAGTAGCAGGTCCATAATAATTAATAATACGTTGAGGAGGCCACTCATCATCTTCCCAGCTACCTATGTTCAAGGATGCGCTCTTCTTTTTATGATTTACATCATAAACCTTAACTCCCAAGGTCTCTCCTGTCTCAATTTTCAACAAGAAGAAGGATGGCTCGAGCATACCTAGTACACATGCCCCTTCCCAGTCTTGTGGTAACTCCGAATATGCCTTCTTACCACAAATCCAATATAAATTTGCTGGGGCTTTCCAATTGGATGTAGCAGATAAATCAAACCATACTTCCTTTAAATTGGTGTAATTGACAAATGGATTAGCAGGTTCCGAGACATTTGAAGCTGACCACCAAGTAGTATTTTTAGTATTGGCATTGTAGGCCTTCTGTCCCAAACAAGTTAGCTCACCTACAGACGTGTTATACATTGTCCCATTCCTAGCTACACAAACATGACCTATAATGGAGGTTTTTAACCGCCATTCTGATTTACTTCTAGTACTTACTTGATGATCAGACTGCAAAGGTATCTGTTGTTCATATGTCTCAGAGCCAGGGTACCATATTTCCTTTGCCTCCCATGGCCATTGCTGGAATCCCATCACACAAGTAGGAAACTGCTGTTTCAAAATATATATTTTTTAAATTTATCAATAGTGACATTGTAACACTAGTATCTGTCCTAAATCCCTGAATCACACCTAACATGTACATATTTTTTTAAAGTAGACAACTCAGGGTATTCAATATGGGGTATGTCCAGTCTTTTTAGTAGCCACTTAGTCACAAACACTGGCCAAAGTTAGCATTTATATTTGTTTGTGTGTTAAAAAGGCAAAAAACAATTATGAATGCTAACTTTGGCCAGTGTTTGTGACTAAGTGGCTACTAAAAAAGACTGGACATACCCCATTTGCAATACCTTGGGTTGTCTTCTTTTGCAAATGGTATGCCATCATGGGGGTAATTCTCATTCCTGGACTACCATACGATCTCAAAGGCAACATAACCAATCTGGCAAATGTCAATGAAAAAAAAAAAGTAAAATCAAGCCTTATATTTGACTCTTTAACTTTCAAAAACACTATAAAACCTCTACATGTGGGGTACTGTTATACTCAGGAGACTTTGCTGAAAACAAATATTAGTGTTTCAGAACAGTAAAATGTATCACAGCAATAATATCATCAGTGAAAGTGCTGTTTGTGTGTGAAAAATGCAAAACACGTCACTTTCACTGACAATATCATCGCTGTGATATGTTTTACTGTTTTGAAACACTAATATTTGTGTTCACTGAAGTCTCCCGAGTAAAACAGTACCCCCCCCATGTGCAGGTTTTATGGTGTCAGGGTTAAACACAGTGCTAGCAAATTAAATTGTCTGGACTTTCGGCCTGGGTTGTCCGGCTGGTCCCTCAAATTGCAATCAATAAAATTACTTAATTATGTAAAAATATTACATAAATATGCACATAGAATTAAATATATATACATATTTATATATTTGAAGTCTACGTGTATATTTCTGAAATTATTTATGTAATTATTTATATGGACGTATGTATATTTCGTGTTATTTTTATTTATTTATATATACATATATATATATATATATATATATCATTCTAAGTGTATTTTGATATAAATATATATTAATATCAAAATACCATTGGAATAAAATTACACACACACATATATATATATATATATATATATATATATATATATAATTTTTTAAAATTTTTTAAAAATTATTTAATTTTTTTTTATTAATTTTTATTTACTTATTATTTATATTTTATAATAATAATATATATACACAATATATATAGTTATATATATATATATTATATATATATATTTGTGTGTAATTTAATTGTAAGTGTATTTTTATATTAATATATGTATAAATATAAAAATACACTTAGTTTGACATTATGTATATGTCAGGAACGGGACAGGGATCCAACACGCAGAGTACAAACAGGTATAGGATACGTATACCGGACCTTAGAATGGCCGGACTAACGTACGGAGAATATAGAGAATAGTCAAAGACAAGCCGAGGTCGAGGGAACGAGAAGACAGGTAAGCGAGGAACAAGCCGGGTCAAGGGTAACAGAGATAAACAGAGTAAGTCAAACAAGCCGGGTCAGAACCAAAGGGATAACAGAAATACAAGAGCACTGTGTGACTAGGCAGACTAGAACCACGACAGGGCAATGAGCAAATGGGAGAAGCAAGTTTAAATACCCTGGCTCGGAAGGGTAGACACGCCTCCGACGAGTCCTGATTAGTCTCTGAAGGATTGAGTGACAGGTCGTTACGGGTTGGCGTCATGACGTCGGTTTCCGGACGTCATGCTAGAAAAGGAAGTGAGTCCCTCGCGGCCGGCGTTTACGTGACCGGATGGACCGCGAGGAACAGACGAAACAGCCCGTCCGGAAGGATGAACGTCTAAGTCTCTACCTCTCTCGCAGGTAGAGACTTCAGGTACCCTGACAGTACCCCCCCTCTCAGATACGCCCACCGGGCGGAAGGAACCGGGACGAGATGGGAAGCGGGAGTGAAACGCCCTGCGGAGACGAGGAGCATGAACATCCTCCTGAGGTACCCAACTCCTCTCCTCAGGACCATATCCCTTCCAATCTGTCAGGATCGGGACAGGGATCCAACACGCAGGGTACAAAGAGTGGAAAGGTACGTATACCGGGCCTTAGAATGGCCGGACTAACGTACCGAGAGTAATAGAGAATAGTCAGAGACAAGCCGAGGTCGAGGGAACGAGAAGACAGATAAGCGAGAGACAAGCCGGGTCAAGGGATAACAGAGATAAGCAGGGTAGTACAACAAGCCGAGTCAAAACCAATAGAGCAAACTAGAATACCAGAGCACTGAGTGACTAGACAAGCTAGAACCACGACAGGGCAATGAGCTGAAGTGAGAAGTAAGCTTAAATACCCTGGCTCCGGATGGTAGACACGCCTCTGACAAGTACCGATTGGATATCGGACACTTGAGTGGCAGGTCGCTCGTGATAGCGTCATGACGTCACGTATTGAGCGTCCCGCTAGAAAAGGACGTGGATTCCTCGCGGTCGGTGTTTAAGTGACTGGATGAACCGCGAGGAACGAAGGAAACAGCTCGTTTGGACGGATAAACTACTAAGTCTCTACCTCTTTTAGAGATAGAGACCTCAGGTACCCTGACAGTACCCCCCCTCTCAGATACGCCCACCGGGCGGAAGGAACCGGGACGAGATGGGAAGCGGAGGTGAAATGCTCTGCGAAGGCGAGAAGCATGAACGTCCTCCTGAGGTACCCAACTCCTCTCCTCAGGACCATATCCCCTCCAGTTGACCAGATATTGCAATTTTCCCCTTGAAATTCTGGAATCAATGATGGAGCTGACCTCGTACTCCTCCCGACCCTCCACCTGAACAGGACGAGGTGAGGAAACCTTAGAGGAGAATTTGTTGCAAATAAGAGGTTTCAACAAGGAGACATGAAAAGAGTTAGGAATGCGTAAGGCAGGTGGCAGAGCAAGGCGATACGCAACCGGGTTGATACGAGTGAGAACCCTGTAAGGACCTATGTAGCGAGGAGCAAATTTCATAGATGGAACTTTTAGGCGAATATTCTTAGTACTCAACCACACCCTATCCCCAGGAACAAAGACAGGAGCCGCTCTTCTATGCTTGTCAGCGTGTTTCTTGAATAACGAGGAATTATGTAACAGAATTTGCCGAGTCTGATCCCATAATTTCTTCAGGTTGGCGACATGATCATCAACCGACGGTATCCCCTGAGAAGAGGAGACCGAAGGAAAAATTGAAGGATGAAAGCCATAGTTCATGAAGAAAGGGCTAGAACGAGTTGAATCACAAACAAGGTTATTGTGTGCGAACTCCGCCCAAGGGATCAAACCGACCCAATCGTCCTGGTGTTCGGAAACAAAGCAACGTAGATACTGCTCGATCTTTTGATTGGTACGTTCAGCAGCTCCGTTAGACTGAGGGTGATAGGCAGAGGAGAAGTTCAATTTGATTCCCATTTGAGAACAAAAGGATCTCCAGAAACGTGAGACAAATTGAGAACCTCTATCAGAAACAATCTCCGAAGGAATCCCATGTAGGCGAAAAACCTCTCTCGCAAAAATCTCTGCCAATTCAGGAGAAGTCGGAAGTTTAGGTAATGGCACGAAATGGGCCATCTTAGTAAATCTATCCACCACCGTGAGAATAACAGTCTGTCTCTTGGAAGCAGGCAAATCTACGATAAAGTCTATGGACAAACAGGACCAAGGTTTCTCAGGAATGTCCAAGGGGTGTAACAGACCACAAGGAGATGCATGAGGTTGTTTAGTCTTGGCACAAGTCTCACAAGCTGCGACGAACTCCTCAATATCTTTTCGTAGTGAAGACCACCAGAAATCCTTGGATATCAGAGAGTATGTCTTGCGAATACCAGGATGGCCAGCTACTTTACTTTCGTGAAAACATTGTGAGAGCTCCAGTTGGAGTTCAGGAGGGACAAAGTTTCTTCCCTCAGGAGTGTTTCCGGGTGCCAGATGTTGTGACTTCAAGATCTGGTCAAGTAGCGGAGAATGGATTTTGAGACTGGTATTAGCAATAATATTGCATTTGGGTACAATGGAGGACAAAAGTGGTTCAACTGTAGCAGAAGGCTCATATTGGCGAGATAGCGCATCGGCTTTAGAATTTTTTGACCCAGGTCTGTAAGTCAGAACGTAATTGAAATGGGTAAGAAATAACGACCAACGAGCCTGCCTGGAGGACAAACGCTTGGCCTCTCCGATATAAGACAAATTTTTGTGGTCCGTTAGAATGGTAACAGGATGTAATGTACCTTCCAATAAATGTCTCCACTCTTTCAAAGCCTTGATAACCGCTAGTAATTCTCTGTCACCAATGTCATATCTGCTCTCTGTACCAGACAATTTTTTAGAGAAAAATCCACATGGATGTAATGGTTTATCAACACCCAACCTTTGAGATAGGACAGCACCTAAACCAGTCTCTGATGCGTCTACCTCAAGTAGGAAAGGCAGGGAAGTGTCGGGGTGAACTAAAATTGGAGCGGAAGCGAAAAGCTCCTTGAGAGTTTTGAATGCAAGAAGAGCTTCAGTAGTCCAATTCTTAGTATCAGCCCCCTGTTTGGTCATATTGGTGATAGGCGCGATAATTGAAGAATAACCCTTAATAAAGCGCCTATAATAATTAGAAAAACCAATAAATCTCTGTACGGCTTTAAGACCTTTGGGTAAAGGCCACTCTAGAATGGACTGGAGCTTATCCGGATCCATCTTAAATCCCTCCCCAGAGATCACATAGCCGAGAAAGGTTACCTGGGTTTGATCAAAGCTACATTTCTCCAACTTGCAGTACAAGCCATGCTGGAGGAGCTTGTGCAAAACCCTCCTGACTTGCTTGTGATGAGTCTCAATCTCACTAGAATGTATGAGTATATCATCTAGGTATACAATGACGCAATCTTGCTGAAATTCCCTAAGAACCTCGTTTATCAGATCCTGGAATACAGCTGGTGCATTGCATAACCCAAAAGGCATAACTGTATATTCATAGTGGCCATATCGAGTATTGAATGCCGTCATCCACTCATGTCCCTGCTGGATTCTCACCAAGTTATATGCCCCTCTGAGATCTAACTTGGTGAAAATTGTAGAGCCCTTCAAACGATCGAAGAGTTCGGTGATCAAGGGAATCGGGTAGGCATTTTTAATGGTTATCTTATTTAGGCCTCGATAATCAATACAAGGTCTTAAAGAACCATCCTTCTTTTTAACAAAAAAAAATCCAGCCCCGGCAGGAGAGGAGGACCTCCTAATGAATCCCTTGTCTAAATTTTCGTGAATATACTCCTCTAGAACTGAGTTCTCTTTCGTAGATAACGGGTATACATGACCTCTGGGCGGCATGGTACCAGGGAGTAGGTTAATTTTGCAATCAAAGGACCTGTGTGGGGGTAAGGTATCGGCTTTCTTTTTGTCAAATACTGCCTTTAAATCTAGATACTGAGGCGGAATTTGTGTCTCTGTAGGATTGTCAGAGTTAGCCGAGGTGTTGGTTAAGCAGAGAGGTGAGACCTTCCGCAAGCATTTCTCTTGACAATTCTGTCCCCATGAAACTATCTCCCCTGACTCCCAATTAATAATAGGGTTATGTCTCCTCAACCAGGAGTACCCCAGGACTATGGGAATAGACGGAGAAGAAATGAGCAGTAAGGATATGTCCTCTCTATGTAGGATGCCAACAGTTAAGTTAATCGGTATGGTCTCACGGAAAATAACAGGCTCAAGTAACGGTCTACCATCGATGGCCTCAACAGCCAGTGGTGTCTCTTTTAACTGGGATGGAATAGCATGCTTGGCAGCAAAACCCTGATCTATAAAGCTCTCAGCAGCTCCAGAATCGATTAGTGCCATAGTCTTTACTACTCCCTTTTCCCACTTTAAAGAAACGGGTAACAGAAGCCTGAGCTCTTTGTAGTTGTGAATAGAGGACAAAGTAGAAACACCCAAGGCCTGTCCTCTAGAGAGACTTAGGTGCGAGCGTTTCCCGAACGATTAGGACAATTTAGGCGTAAATGACCTCTGACTCCACAATACATACATAAACCCTCCCTTCTCCTGTACTGTCTCTCCCTCTCTGTGAGATGAGTACTGCCTATCTGCATAGGTTCAGAAATACGTAAGTCCTCGAACTCAGAATTTTGAAAGGTAGGCGCTAGTTTAAAGGAGGGTCTACGGGTCCTATCTCGAGTGTTCTGCCTCTCTCTTAGGCGTTCATCAATACGAGATATAAAAGAAATTAAATCCTCCAAATTCTCAGGGAGTTCTCTAGTAGCGACCTCGTCAAGAATTACATCTGATAACCCATTCAGAAACACATCTATATAAGCCTGTTCGTTCCACTTAACTTCTGCCGCCAAGGACCTGAACTCTAGTGCATAATCCACAAGTGTTCGATTGTCCTGTCTAAGGCGCAACAGTAATCTAGCTGCATTGACCTTTCTACCAGGAGGGTCAAAAGTTCTTCTAAACGCAGCTACAAAGGCATTATAATTATAGACTAGTGGATTTTCATTCTCCCATAAAGGATTGGCCCATCTCAGAGCTTTCTCAATGAGTAAAGTAATAACAAATCCAACCTTCGCTCTATCTGTAGGATAAGAGCGGGGTTGTAATTCGAAATGGATGCTAATCTGGTTCAGAAAGCCACGACACTTCTCCGGTGACCCGCCATAACGTACTGGTGGGGTAATACGGGAAGAAGCACCTACAGTGGCTACCTCTAGACCTGAGACTGCAGGAGAAATAGAAGGAGTACGTGTCTCCTCAGGTGAGTTACTAGCACGAGACAAAAGTGCCTGTAGTGCTAGAGCCATCTGATCCATCCTATGCTCCATGGCGTCAAACCTGGGATCAGAAGAACCAAGCTGACTGTTTGTACCTGCAGGATCCATTGGCCCTGTCGTAATGTCAAAATTAGGCCCAACGAGATGCATCAGGGTGGTGCAGTTGTCAGGATCGGGACAGGGATCCAACACGCAGGGTACAAAGAGTGGAAAGGTACGTATACCGGGCCTTAGAATGGCCGGACTAACGTACCGAGAGTAATAGAGAATAGTCAGAGACAAGCCGAGGTCGAGGGAACGAGAAGACAGATAAGCGAGAGACAAGCCGGGTCAAGGGATAACAGAGATAAGCAGGGTAGTACAACAAGCCGAGTCAAAACCAATAGAGCAAACTAGAATACCAGAGCACTGAGTGACTAGACAAGCTAGAACCACGACAGGGCAATGAGCTGAAGTGAGAAGTAAGCTTAAATACCCTGGCTCCGGATGGTAGACACGCCTCTGACAAGTACCGATTGGATATCGGACACTTGAGTGGCAGGTCGCTCGTGATAGCGTCATGACGTCACGTATTGAGCGTCCCGCTAGAAAAGGACGTGGATTCCTCGCGGTCGGTGTTTAAGTGACTGGATGAACCGCGAGGAACGAAGGAAACAGCTCGTTTGGACGGATAAACTACTAAGTCTCTACCTCTTTTAGAGATAGAGACCTCAGGTACCCTGACACAATCGACCAGATATTGTACTCTCCCCCGGGAGATTCGAGAATCGATAATAGAGTTAACCTCATACTTCTCCTGACCCTCCACCTGAACAGAGCGAGGAGAGGATGATGTGGAGGAAAATCTGTTACAGACTAGTGGTTTCAACAATGAAACATGAAATGAGTTAGGGATGCGTAAGGCAGTTGGAAGAGCTAGACGATACGCAACTGGGTTAATGCGAGTTAGCACCCTGTAAGGTCCAATATAACGAGGAGCGAACTTCATGGAAGGCACTTTTAAACGGATGTTTCTTGTACTCAACCATACTCTATCACCTGGAACAAACACCGGAGCCGCCCTTCTACGTTTATCAGCGTGTTTCTTAACCAGCATAGAATTGTGCAGAAGAATCTGTCGAGTCTGATCCCACAACTTCCTCAAATTGGCAACATGAACATCAACCGACGGCACCCCCTGGGAAGAAGAAGCCGAAGGAAGAATAGATGGATGAAAGCCATAATTCATGAAGAAGGGGCTTGAACGAGTAGAATCACAAACGAGATTGTTGTGTGCAAACTCCGCCCAAGGAATCAAACCAACCCAATCGTCCTGGTGTTCGGAAACAAAACAACGTAAATATTGTTCAATCTTTTGGTTGGTGCGTTCAGCAGCTCCGTTAGACTGAGGATGATAGGCAGAAGAGAAATTCAATTTGATACCCAGTTGAGAGCAGAAGGACCTCCAAAAACAGGAAACAAATTGGGAACCTCTGTCAGATACAATTTGGGAGGGTATCCCATGTAATCGAAAAATCTCCCTTGCGAATATCTCCGCCAATTCGGGAGAAGACGGGAGTTTAGGCAGCGGAACGAAGTGAGCCATCTTGGTGAATCTGTCAACCACGGTGAGGATAACAGTCTGTTTTTTAGAGATAGGTAAATCGACAATAAAATCCATAGCCAAACAGGACCATGGCTTCTCTGGAACCTCTAAGGGGTGCAGAAATCCACAGGGAAGGGTATGAGGTTGCTTGGTCTTAGTACAAACCTCACATGCACCGATGAAATCTTTAATATCCTTCCGTAAATCAGGCCACCAGAAGTCCTTAGAGATCAAAGCACATGTCTTGCGAATACCAGGATGTCCAGCCACCTTGCTGTTGTGGAAACATTGCAACAGTTCCAGTTGTAGAACAGGAGGAACGAAACGTCGACCTTCAGGAGTCTGTTTAGGAGCTAGATGTTGCAGTTTAATGATCTCGGCAAGTAACGGGGAGTGAATCCTGAGATTCGTGTTGGCGACAATATTGCATTTCGGAACTATAGAGGAAAGAACCGGTTCAGATATAGTAGAAGGTTCATATTGGCGAGACAAAGCATCGGCTTTGGAGTTCTTAGAACCAGGTCTATAAGTAAGCACATAATTGAAGTGGGTCAGGAATAAGGACCAACGAGCTTGTCTGGCGGACAGTCGCTTAGCTTCCCCAATATAAGACAAGTTCTTGTGATCCGTTAAAATAGTAACAGGATGTAAGGTCCCCTCCAATAAATGTCTCCACTCCTTTAAGGCCATAATGACCGCTAAGAGTTCCCTGTCGCCAATGTCATATCTACTTTCAGGGCCAGACAGTTTCTTAGAAAAAAAACCACAAGGGTGTAGCAGTTTATCCACCCCTAACCTTTGCGACAGAACAGCCCCTACGCCTGTCTCAGAGGCATCGACCTCGAGTAGGAACGGCAGAGTCGTATCAGGATGGACTAGAATTGGAGCAGAAGCAAAAAGATCCTTGAGAGTCTTGAAAGCAGCGAGAGCTTCATTAGACCAAGTCTTAGTGTCAGCCCCCTGTCTGGTCATATTGGTAATAGGTGCAATAATAGAAGAGTATCCCTTAATGAAGCGCCTATAATAATTGGAGAAACCAATAAACCTCTGAATAGCCTTGAGTCCCTTAGGCAAAGGCCATTCTAAAATGGACTGGAGTTTGTCAGGGTCCATCTTAAAGCCTTCCCCAGAAATCACGTATCCAAGAAAGTCTATCTGAGACTGGTCAAAGCTACATTTCTCCAATTTACAGTATAAGCCATGTTGCAGGAGTTTGTGTAATACCTTTCTGACCTGTCTGTGGTGGGTCTCAACCTCTCTAGAGTGTATCAGTATGTCATCCAGGTATACAATAACACAATCATGTTGAAATTCCCTAAGAACCTCATTAATCAAATCCTGAAATACTGCAGGTGCGTTACAAAGACCAAAAGGCATGACCGTGTATTCATAACGCCCATAACGGGTATTGAACGCTGTCATCCACTCGTGTCCTTGCTGGATTCTCACCAAGTTATATGCCCCTCTGAGGTCCAACTTGGTGAAAATTTTAGAGCCCTTCAGACGATCAAACAGCTCGGTAATCAAGGGAATCGGATAGGCATTTCTGATGGTTATCTTATTCAAACCTCGGTAATCAATGCAAGGTCTTAGTGAACCATCCTTCTTTTTAACAAAAAAAAAACCAGCCCCGGCAGGAGAAGAAGATCTCCTAATGAATCCCTTGTCTAGATTCTCCCGAATATACTCCTCTAGAACTGAATTCTCCTTAGTGGATAGGGGGTACACATTGCCCCTCGGAGGCATGGTACCAGGTAGTAAGTTAATTTTACAATCAAAGGTCCTGTGTGGAGGTAGAGTATCAGCATTCTTTTTGTCGAATACTGCTTTTAAGTCTAGGTACAGGGGCGGTATCTGTATCTCTGTAGACTGGGTAGAACTACCTGGTGTGTTAATTACACCCAATGGGGAAACCCTCCGTTAACAATTCTCCTGGCAACCCTGGCCCCATGAGAGTATCTCCCCTAACTCCCAATCAATAATAGGGCTATGTCTTTTTAACCATGGGTAACCCAGGACTATGGGAACAGAAGGGGATGAAATAAGCATAAGCGATAAGTTTTCCTCGTGTAAGATACCAACAGTTAAGCTAACTGGGATGGTCTCACGAGAGATAACAGGCTCAAGTAAAGGTCTACCATCTATGGCCTCAACGGCTAAGGGTGTATCCCTTAACTGGGATGGGATAGTGTGTTTAGTAGCAAAGGCTTGATCGATAAAATTCTCAGCAGCACCGGAATCTATCAAAGCCATGGTCCTTAGTACTCCCCTTTCCCAAGTTAAAGAAACTGGTAGCAGAAGCCTGTGATCTTTATAATTATGCGTAGAGGACAAAATAGAAACACCCAAGGCCTGTCCTCTAGAGAAACTTAGGTGCGAGCGTTTCCCGAACGATTAGGACAATTCAGGCGTAGGTGACCTCTGACTCCACAATACATGCATAATCCCTCCCTTCTCCTGTACTGCCTCTCCTCCTCTGAGAGGCGAGTATTGCCTATCTGCATAGGTTCAGGACATAGTGAGGTAGTGGAATCAGGACTTTGAAATGCGGGAGCTAATTTAAATGAAGGTCTAAGGTTCCTCTCTCGAGTGTTCTGTCTCTCTCTTAAACGCTCATCAATACGAGAAATGAATGAAATTAAATCCTCCAAATTTTCAGGAAGCTCTCTAGTAGCAACCTCGTCGAGGATTACATCTGATAGCCCATTCAAAAATACATCTATATATGCCTGCTCGTTCCACTTAACTTCTGCCGCCAAAGACCTGAACTCTAGTGCATAATCCACAAGAGTTCGGTTCTCTTGTCTCAGGCGCAACAGTAATCTAGCTGCATTGACCTTTCTACCAGGAGGGTCAAAAGTTCTTCTAAAGGCAGCTACAAAGGCATTATAATTATATACCAAAGGGTTATCATTCTCCCATAATGGGTTGGCCCATCTCAGAGCTTTCTCAATGAGTAAGGTGATAATAAATCCAACCTTCGCCCTATCTGTAGGATAGGAGCGAGGTTGTAATTCAAAGTGGATACTGATCTGGTTAAGGAAACCACGACACTTCTCAGGTGAACCGCCATAACGTACTGGTGGTGTAATACGAGAAGAGGCACCTACAGTGGCTACCTCTAGGCCTGAGCTCACAGGAGAAATAGAAGTAGTATGCGTCTCCTCTGGCGGGTTATTAGCACGAGACAATAACGCCTGTAGTGCTAGCGCCATCTGATCCATTCTGTGCTCCATGGCTTCGAACCTAGGATCAGAAGGACCAAGCTGACTGTTTGTACTTGCAGGATCCATTGCCCCTGTCATAATGTCAGGAACGGGACAGGGATCCAACACGCAGAGTACAAACAGGTATAGGATACGTATACCGGACCTTAGAATGGCCGGACTAACGTACGGAGAATATAGAGAATAGTCAAAGACAAGCCGAGGTCGAGGGAACGAGAAGACAGGTAAGCGAGGAACAAGCCGGGTCAAGGGTAACAGAGATAAACAGAGTAAGTCAAACAAGCCGGGTCAGAACCAAAGGGATAACAGAAATACAAGAGCACTGTGTGACTAGGCAGACTAGAACCACGACAGGGCAATGAGCAAATGGGAGAAGCAAGTTTAAATACCCTGGCTCGGAAGGGTAGACACGCCTCCAACGAGTCCTGATTAGTCTCTGAAGGATTGAGTGACAGGTCGTTACGGGTTGGCGTCATGACGTCGGTTTCCGGACGTCATGCTAGAAAAGGAAGTGAGTCCCTCGCGGCCGGCGTTTACGTGACCGGATGGACCGCGAGGAACAGAGGAAACAGCCCGTCCGGACGGATGAACGTCTAAGTCTCTACCTCTCTCGGAGGTAGAGACTTCAGGTACCCTGACAGTATATAAGATATATATACATATTACATAGAGATATAATACATATATATATATATATCTCATATATGTATACATATATATATATATATATATATATTTTTACTTTATTTTTTTATTTTACACAGGCAGTCCCCCTGCAGGCAGATACACAGGCACCTATTGAGGCCATGTGACCGCTCTGTTAGAGCGATCACGTGTCCGCAGGGTCCTAATTTGCCGCGGGGAGACTGTCTGGGCAGACAGGCAGTCCCCCCAGACTAGGAGAAATGCCCGCATCCACCCCTTTCTTACAAAAGATGCTACCAAGGAGCTTGTCCATGCTCTAGTAATTTCCCACATGGATTATTGTAACCCTCTCCTGATTGGTCTTCCCGAAAGCCGTATTGCCCCGATACAGTCTGTAATGAATGCTGCCGCCAGACTGATTTTCCTCTCTAGTTGGTCCTCTCACACCTCACCCCTCTGTCAGTCCTATAGGAGTCAATTCAAAATTCAAAGTGCTAACCCATACATATAAAACACTGAACAATTCAGTCCCTCCGCTCTGCCCGTGACCTTCTCCTGTCCGCTGCTCGCACCTGTACAGCCAACACGCAGTTGCAGGACTTCTCGCGGGCGGCTCCCTTCCCATGGAATAGCCTGCCTACTGCTATCAGACTCTCCCGTATTCTTCAATCATTTAAGAAATGCCTTAAAACCCATCTCTTTAGGAAAGCTTATGGCCTCCCAGAGTAACCGCTACCTTACATACCTGTCTCTTGTTCTCTCCTAAAGGGCAGCACTCTCCTCGCTTCTCCAGCTCTGCTTCACTCCCACCTTATTTGATTGATATTTCTGTCCTAATGTGTTTTATACCCCACATCCTATAGACTGTACGCAGGGTCCTCTTCAACCTACTGTTCCTGTAAGTTTTCTTGTAATTGTCCTATTTATTGTTAAATCCCCCCTCTCATATTATTGTAAAGCGCTACAGAATCTGTTAGCGCTATATAAATGGCGATAAAAATAATAAAACAATAATATCCCCCCTCAATTATTACCTTTAGTCTGGGAGGGGGGAGCAATGCTGCCATGGAGGGGGGAGGGCCTTGCTGCCATCCTTGGTGGTCTTAGTGGTGAGAGTGAACTGAGAGCCAGATCTGAGCGTTGCTGTGGTAATCGCAGCAACGCTCCGACCTCACTCGGCAGGGCTGCTGGCTAGAGCTCCCCGAGTCCTCTCCTGCTTCCCTCCAGCCGCATATCAGTGCCTGTGGGACGGTGAGGGAGATCTTTGATCTCCCCACCGGCTCACGAAGTCACACAGCAGGGCCGGCGCTCGGATAGAGGGCTGTGATCTCCCCTGCCAGCCTCGGACAGCCAGTCCAGGCCTGTACATGTGTATTTGCGCCCTTTCCAAAATATTTAGGGAAGGATGTCAGACCTAAACACGGAAAAACAGTAATGCTCTGACTTTTTATTGTAGCAACCTTACACCCATCTTAAGAACCATATCATACCAACAAAATTCTGCTGTTTATTTATGATTTCGTTTATGTACGCTACGTGTGACTTTTTTTCTTATTTCTAACCAGTATTGTTACCTGATGATTTGTTTTCCTTATGTTAACCCGAAACGTCACCTAAAGTGTCAAGGACACAATAAATATATTTCAGAATTTCTGAGGATTGTGATTACACTCTCAGATAAGACAACAGGGAGGTGTTGTTAATAATTACATCTAATTTCCTTCAACATCGGGGAATTTACCAGCATATGTCTGTACTGTAATTGTAATTTACATGTCTCATAAAAGAAAAGGGTTATTGAACCCTCATGATGAAAGCTGATGGTTTTTATTATTAGGAGAGGCCAATTAGAACACTCACTTTAGATTTAGAATGCATAGTTATCTTGGTTTGTTTTCTGATGACCTCAAATTCACACGTCATTACTTCCTCCTAAATCAGAGCATTAAAGGGATTCTATATTTCCCCGGGAATGCATGCTGTGGGGGCTTATGAGGGGGTGGCTTATCAGGTGGGGGTGACTTAAAAGGTTTTTCTGGTACAATGGCCCTTTAACAGCACAACCGGGCTCCTGTAATAATGGCAGTCATTGCACTGCTCGGAGGACGCAAGTTACTTATTCCTAGATACAGTGAGAGTAGAAGGGAGAAAGAAGAGGCAGAGGCCCAGCTACAGCCAGCCAAACACTCTTATCAGACTCAGCCAGCAGCTGAACCCCATGTAAACCACCCTCCCACACATAAAAGCTCTGTTAATAGTAGAGTGGCTAAAAATATAAAAATTAGGTGTGTGTATCTATGTGTGTATCTGTGTGTGAGTGTGTATCAGTGTATCAATGAGTGTGTGCATGTCAATGTGTGTATATGTGTGTACCTGAGTGCGTGTGTATTCGTCAGTGTGTGCATCAATGTGTATGTGTGTGTAAGTATGTATGTGTATATGTAAACACATCCCAGCAATTAATATCAAATTGACCAACCAAATACAAACATTACATACAGACAAACTCAGACGCCAAAATTATATACAAATGTACCCCTTCATTCAAAGATCAATACTACACACAAACGCACACCTGCATTTATAAGCCAACACTACATACAAACATACCAATGCATTTAAACACAAGCATTACAAACAAGCACACCCCTGTACTTAAAGGCCAGAATTGGATACAATCATCTCTTCATTTCAACACCAAAACTACACACAAAATCTGCATTTAAATGCTAGCACTACATACAAACACACCCCTGCATTTAAACATAAACATTACATAAAAGTACACCACTGCATTCCAATAGCAACGGTAGATGCAAATACACCCCTACACGCACACACATAATCCATGCAAAACCATAATTACATTAAAATACTGCTCACAAATACAACCCTGCAAGGATTGGGAAATTGTAGATCCCCAGCTGGCATAGCATCATAGTAGAAGTACAACAGATGTGGATCTACCTAGATCAGCCAAGTGCTAGTGTACAGGTTAAAGGGACACTGTAGTCACCAGAACAACTACAGCTTATTGAATTTGTTCTGGTGAGTAGAATCATTACCTTCAGGCTTTTTTATGTAAACACTGCTTGTTTCAGAGAAAATGCAGTGTTTACATTACAGCCTAGTGATAACTTCACTGGCCACTCCTCACATAGCTGTTAGAGATCCTTCCTGGGTCATGGCTGCCTAAAATGCATCCACACATTCAGTATCTCCTACCTCTGCATGCAGACACTGAACTTTCCTCATAGATATTCATGATTCAATTCATCTCTATGAGGAGAGGCTGATTGGCCAGGGCTGTGTTTGAATTGTGCTGGCACTGCCCCTGATCTGCCTCCTTGTCAGTTTCAACTAATCCTATGGAGAAGCATTGGGATTGGATCAGGCCTCCACTTCTGATGATGTCAGAGGTCAGAGGAAGTTCACAGGCAAAGGCAGCAGCTTTAGGCTTGAATACAAGTAAGATTTTACTATCTTTAGGGAGGCAAAGTGGGCCCAGGGGGCTAGATGGTGGTTTTAACACTATAGGGTCAGGAAAACATGTTTGTGTTCCTGACCCTATAGTGCTCCTTCAATGTTGCAACAGTTTCAGCTGCCATTGATGTACCGTATATACTCGAGTATAAGCCGACCCGAATATAAGCCGAGGCCCCTAATTTTACCCCAAAAAACTGGGAAAACTTATTGACTCGAGTATAAGACTAGGGTGGGAAATGCAGCAGCTACTGGTAAATTTCTAAATAAAATTAGATCCTAAAAAAATATATTAATTGAATATTTATTTACAGTGTGTGTATAATGAATGCAGTGTGTGTGTAATGAATGCAGTGTGAGTGTATGAATGCAGTGTGAGTGTATGAGTGCAGTGTGTGTATGAGTGCAGCGTGTGTATGAGTGCAGCGTGTGTGTATGAGTGCAGTGTGTGTATGAGTGCAGTGTGTGTATGAATGCAGTGTGTGTGTATGAATGCAGTGTGTGTATGAATGCAGTGTGTGTATGAGTGCAGTGTGTGTGTGTATGAATGCAGTGTGTGTGTACGAGTGCAGTGTGTGTGTATGAATGCAGTGTGTGTATGAATGCAGTGTGTGTGTATGAGTGCAGCGTGTGTATGAATGCAGTGTGTGTATGAATGCAGTGTGTGTGTATGGATGCAGTGTGTGTGTATGAATGCAGTGTGTGTATGAGTGCAGTGTGTGTATGAGTGCAGTGTGTGTATGAGTGCAGTGTGTGTATGAATGCAGTGTGTGTATGAATGCAGTATGTGTGTATGAATGCAGTGTGTGTGTGTATGAGTGCAGTGTGTGTGTATGAATACAGTGTGTGTGTATGAATGCAGTGTGTGTGTATGAATGCAGTGTGTATGTATGAGTGCAGTGTGTGTATGAGTGCAGTGTGTATATGAGTGCAGTGTATGTGTATGTGTGCAGTGTGTGTGTGTGTTGCAGAGCCTTGGTGGGGGGTGGGCAATTTTGAAAAAAAAAATATTATTTTAATTTTTTTATTATTATTTATTATTTTTTATTTCATTTCATTATTATTATTTTTTATTATTATTTAATTTAATTATTAGTATTAAAATATATTTTTTTCGTCCCCCCTCCCTGCTTGATATATGGCAGGGAGGGGGGCTCTCCTTCCCTGGTGGTCCAGCATTGGCAGTTCAGTGGGGGGCTGTGGGGGCTGGCAGAGAGCTTACTTACCTGTCCTGCAGCTCCTGTCAGCTCCCTCCTCCTCCGCGCCGTCAGTTCAGCTCTTCTGTCAGCTCACACTCTAAGTCTTGCGAGAGCCGCGGCTCTCGCGAGACTTACACTGGGAGCTGACCGAGGTGCTGAACGGACGCCGCGGAGGAGGAGGAAGCTGACAGGAACTGCAGGACAGGTAAGTAAGCTCTCTGCCAGCCCCCACAGCCCCCAGTCTGTATTATGGCAATGCAAATTGCCATAATACAGACTATTGACTCGAGTATAAGCCGAGTTGGGGTTTTTCAGCACAAAAAATGTGCTGAAAAACTCGGCTTATACTCGAGTATATACGGTAATTTCACCCATATCATCAGTAGGTTCAAGGCAAAAGGTGGAGGCTAATACATTGCAACAAAGATAACTTTAGGATCACTTTGAGTGGCTCTCAGTAAGCTGACTTGCAAAGTGCAGATTGTGTAGCAAGATAGTGAGTGAAGGGTTAGTGAAGGGTCATCTCACTAGTGGTGGTATGAAAACACATTTGCAAAGGCACCACAAGTCTGGATTACTGAGGACAGTAGCAGAACAAGAAAGTGCTAGGTCTGGTGGTCCAGCAGCAGGTCCACTGGTGCTGTATCTGATTCTGTGCAGTTGTCACAACCTACCACCAGTGCTACCTCCTCCACTTTTACCACCACCCTTAGACTGAGATGGTGAGGATAGTGCCAGTAGTTGACAGAGTCAGGTTGGACAGGAACAGCTTTCCTCATCATCTAAAGAATTGAGAAAGAAAAAATAAATAAAGTTCCTCTTGCCTACCTTCTAGCACCAGGGCCACTTTCACACACTCTTACACTGTAAGTCTAAACCAGGCAGAGCAAAAAAAAAAATAAAACTCTGCAATGAAAGGCATTTGAGAAAATGGGAGTAGTTGCAGGAGGTGTAATTTTATTTGAGAAGGGATTTTTCAAAGGAATAAATAAAAAAAAAAAGTGAATGAGAAATTGACGATCCATTTACCTGTTCCATTGTTTCCTTTTTCTTCTTAAATCTACCTTTTTCTGAGTTTTGCTGCCAATAGGGCACTGTGTTTTTTTCAACACTGAAGGTCAGTGATGCTACAGACTGTATGTGTGGGAAAGTTTTGTTCTTTTCAGGGTAGATTGGATGAGTGGGTGGTACATCGCCCATTGAATTTTTCCTTAGATTTTTGGATAAACCCCCTATTTTGAACTTGAACTGACTCCTGCTCCCCATTTTTCATTAATACAAGATAGCAAAAGACAAGCAACCATTCTCTCACTTGCAAAAATTGCTGATATTGGGTAGCCATTAGGTCAGGTAATGGCCAGGTAATATTGTATCATTTTGCATGTCAGCACAGCCATAGTCCCCCTTTCCACAACAATTGTTCTGCATTAAAATCCTGCCAAAATAAGCAGCCAATTAAACTAATTTCTGTCCACCCATTTTTTGTTGTTTTGCCATGTACAAGTCTAAAATATAGCATATTAATGAGGCCAAATACCAAAAAATGCATTATTGTTTTATTGGTGCCCAGAGTGTCCATTTGCATTCTGGAGTTCAGCTATACTGTGTCTTATTCCCAGCTTGAATTCTCTCTGAAAAACTGTGCAACATAAAGAAAACAAATCGATATAAGGAAGGGTAAAAAGCTAAGAGCCTATCAATGGGTACCTACTGAGAGAAACAGTATGTACTGTTTCCCTCAATGGGCTTATGCTCTCAGCCTATCACTGGTCACCCAGCTAACCCTTCCTTATACCATAGTGCAGAGAGAAACGGAAGCTGTGAGGTAGACGTTCCATGAGCCAGAGCCCCAACTTTAAAGTTAAACTAAACATACCTGGGTTGGCCCCACGACAACTTAAATGACATTACGTTGTTATAAGAGTTAGTGTCCCTTCCTTTCTAAACATATTTACTCATAATGCACCACAGAAGAATACTAAGAGAAAAAAAACAGGGAGATATGAGACAGAAAAAAAAACACAGGAAGGATAGGGACACAATAGATATCAGGAAAAAAAGAAAAAGAAAACAACAAAAAACAAAACAAAAAAACAGTGCTTCCTGTTAAATAAGAGAAAATGAGAGAAGAAAAATGTAAAAGGGCAAAAACAAGAGAAAAAGAAAAGGAGATTGCCATAAGACTAAATTAAAAGAAAGAAGGAAATAAGTGAGTTTTAGAGTAAGAATTCGAGTAAGTAAGAATTCGAACGAATATAAAAGAGAAAAAATAAACATGTAAATAAATCTGCACGTTTTGTACTTTGATGTATTTGCTAGCTCTTCATATTAACCTGTTAGAATTTTAAATTCCATGAATTCTCTGATGTCTTATGTAGTCACTTACCCAAAACCGAAGCCCACCTTTCCAGGGTAAAAATCCAACTAAAGTTTGAAAAAAAATTATTTTTTAAAAGATCAAACTGCAGAAAGTTAGACAATATATATATATATACCATCTTTTCATGGTTCACCTTAATGCTGTGTCATCAAAATGTAATGGGTAGTTGAAAGAAAAAATGTTTATAATTTTAAATGAATATTTTTACATGATTATTTGTATATGATTTGAACTACCACCGAGGTTAACTGGTAACAGAATATGTTTATTTTTTTCTGTTTTATGATCTGTCTGTAAGCATGAAGTTAGGAAATGTATGTTTCTCAAATATTTTCCTGGTATCATTTTTTTTTTTACACTCATAAGCATGAGTCATAGCCCATTTATTGAGGAACTGCAGTGAGGGTTTGAAATCTCCTTATGCCTTAACAATATGCCTACTCTATTGAAGCAATCATGTTTGGCATTGGTTGTTTTAAACATTACCCACACATGATGTATAATAAAAAAAACAGATACTTCCTTGTGAGACAGCTATAAAAGGTGACACGTTCTTGATTTACCACAAACCTCATATAAAGTGCTGCTGAGTACATCCTTAAGCAAAGATTTGTCTACTCATCAGAGCTTCTTCTTCAAAATGGACAATGGAGGGTTTGAAATGCAAGAAGAGGGTATGGCGGGTCCTAACCCACAGAAAAATAAAAAAAATGTCATGTATATTTCATCCGGTCAGGTATGTATAGTTATCATATTTTGAATACACTTGTTTTAACAAATTCTTTTTATAAAGACCTATGTGGTTTTGATGCCAAATATGTTTTACTTAATGTTTATTTTTCTTGCCTAACTTTTTTGGTGGGACGTTCATATGTTATTCAGAAAATAGGAGAAGGTTAATTTACAAAAGTGTGAACTGTTAAAAATGGAAAGTTTCACGCCAATATAGCCAAAGTGAAAACTTTTTTTAAGTTAGTCTATTTAAGGCTAACATTTTAAATTCACTTCAAATTCCCAACAATTCATACGTTGGTGAACAACCCTAAGATTTAAGGGCAATATGATTGACCCTGCAGATTCTTAAAGAGGAAATCCCACTTATTTTAGTGGTAAAAAAACACTTTCCCCATGATTCCAAGAGTGTACAAACACAGTCACTAGCAAAGCACATAGAACATTTAATAATTTTTATATTTTTATTATTTTACTTTACTAAACCTCATATCTTCTCAATCTCCTTATAATCTATATGAGATAACCTCTTCAGAATGTATGATTATTGGTCTGGAATAACTTGAGTACAAAATATGATATGTTGTTGCAAATATAAATTTGACATGCATGCATGGGTGTTTTATTCTGCATGACTTTTGTGCTTTGCATTGGCATTTCTAGATTGCTCCCCCTTGTACATTCAGCTTATCTCTGCAGTCCAGATTGGACATAACTACGGACATTGATAATGCAGTGCATCATTGTCAAATAACTCCCAAAACTATTGACTAAGAACACGGGGTACCCAAAAAAAGACCTGAGAACCCATTGTAGTGAATGTATAAGCACTGACATTAAAATTGTGCAGATTTATACAACAAAATAACTTTTATTGGTGGTTACCCATATACCTTCCCACTTTATTTTGCAGGAAAAGAGCCATTCGTGTTCTCTAATGAGAATCTTCCTTGTTTGCTTTTTGGCTTGCCTGATAACCACGGCACTTGGAGTGTTGATTCTGTCCTTAGTTTATGTGGGGCATTTTAATGAAAAAGACAATGGGGAGGCAATGAGTCCTGGTATGGGTGCGAACCCCCCAAAGAGAGAAGCCAAAAGTCGATTTAATTTTCTGCATCAACTTGGAAAATCAAAGGTAAGGAAAACCTTCCTTAGCAATTTATTTTAATATAGAACATATTCAATGATGATCTATTTTCATGTGTGTATTTCTGGACACATCCCAGTATTGACAAGGAAGCAGGGGAGGGCTGGCAGCCTTAGGCCTGGGGGGCAAAACCAGTCAAGTGGCCATTGTGCCACCAAATCAGTTCACCATCGATGCCCACCTTTTCCTGGTTTTATAACGGATATTGATGTTATGCTAATCAGTAGCTCTTTGCCATACCCGCTCCTTCACGGCTCTGACTTTCAATGTTGTCAGAGCACAGGCTGAGAATCTCTGAGCCTGTGCTCTGACTCACTAACTGAGTGCCGGAACCACGAGGGAGAGGATATGATTTGACTGCACCTACTGCTGGTGCGCACCAGTGGACCACCAGCGAATCGTTTAAATTAAATATGCTGGTGTACCCAACTTGTGAGTTGTGTTGGCCGCCGGGTGCCTCTGTTGCCATGGCACCCTGCATGACCGCACAGCTTGCCCACCCCAACGGCTGGCCCTGCTGACATTCACACTGACGTTACTACTTAGACATCCCTCAATATTAATACAGACATCAGAGTAAACACCAATAAACTGTGGAAACAGAGCTGATCCCCCCAAATTTATAAAGGTTTGCTTAGAGGATTTATTGTAAGATTAAATCATGCCTCCTCCTCTCTCTCCCCCATGCGCTGCTCTGTAGGCTGGGAGGAAGTGAAGAGTAATCACAGTCTCCCAGCACAATGCCACCTGTGGCTGCATGGGGAACAGCTGTTTAATGTAATGCTTGTAGGACGGCCAGCTGCCGCAGAACCTCTTTGTTTCCGTCTCTGCAAAGGGCTCCAGGCACTGCTTGTTGTGAGTGTGAGCCACTGTAAATTAGGGGCAGAGGTCAGAGGGCACTTGCACTGCGGTCAAGACGGGTCTGGGCAGGAGGAGAGTGCAGTGCAATCAGTGCACTCTCCTCCTGTGGGTCACCAGTAGACTGGTGCACCTGCCCAGGATCAGAGCCGGTGCAAGGATTTTTGCCGCCCTAGACAAAATATAAATTTGCCGCCCCCCCATGTGACATCACAATGCCCCACCCATATGATCTGCCATATGAACTAACGCCAGTGCTGCACACAGTGTGTGTTTACATTAAAAAGCCTGCAGGGACCAGCTATAGACACCAGAACCACTTCATTAAGCTATAGTGTCCCTTTAATGTGAGGTAAATTATAGATTAGTGTCACTAATAATATACTAGATTGCCTACTTACAATTAGATGAGGATGATGATGGGCTGCAGTTTGGCTCCACTGGTCTGGTGTAGAACAGGATCTTTGGAGGCTGTTTGCAACTGTGGTCACAAAATTCAATGTTCTGGGAGAATTGGAAGCAGATCCATTTTTTGGGGGCCTCTTACACAGCTCAAGGTCTGGGCCCCAGGGCCTGACAGTGGGTATGCCCATAAGGCCCACTCATAAGTCCACTTATATGTTCCACCCACCCATGAGTTCGCTCACAGGGAGTGGAGTGTGAAGGGGATGTGTTATGTGTTATTGTAGAGGATCTAATATGTGTGCTTATGGTATGTAGTGTATAGGGATACCAGTTTGTGCAGGTGATGCAGTGTGTTTGTGTGTAGTGGAAGCAGTGTGTATTTGTGTATAAGGGATGTATTATGTGTTTCTGGTTGTGTGTAAGGGATGCATTGTGTGAATCTGTGTTTGTATGCATAAGGGATGCAAGGTGTGTGTCTGTATGTGTGTGCATTGAGTGTAAGAGATGCATTGTGTTTCTGTGTGTATGTAAGAAAAACAGTGTGTGTGTTTGCATGTGTGTGTAAGGGTTGCATTGTGTGTGTGTGTAATGGATGCATTGTGTGTTTCTCTGTGTGTAAGGGAAGCATGTTGTGTTTCTGTGTATGTATAGGGATGCATTGTGTGTTTCTGTGTATGTATAGGGATGCATTGTGTGTGTGTGTGCGCATAGTGTGAAAGAGCTCCCTGTCTTGCCCCCTGTCCTATAGAGCTGTCCCTTCTGTCCCTTAGAGCTCTCCCCTGCCCCTTAGTGGTCTCTCCTCTCCCCCACCCTCCCCTAGCGGTCTCTTCTCACACTCACCCACCCTCCCTGTGCTCTTCTCATCCCCCCCCCTCCACCCACCCTGTGTTCTTCTCACTCCTCCCTCTGTGTGTTCACCTCACCCCCCCTGTGTTCTTCTTACCCCCCTCCTCCCTGTGTTCTTCTTACTTCCCCCCTTGTTCTTCTTACTCCCCCCTTGTTCTTCTTACCACCTTCTTCTTATTACTCACCCCTTCTTCTTACCCCCTTCTTCTTCTTCTTACTCCCCCTTCTTCTTCTTACCCCCTCTTCTTCTTCTTAACCCCTTCTTCTTCTTACCCCATTCTTCTTCTGACCCCATTCTTCTTCTTACCCCTTCTTCTTCTTCTTACACCCCCTTCTTCTTCTTATCCCCTTCTTCTTCTTACTCCCCCTTCTTCTTACTTCCCCCTCTTCTTCTTATTCCCCCTTCTTCCTCTTAACCCCCCTTCTTCTTACCCCCTTCTTCTAATTACTCCCCACTCTTGTTCTTCTTACTCCCCACTCTTTTTCTTACTCTCCCTTCTTCTTCTTACCCCCCTCTTTTTCTTATCTCCCCTCCTTCTTACTTCCCCCTTCTTCTTACTCCCCCCTTCTTCGTCTTACTCTCCACTCTTCTTATTCTTACTCCCCCTCTTCTTCTTACCCCCCTCTTTTTCTTATCTCCCCTCCTTCTTACTCCCCCTCCCCTCCTTCTTACTCCCCCTCCCCTCCTTCTTACTCCCATCCCCCTTCTTATTCCCCTCCCCTCTTCCTACTCCTCCCTCCCCTCTTCTTACTCCCCCTCCCCTCTTCTTACTCTCCCCCCTCCCCTCTTCTTACTCTCCCCCTCCCCTCCTCTTACTCTCCCCCCTCCCCTCCTCTTACTCTCCCCCTCCCCTCCTCTTACTCTCCCCCTCCCCTCCTCTTACTCTCCCCCCTCCCCTCCTCTTACTCTCCCTCCTCCCCTCTTCTTACTCCCCCCTCCCCTCTTCTTACTCCCCCCCTCCCCTCTTCTTAATCTCCCCCTCCCCTCCCCTCTTGTTACTCCCCCCCTCTTCTTACTCCCCCCCTTCCCTCTTCTTACTCCCCCCTCCCCTCTTCTTACTCCCCCCTCCCCTCTTCTTCTTACCCCCTCCCCTGTAGCGTGGCCGAGCTGCTCTCCGGTCCGTGGTGCCCGGCCGGAGTGATGGGAAGGTGCACGCTCAGTGTGCACTTCCTGTCAGTCCGTCCGGTTACAGGAAACAGAAACTCTGCGCGGAACAGGAGTTTCTGTTTCCTGTTACCGGCCGGACTGAAAGGAAGTGCACACTGAGCGTGCACCTTCCCATCACTCCAGCCGGGCACCGCGGACCGGAGAGCAGCTCGGCCACGCTACAGGGGAAGGGAGGTGAGGCAGTGCGGCAGCCGCCTGAGCGCTCTTTACAGAGCGCTCAGGTGGCTGCAGCATTTAGAGGGCCGGCCCGCCGCGGCCGGTCTTAAAAGCATTTAGGGCGGCCTGGGGGGCAATTGCCTCCCTGCCCCCCAGCCCAGCCCACCCCTGCAAGGAAGGCAGTGCTTTGAAACATGGGGTGGTTCAGTTTAGCTGCAGAATGAGCAGAAGAAGTGCAATTTTAAGAAAATAAATGTAAAAACCTAATAAAAACATATTTTTTTTTTTACTGCTTTGTTTAAGTGCATTAAACATATATATATTTTTTACATAGACATTTTCTTTAAGTTTTTATTTTTATGTGTCCATTAAAACAGTGATTTGCAGTGAGGACAATTCTCTAGGCCAATGATTCTCATAGAGATGTGTGGTTTTATAGAGATTTATAGATTCATAACAAAATTAAAAGTAATAGTTTGCAGCTGTACTAGTTCAATTGCCATTGTAAGTATTAAAGGACACTATTGGCACCCAGTCCACTTCATCTTATTGAAATGGTCTGGGATTAATGTCCCTGTTTCCTTAACCCTGCAATTTAAAACATTTCTGTTTTAGAGAAACGGTAATGTTTTAACTGCAGTGTTAAGACGGCTTCTAGAGTCTGTCTACCAGACAGACCCTAGAGGTGCTTCCAGCAGTGTCACAGAGTTTGACTCCGTGAAACGATGTTGGACATCCTCACGCTTTGCATGAGAGAGTCCAGCATCAAGTAAAACCCCATAGGAAAGCTTTGAGTCAATGCTTTCCAATGGGGAAGTCTTAAAGAATGAGCATTAAGTTTCCCCATTTGCTAACATCGGCAGAGGAGAAGTACTACCCAGTGCTGAAGGACATCGGCACTGGAATCAGGTAAGTGAATGAAAGTGTTTTTTAACCCTCTCATGGATGGGGGTGGGGTGCAGGGGGAGGGGAACCCAAGGTGGAGGGGGGACGCTGGGACTTTATATTGTTAGGAATACTTCTAAAGTCTTCCTTAAATTTTCATGTGTTGAACAAAGCAGTGATTTTCTGTGTAAAGCTCTTGTGAACTTAAATTGAACAACTTGACGACATTGGGTTTATTATAATATTTCATATTGCATACGTGCATAAACTTTTGCAGTGAAAGGATTAATCAAAAAAATACACTTGAAGATTGTATTGAGTAAAATTGAACACTGCCGGCAACATTTTATCAAATACAACCCTGAAATATTGAGTGTTGTGAAATACGTCACTAGGTAAACTGCTAGTGTTGTAACTCTTTCTATAATCGAGAAATAGGTTCCTCTTATATGTTAAGTAAGGAGATGACTACGCTGGTTTAGTTTATTTCACTTTTAGACAGATGGTTGTGAAAAGTTAAAAAAACAAAACATAATAATAGCTTCATGACCCAAGAGAACCTTATTTTCCGAGCATAGAATACAAAACGAAATATTCTTTTGGTCCATTTATACCTCCGGCAATAATATATAACATTTATAGGGTTAAGTAAACTAGTGTTGATCTCAGAAATAGTTTTTGGGGCTGTTTTAAATCTTTGCTGGAGTTACTGGAGATTGCAACATGTCATATTTGCTGTAATCATATCTGGCAAGTTCCTTGCTTCATTTCTCTACTATGTTGGAAAGATGTGTCAACAGATTCTACAGAAACCTAGCACAGAAAGGATGGAAGCAAAGGATTGCAAAAGAGTTCTTGGGAAAAAAAAAGTTCAAGGACTACAAATCCTATCAGTCTTAATAAGCCATACTCTTATAACATTTGCCTGAAACTGATGGGAGCTAATGTTTAGCTTCCCTCATTGCAACCCAATTTTGAAAATCACTTTGAATTCTGTCTTTAATAAATAAAGATAGCAAAGACTGTTTTGAATGCACATAGTTAATCATTGGAAAAAATACACATGTAAACCTACTAAAATGTGCATAAATCTTTCAAAGCCCTAAACTGCAGAACTGGCCATCCCCTATGTGCCATCACTGACCAAAGTCCAATCAATTGCACGGAGGAAAAATCTTGTCGGCAATGGATGGCTTGTTGAGTTTTAAGGGCTCATATTAAAAAAAAAATCATACTTTACAGTTGTATTAGTGTAAAGCAGGCTTCCCCAAACTCTGGCCCTCCAGATGTTGCTGAACTACAACTCCCATGATTCTATGAATGAAATAGAAAGGCTGAGAATCATGGGAGTTGTAGTTCAGCAACATCTGGAGGGCCGGAGTTTGGGGAAGCCTGGTGTAAAGCAAGTGCTGTTTTTAAGTATTCGTTTTTATGTGTCCATAAAAAAGACAACTTGCTACACTAAGCTATTGCAAACTATTATGATATAGTCCATGCAGTTTAGTAAGTGTTTTCCTGGCCATCCCTAAATATCAAATGGAAATTTTATTTACCTATCAGCCTCAGTCGGTATTACTGAGTATTATAGAGATGTAGCTCAGCAGAGCCAAGTAACATTTTGAACTCAGTTTCATGGGATATATTTAGCTAACAGATTGTAATTTTAATTTTCTCTTACCCCTGCACAGGAAAAGCAGAGGTCAGATATGATAAATGATTTATGTTTCATCTTTATCATTGAATTAGAGTGTTAAATTACATGAAAGCTGGCAACATGAGCTTTGCTTTCGCTTGATCACCCAGCTATGTTAAGCATGTCGTATGCATCTCGGAGTTGCAAAAGTTGCACAAAACTGACATTACCAAACAGGACAGCCCTGATTGACAGCCCTTTGAGCTAGACCTGCACTAAGAATTTTTTTTTTTAATTAATTTCTGGAATTAAGCATGTTAAAAAAAAAATACTTAAATGTGCAGAATAAGCTCTACTGTTAAGTCTTCAATGTGATTACAATTGTCTATGTGGCTTACCAGTGTGAAATACCGTCTGGTATCTTCCAAGCACAACCAAAATAAAGAATTAAAAAAAAAAAAAAGTAAAAAAATACAAAAAAAAAAAAAAAAAAAATACTTAAGGCACATATAACATCTTCACTAGGATAAAGTGATTATGGTACATAGAGTGGCCCCTTAAAATCAATTTTTCAGTTGCTTGGGACAACAAAAGGTATAAAAAAGTATAAATCCTACCCACATCCACACATGACATGACCGATGTTACTTTAACCATATAAAGGGACAGTTTAAAACAACTTTCACTTAATTAAATGTTTGTTTGTTTTTTCCATAAAGATCATGCCTCTACAGTGTAACTGCTCAAATCTCTGCCATTTAAGAGTTTAAATGGACACAATAGTCACCAAAACAACTTTAGCTTAATGAAGCAGTTTTGGTGTATAGAACATGCCCCTGCAACCTCAATGCTCAATTATCTGCCATTTAGGAGTTAAATCACTTTGTTTATGAACCCTAGTCACACCTTCCTGCATGTTACTTGCACAGCCTTCCATAAACACTTCCTGTAAAGAGTAATCTAAAGTTTATCCTTCCTTTATTGCAAGTTCTGTTTTTATTTAGATTTTCTCATTCCCTGCTATATTAATAGCTTGCTAGACCCTGTAAGAGCCTCCTGTATGTGATTAAAGTTCAATTTACAAAGCAAGCGATAATATTGTTTAAGGTAAATTACATCTGATTGAAATTGAAACCAGTTTTTTTCATGCAGTCTGTGTCAATCAGAGCCAGGGGAGGTGTGACAAGGGCTGCAAAAACAGAAACAAAGTGATTTAACTCCTAAATGGCAGTGAATTGAGCAGTGAAACCTGAGAGTCATGATTTATACACTAAAACTGCTTCATTAAGCTAAAGTTGTTTGACTCACACAGCCTCCCTACACACTTACTGTTACACAAGTCTAAAATGTTCAGCTTTTAATATTGGCTGTTAGCATATTTGAATAGTATCTTGTTGCTTATTTTTGTTTTTTCCGTATTTATGCATTTGTGTCACTGCTACACAGTTATTTTAGAAAATTGCATGAATAAAGTTCTATTTCTGTTCAATTCAGTGTGAATCCTTTATACATTTATGCATATATTATCTGTAGCACATCTGCATTTATCATTGTGACCCTAAATGGGTTTAGGTAAAAAAAAAAAAAAAAAAAAAAGGGAAATTACCGGTATATTATATTCCATGCAATTCTGAGCAATATGGTTATTTAGTTATTTTTTTTTAAATCAAACATTCATCGTCTTCAGAGGTCCATACACTTAGAGTAATTTTTACTTTATAACAGAATTTCAGAGAATTTTCTGGGGAAGTGGGGTGTGGGGAGGCTGCCGGATACTGATACCGTTGTATCAATGGAAGTGCCCACTGTGCCCATTTGACCGTCTTCTGAAAGTCTTCTGAAAGATTCCTGGGTGTGGAGTACAAATCAGTTATCATAGTCTATACAAATAGCATTTAACAATCGCAATTACAGATGACTCTCATCAGCACAGTAGCCAAACATGTAAAACATGTACTTCCTTTATGAAAATATTTATTACATTTTACAACCCGTGTGTCAACCTTTAGCTGGCCCAGATTACACTTTGCAGTAATGTGTCATTCTGTGTGAGATTATGAATCTAAATGACTTTCGTAATAATTATTTCTGTTTATATAGTAACATAGAATGTGACAAATAAGACCCATTCGGCCCATCTAGTCTGCCCAGTTTTCTAAATTAAATTATTATTGCTGTTCATATGATGAAGCATTTTGTTGTATATTCTAGCTTTAAAGGGACGCTCTAGGTATTGAGACCACTTCATCTCCATGCAAGCAGAAAGGCAATGTTTTCATTGTATTGTTTAAATGCCTCAAGTGACCATCACTCAGATAGCCACTAGAGGCACTTCTAATGAAATAGCAGAGCTAAACTCTGCTTTTTAAATCAGATGGTCTTATAGGGATGTTAGTTGATCCAGTCTGGCGTTTTGCCTTGCATGCGCACTAGCCTCCCAGTGCTTTCCTGTGCAAAAGCATCCGATTGGCTGAGATAATTGATTTTGATGATCTCAGCCAAGGAGGAGCACAGCACAGGGAACCGCACTGCGAGTGAGAAAAGGCAAGTAAACTATCTTTTTTACTTCCTGCAGATGGGAGCCGGGAAAGTAAACATCTACCAGGGTACTGTAGTGCTATGCATACACATTTGTAATTCTAACTCTGTAGTGATTCTTTAACCCCTTAAGGACCAAACTTCTGGAATAAAAGGGAATCATGACATGTCACACATGTCATGTGTCCTTAAGGGGTTAAATATCTATTCTGCCAGGAACCTATATAAAATATATTCTAGAGGGTAATACTGCAGATTGTTTTGTTTTTTTGTAATTCTAATAACAGTTTTGAGTAATGTAACTATACTGTAATATGGAAAATAATTGGTACAATTATTACTGCCCTGACACATTATGATTCTATAGTGGACTGTCTCCTGATATTAGTGGTTTTAGTAGTCATACTCCTAAGCACTTTTTAAATGCTGTAATTTATTTTTCAGGCATTCCAATTTCAAGGAGGTGCAATCCAGTGGGCCCGGTTCAGGAATAATCCAGACGAATATAACAGTGAGAATGAAATGAAGTTTGGAGACAGTATAAACAGTCATCAATCTAAAATGATGGCAGGCACCCTACGCATTTTGAGCAGAGGTCTGAGAGCCCCACACTGGCACTTTAATGCCAATGAGCATGGGTTTCTGGTACAGGTACATCATTTATTTATTAATTTTCAACAAAAAACAAACAGAAGGCTTGCGAAAACTGAGAACAGACAAACATGTAATAGCTTGCCTTTTGGCTAGTCTCCACTTAGGTTTTAACAGAACGTTTTTCTCACATGTGCCTTCTCCGTGAACCTAGGCCTTTCTTTTATCACACTGATGCCACCCACAAGGGAGGTAAAAATACAAATTCCATAAAAGCTGCCTCAGCATCAGTGGGGTACTAACGGAGTGGGTGGTGGGGGAACGGTATGCACCCTGTAAGAGGCAGCATGGAAATGCTCAGTGCAACCCCCTGACGCATGAGCCTGAGCCTCTGCTGTGGATATTGGCTGTGAAGTGTGCCATGAGGGCTGCTGGGAACTCTCTGCGCTGATTTCCCATGCACCCTGGACTGCTCGAGCCAGGATATAATGTTAGTACCAGCAACAGTACAGAGCAGCAAGGAGCTGAGCAGTAAGTAAGTGAGATCCCTCCCTGTAGCTCCCAACTGGACACCAGGGATGATATTCCACTCCAGCTCTCTCTTAAACACCAAGCTTCTGGAAGAAAAGGGAATCATGACATGTCCCAAGTGTCATGTGTCCTTAAGGGGTTGTTAAAAAATTAAATATATATATATATATATATATATATATATATATATATTAATATTAACTATGAATAGTGTGTGATGTAATTATAAGTGTGTATTAAATTGAGGTATAACTTAGAATGGAAAAATACAGAGCTGTGCGGTTTCATTTGACAATCTTCTCTCTGAGGCAAAGAAAGGAATTTACCAAAACTTCCCAGTATTGTAAGACATAGTGCTAAGTTATTCAATTTTTAACTGAGCAAGAATGCTCATAAAACAAGTGAGTGGAAACGAAAGATAGATAGGTAGATAGATAGATAGATAGACAGACAGAAAGACAGACAGGTAGGTAGGTAAATAGGTAGGTAGATGGATAGATAAATAGATAGATAGAAAGACAGGTAAGTAGATAGGTAGACAGACAGACAGACAGACAGGTAGATTGATTTGTAGTTGTGAAAACGATAATGTATCACCAGACTATTCTGAGTAATTATGAACAGTTACATTACTGATACACCAACGGATATAGCATGCCTCTCCAATATCAACAGATTTAAAGTTAAGCCTTGTGTAGAAGAGATAATTATTAAATGGTTCTTTTTGGATTCTACCAGGGCAAGGCATGGATTGGTGTTGTGGATGATGGAGCTAACACTGTGGCCACATTTAATGTTTCTGCCGACCAAGTCATCTTTTTTCCAAAAAACACTCTCCACTGGGTGAAATGTGTGGGGGATGAAGATTGCCTTTTCCTTCTTTTTTTCACTACACACGATGAGCTGAAAACCCTTGATGTGGATGATGCATTCTTTAAGACTCCAGAAGACATTGCTTCAAGGTCATTAAAGGTCAGCATAAAGGCTAAAACACTGACTACTTTCTCCAACTATGTATTGACTTTATCACATAACCATCAATGCCAAGTATTTAAATCATACTGAAAGAATATATATATGGACACAACCGACCGTTTATTTACTTATGGGGAACGTTATTCACTGGAAGGAACATATTGCGATGTCTCTCGACTAACAATACAATAATGTTTGCTCTTCTCTTTGTACTTTTTCAGTTTTAAACTACACACAATGCACTTGCTTTTGTTCTGTTCTCTATCCATGCCAATAGTATATTGTGCCAAGCGTATGTAGAAGCTTACTCAATAATAGGCACTGCTATCTCCGTTACAAGGCTATTTCACTTCAGCAAGAAAAAAACAAAACAGAATTTTCCGACTTGCCACAACATTTCTTCTATTACCTATAGGTGTTTCTTTGCTCTAGAAGCCTTCTTTTTATAGAAAATATAATTTGTGAAACTATCTATACGTTTCTTTATTTTCCCCATTTGTATATTTAAATTTATATTTTTATATTTAAATTTAAAAAAAATTAAAAAAAATCTACTTTACTGTTAATTCCAGTAAACCAGATTACTATACTTTTTGTTATACCTTTCCATTAATACCACTTATTGTGGCGTTGTAGATGACTCACCTCAATGTCAAAAAATGTATTGGAATCCCAAAATCAAATCTAGCCAACCTGGCCTGCCTTATACCTGCACTTATACATGTGTGTGATGTCATTCATGCAATTATTTCTTAGCATGTGATGTCACCATATACTAATTAAATCAAATTATTTATTATTTGATATTTCTAAACATGCCTCTGACTCACCAACTGATTTCCATCCCTCATTAAGATACCTAGTGTTTGATTTGAGTCTGGTACCTGAACTTACTAAATTTGTGCTTTGCTGTAATAGCAAGCAAGTTTGACTGATTGATGCAGTATGCATTTTTGTATTCCATTTATTTTAGCCAGACGGAGGGGTAGAGTTCATAAGGACATTCAAGAGGCCAATTGAAGACCAAGCTATCAACCTCCCACCAAACCTGGTGGAGCTTATCCAGAATGCCAGCTATGTCCAGTCTGAAGACAATCTTGTTGGGAAATATTTTTATGACTTGATAGGTATTTATATTATAAAATCACAAGTATTCGGAGCAGAGACTATCTCACAGTTGTAAGAATCAGGATTGTTCACTAATTTGAAAATTCTTACTGAATCTCTAATTTAATGTCAAAATAGCCAATAACATTCTCTAAGTCATCTATGCTTTCAATTCAGCTTCTCCGACTTTCACTTTTAAATTCACTTTGAATTCACTTAGAATTCTTACTTTTGACAATGGTTCTAGGATCTTCTCCAGCTTTAAGTGCACTTGGACTGATGATAAGAAAGTTATGCTAATGTAATATCAGTTCAGGCCTTGTTCACAGTGTTGTTAATATATTGTAAATTTGTAATTAAGAACAGCCAGTAGAAATT
Organism: Pelobates fuscus; assembly: GCF_036172605.1. Lineage (NCBI taxonomy): Eukaryota > Metazoa > Chordata > Amphibia > Anura > Pelobatidae > Pelobates > Pelobates fuscus. The sequence continues at coordinate 61,045,587 of NC_086321.1, forward strand.
TCCAGTCTTGTCATTATCTTTTAGGACCCTAACTCTAGTAATGCCTACTGCAACTGTAGTGATCACCATAACAATTGCTAGTGTGTGTGTATCAATATCTTAAGATTAGTGATGTTGCGAACATGAAATTTTCCGTTCGCGAATGGCGAACGAGAACTTCCGCAAATGTTCGCGAACGGGCGAACCTGGCGAACTGCCATAGACTTCAATAGGCAGGCGAATTTTAAAAACCCACAGGGACTCTTTCTGGCCACAATAGTGATGGAAAAGTTGTTTCAAAGGGACTAACACCTGAATTGTGGCATTCCGGAGGGTGGTCCATGGCAAAACTCCCATGGAAAATTACATAGTTGATGCAGAGTCTGGTTTTAATCCATGAAGGGCATAAATCACCTAACATTCCTAAATTGTTTGGAATAACGTGCTTTAAAACATCAGGTATGATGTTGTATCGATCAGGTAGTGTAAGGGTTACGCCCGCTTCACAGTGACAGACCAAACTCCCCGTTTAACGCACCGCTAACAACCGCAAACAGTCCATTTGCACAACCGCAAACTCCCCATTTGCACAAGGTTGGATACCAAGCTAGCCATGTCCCGTTCCTTGTCCTCACTGATGCCATTGAAGGTATCTTCCTCCACCCAGCCACGTACAAGACCAAGGGTCCCCGAAAGGTGACAACAAGCCTCCTGTATTTTTTTTTTAAATGTACACTACTGTTACACCAGATAATGTATAATAAACACATGTTACTGGTTATGGGAGGGATAATGGATAATGGATAATAAACACAGGTTACTGGCTATGGGAGGATAATGTATAATAAACACAGGTTACTGGCTATGGGATGGATAATGTATAATAAACACAGGTTACTGGCTATGGGAGGATAATGTATAATAAACACAGGTTACTGGCTATGGGGGATAATGTATAATAAATACAGGTTACTGGCTATGGAGGATAATGTATAATAAAAACAAACACAAAAACAAAAGAATAGAAAAAAAAGAATGCAGCTTCAGAATTAATCTAAATTGTATGCTGTCTAGGAGGTGGGAGGGTCTGGGAGGGAGGGTCTGCTGCTTATTGGCTGGAATGTGCCTGCTGACTGTGAGGTACAGGGTTGAAGTTTACTCAATGATGACGAATAGGGGGCGGACCGAACATTGCATATGTTCGCCGTCCGTGGCGAACATGAACACGCTATGTTCGCCAGGAACTATTCGCCAGCGAACCGTTTGGGACATCACTACTTAGGATACATGTATCAACATATTATGAATTTCCTTTAAGGCTCCAAGAAGTATCAGTTCCCTGGAGGTATCATTCAGTGGGCGCGCTATCGCAGAAATTCAGCGGACCTGAATGAAAAAGAGAGAGTCTACAGTGAATCCATCAATAATGTAAATACTTTTTTTTCTTATATTTAAATGGGATTTTCTATTGATTTAAATGTCACGATATGCATTTATATTATTATTCGTATAATTACTATATTGTATTGTTTATAAATTGCCAACATATCCCATAGAATTATACAACTGGTCAACAAAAAATATGCTGAACTGAAACGAACGTTTGAAATACAATAAACGAGGAGGGGAGAGGCTCGAACGAATGATCTTACAGTCTAAAGCCCATCCAATAATTCATGTAGATCTTCATCAATCCAAACATTTCATAGCATTTCCAGACATTAAAACCCAGGCATGTTCTCATCCCAATAAGACTTAACTTTGGATTTTCGAGGACCTTTTGTAACGTGCAATCTTTGAGCAATCTCAACCCAAGTTAACTGAAACTGGCAGAGAGTCAGGAGACTGCACCTTGGTTTTCGTACATACAAATCAGCATATAGAAGTTGGCTATCATTTTTTAATTCTTTATTTTACTGATAATTCATCTTAATGATAATCTGGATGCACTTCGTTTTTTTCGTTTGTGGTGATATTGTTATAATTTTGTCCCAGGAGGTATTTTGCCTTAAGAGACAAATGCTCTGAAATATGAAACTGCCATAAATAGTATCTGATGACTAGTTTAGTAAATGGATGAATACGTTTTTAATTTTAACCCGTTGATGTTTATTAACCCTAACACTCAGCTTAAGGAAAGCATTTGCTACGACATTGTTCCATGTTCCCAAAAAAGTACATCTACTGACTACTTAATTGTTATATGCTTACTGGATTCAGTAGTAAGGGCTCTCAAGAGTTAAACAAAATGTGAGTTTCCTATGTAGGTAAGATGTTTTTACTGTTTAATCCATATGAATTATCATTAGAAATGGTAAAAATCCCTTTAGAAACATCTTGATGTAAGCGACTATGCATTAGTTTTATGAAAAGGTATAACTTGACTTGTCCTTTTCGTTTTTACTTAGCACGAGGATACACTCACCCTTGCAACATTAAGAATTTACAGCAATGGCCTCAGACAACCACATTTTCATTTCAACGCTCATGAAATGGGATATGTTATCAGTGGATGTGGACTGGTAATTATCTTTATCACTTTTCTATCATTGTAAATAGGGGTGATTTTCTTGGTTTCTTTTTGTTTTTTGTCATTAATATATTTTTTTTTATCCAGCAATTAATACATATTAATTATAAAAAGTAGCACACATTTGTTTTTTGTTTTTTTCTTACACTTTAGAGAGAAAATATGCAAATATATCCACAAATATGAATACTTTGTGAACAAAAGGCAGCTAAATATTTATTTTATAACACAAAAACAGACACTATGAGAACACTAAGATTGGGTAACACACTTACCTGCTTGCCTTTTGATTAGCCCATTAGCCCAGGTCTCAAACAAGTTTTTGGTTCACATGTGTCATTACGGAGGACTTTATGATGTTCATTATTCTTTAGTTGTGAGCTCAATGCTGTCAGCAGTACTTTTTATTGTAAAGCTGCTGGACAACTGATAATGCTTGGTTTCAGGATTTGTTAACAAGCAAAACAGTGCTTAGTAAATAGCCAAGAATAACGAGTTAGTTATAACCTGACAATAACTGATCTGGGATAGTGCAAGTCTGTTGCCATAGGTATCTACGTTGTCTTTAGTAAATGGGTGACTTTTTATATTTGCTTTACATATCTACAAGTTGTTGTTTCAGAATTATTCATGTACCTTCTCAATCTCATAGATAGTCACCTCTGGCATCATACTTTTCTTGTGTTGCTCAAATTTACTTTCTAAGTGTGTGTGTCTATATATAAGATCATGTGAAATAAAACATTCTTTCTAATATGCAAAAAAAAAATAAAAAAAATGATACATACATTATGCTCAATAAAGTCAAGAGGTTTTCTCGTGAATGAGTCCTCAAATTAGCTTTAGTTCAGATAGGAAAGGAAAATTTGGTGCCATGGAACTTTCACCATCAATATTATTGATATCTATTTATTAAAGCAACATTATATTCTGAAACAATTAACTACAAAATAAAAAATAAAAAAAATAATATATACATTGTGACAAACTAATTACTTTAGTCCTACGTGTTTATTTTGTTTGCGATTGGTTTAAATCAGAACTTTATACAGCTTTGCTTCTTCTTGTGAACAACCATTTACTAACAATGTATTTACTTTTAGATTGGTATTGTGGGTGCAGAGCCAGTTGAAGAGTTTGCCATTGACGTGGGAGATGTATTTTTCTTCCCGATTGGAACCCAGCATTACATTAAGAGTGTTTGTACAGAAGATTTATATATGATTCTAGCCTTCAGCACAGGAAACCAGGTGTGTACTCTAAAATATTTACAGCCAGAAATCTGGACCTGATCTATACCTAGGTGCTTAGGCCCTACAGTTTCTAAAACAATAATGCAAATTCAAACCATATACATCAGGCAAAAACAAGATGAGTATGGTGAATAAACTCCACTGTGGAGGATACTTGTTGCCGTTGTATACCTCTGTATATGACGTTCTATGCATATGGTGAACTGTAGGTAATTCGATTTTGCTATCTCTAGATCAATTCTCAAGGCACACCACCAGTCTAGGATTAAGACATTTCCCAGTTCTGTTCTGGACATTTGGTCTGCTTTGAGGACTCGGTTATTCATAACCGCTTAGCTACATTTTGCAACTAGTAAAATATCAAACAATAGTAATGCTGAATGAAACTTAAATATAAGGTAGATTTTTTCAATACTGCTATGTTGGTTGGAAGCATGTTACGTGAGGAAAAGGCCACTATTCCATTTTGTAAGAACTGATAAACAGTGGATCCCACACCCAGAGTTTCATGCAGAAGGAATATATATCCTGAGAATAAAAGTTGCCGACATGATACCGGAGAAACTGACGGAAGCCAAGCACAGAGAGATGGACACAGGTTTCTTCAGGAAGGAAGAGATTCTTTATTGGATCACCGATCGGGACTCAGAGGGACTAGCGTCACCAAAATACAGCAAAGTCTGAGTACTGAATACATAGAGTACATTCCTTATATAGCACTGTAGCTCCTCCCACAATTAACTACACCCACACATACCCTTAACCTATTTAATAAATAGAGTCTAAACTCATCCATCCGGTCTAACCACGTGGCTCATCTGATACAAAGGAGAGGGACGCGTAATTCCAGTTCTTACATTCCTGCACCTGGTCAGTACAGTGATAACAGTATCTTAGCTACGTGTAATTAACTAACTGATACTACAAACACATATACATACATATGCCTTGTGGCAATCTTAGCCTGCTAAACTTGTATTTTACTGGAATTACATCACATTCCCCCCTTTGATGCCTCTGATATTTCACAATTACTTGAGGCATCACTTAACCTTGGTTTGCATATACCTCAGGTTACCATGAACCAGACCAGACTTATCTTATGATGTGAATCTTTTAACACTCATCTTCCTGCATTGGTTCTCCTTGATCTAGAGCCTTATACTTATATATCGCCATTATCTGTGCAGCAGCCTTCCTCTCTGCTATACTTCCTATCAGGCTTTGCACAGACCTAACTACTAAGGGTATAAGACACGGTAGGAGTAGACACAACAGTAAAATCAGTAGGACTCCACCTACCACTGCCTTAAGCCCTCCAAACCACTCATACCAGCTACCAAACCAACTACTTGGATTGTACCCTTTCCATACCTGAGTAGGCACATGCACTAGTTTAACCATATGGCTAGTAAGCTCAGCTATTGCTTGCCCTTCGTCATCTATTTGAAGACAGCAATTGCTCAGGTTAAACTTCCCACATACACCTCCCTCTACTGCCAAAAGGTAATCCAAGGCTAATCTATTTTGGTACACTGCTGTCCTCATCCTGGTATTATGCTTCGCTAGAAGATTGAGTGCTTGTGAGGTCTCATTAGTAATAATCTCAACCACCGCCTGTAATCTTATAATACGGTTGAGCATATAAATTGGGGTTCTATAACCAAAGGTACCATCTTCTGCCCACGTGGCTGGCCCATAATAATCTATGATACGCTGGGGAGGCCATTCATTATCTTCCCAGGTGCCTATCTCTAAGGGTCCCCTTTTCTTCCTATGATTCACATCATACACTTTAACACCTAAAGTCTCACCTGTTTCAATCGGTAACAAGAAGAAGGATGGTTTGAGCATACCCAACACACATGCCCCTTCCCAGTCCTGTGGCAACTCCGAATAGGCTTTCTTACCACAGATCCAGTACAAATTTGCTGGGGCTCTCCAGGTAGATGTGATGGATAAATCAAACCACACATCCTTTAACCCCTTAAGGACACATGACATGTGTGACATGTCATGATTCCCTTTTATTCCAGAAGTTTGGTCCTTAAGGGGTTAAACTGGCATATCTAGCAAACGGGTTAGATGGTTCTGAGACATTTGAAGCCGACCACCAAGTTGTATTTTTAGTATCATCATCATAAGCTTTTTGCCCTAGACAAGTTAATTCTCCTACAGAAGTATTATACATTATTCCTTTCCTTGCTATGCAAACATAACCTATGATGGAGGTCTTTAATCTCCACTCAGATTTACCTCTAACACTCAAATGATAATCGGCTTGTGTAGATATTAGTTGGTCAACTGCCTCAGAACCGGACATTACCTCCTTTGCTTCCCAAGGCCATTGGTCTCCCATGTTAGTACCTCCACACACATAGCAGTTGGTAACATTAAGACTACCGGCAATACTCTCAGCTAGGTCAATGAACAGGTTTTTAGCGTTATGGGGGATCTTATTATCTATACTCATCTCTTCATAAAAGGAATGGTATACTTGATGAGTCTGGGAGGATACCGTATCAGTCTCTATTCCTATAAACAATAATGTCCCAGGATCTAAACCCGTCCCGTATATCTGAAACCCAAATAAATTTCCATACTTATCTAGGAACTTGTCGGGGTTATTAATAAGTATATGGACTGGGTTGCATTCCATAGACTTACAATAAGGGCTAGTCGGCAACTTAGTCACTATCATGTCTTTATCTACTGTCTGTCCCCAAGTCGCCCACCCCACACAAGACCAATATGGACAAAAGTTATAGTCTTTATTTGGGCATCTAGGACTCACATATTTATTTTTACTACTGGGACAAATATATTTATCATTAGACCCATACGTCCTCTCCCATCTAAGATCCCCACATACATTCCACGGTTTTCTACCACTTGATATCGCCTTACATGCATCAAATAGCAGAACACCCGAAGAATGTACGGATTCTAACACCGTCTTATTAATTAGGGTCCCCTGAGGATCTCCATTCCTGAGAGTCAACCAAATTGTACGAGGTTGATACTCTGGACTGAAGCACTTAGGTTCTCCTACTCCTAAATGGCACACACTATAGTCTATATTTAGGTATCTACATCTTGATACCTCTCCTTTACATTCGTATTGTGAATGCCAAATTAGGGTTTGGGAAATATGGTTACCTGTTCTCGTAGTCTTAATGCATACCTCACAGCTAGGAGTGTCGGTACCTCTACCTTCCTGAATATAAAAACACATATAAATAAACACAATCAAAAGCACATCTTTCGCCGTCATCCTCAGTCTTCGTCCGTGCGATGGAACCTCAGCTTCCAGGATGTGAGGGCTGCAGGGAATGGAGTTCTGCTCGTCTTCACAGGTGTCCCTTCGAGACTTTCCTGGCTTATACACTATGTGTTGGTAAGCGGACAGGCTTTATTATGGCCTTCTCACTCACACCTGTAACAATAAAATTTGTAATCCACAATAATTCCTCGTTACTCCGACTGAGTAGTGCGTTTCAACCGGATCTTGCAGGGATTCTCTGGATCTGCTGTAATTTGCCAAGAATCGACTGCTGCTGGTTTAACCCTGGAGTGATGTATCCACGGAGTTACTTCGGCTACTTTTATCGCTGTAGGGGTAGACAAAAGAACAACATAAGGACCTCTCCACTTGGGCCCTAACGGTACATTATTCCACTCTTTAATCCACACTTGGTCTCCTGGATGATAACTATGAACAGGGGGATAAATATTCACAGGTAATCTATCTTGTACCCATTTCTGTACCTCCTCCATAGTCTTACCCAACTCTACAACCTGCTGCCGGGTAATTCCTTCTCCCAACTGACTCAAGTCCCCCCTTAAGTTACCAAGTACGGGAGGTGGTCGCCCATACATGATTTCAAAAGGAGAGAGGCCCATCCTTCTGGTAGGGGTACTGCGGATTCGCAATAAAGCTATGGGTAAGAGAACGTTCCACTTAAGTTGGGTTTCCTGACACATTTTAGCCAACTGGTTCTTTATAGTTCTATTCATTCTCTCTACCTTACCAGAACTCTGGGGTCTATATGCAGTATGAAGCCTCCACTTTATACCAAGCATATGAGTCAGTTGTTGTAGGCACTGATGAACAAAAGCTGGACCATTGTCCGATCCTATAGAACAGGGTAGTCCATATCGGGGTATTATTTCTCGTAGCAGGAATCTTACAACTTCTCCTGCTTTCTCTGTACGAGTAGGACATGCTTCTACCCAGCCTGAATAGGTGCACACAATTACCAACAGGTAACGATGTCCACCCGATTTAGGCATTACTGTAAAGTCTATTTGTAGATCGGACATGGGGAGTCCCCCCATAAACTGGACTCCTGGTGGCTTTACTGGTCCTTGTCTTGCATTATTCTTAGCACACGTTACACATCTGCGTACAATGGCCTGAGTCAAGTTGGACAATCTTGGTATGTAGAAATGTTTCCTGAGAGATTCTTCAGTACTGTCTCTCCCAGAATGTGTCCCGTTGTGATAATTTTGGACAATTTCTACCGCTAGTGATGCTGGTATGACTATTCTTCCATCTTCTAGCTGATACCACTTGTTCTCCAAATACTTTCCCGGTTCAGTCTTTAACCACTCCTCTTCTTGAGCTGTATAAACTGGAGTCCATTGGGACAGTGGAGTTGGTATAAGAGCAGCTATATGCCCCACATACTCCTGTCTTCCTGATTCAGCAGCACGCTTAGCTGCACTATCTGCCATCCGATTTCCCTTGGTTACATCACCATCTCCTCTCAGATGCGCTCGACAATGTATGATACCGACTTCTTTCGGCTCCCACACTGCTTCCAATAGTTGTAGGATTTCAGCTGCGTACTTGATTTCTTTGCCTTCTGAATTCAGTAGTCCTCTTTCTTTATACAAAGCTCCGTGGGCATGAGTGGTTAAAAACGCATACTTAGAGTCCGTATAGATATTTACTCTTAAACCTTCAGCCAATTGTAACGCTCGTGTTAGTGCTATTAATTCTGCCTTTTGTGCTGATGTTCCTTTCGCCAGTGGCCGAGCTTCTATCACCTTGTCTATTGTTGTCACTGCATATCCTGCATAGCGGATCCCTTCTTTCACATAACTACTGCCGTCGGTGTAATATTGAACATCGGGGTTCTGGATGGGAAAATCACGAAGATCTGGTCTACTTGAAAATACTTCATCCATTACTTCCAAACAATCATGTTGACTTTCAGTAGGTTGCGGCAAAAGGGTAGCTGGATTTAAGGTGTTTACAGTCTCTAAATGCACTCTTGGGTTTTCACACAACATTGCTTGATACTTGGTCATACGGCTGTTACTAAACCAATGATTTCCTTTGTAATCCAACAACGTCTGTACTGCATGTGGGACTCGTACATAAAGTTCTTGACCCAGAGTGAGTTTATCGGCTTCAGCTACTAGCAGGGCGGCTGCAGCTACGGCTCTTAGACACGGTGGAAGTCCGCTGGCCACTGCATCCAGTTGCTTAGACATGTAGGCAACAGGTCTTTGCCATGATCCCAAGTACTGTGTCAATACTCCCACAGCCATTCTTCTTTGCTCGTGTACATATAAGTAGAATGGTCGTGTGTGATCAGGTAGACCTAATGCTGGGGCACTCATCAAAGCCTTCTTCACATCTTCAAATGCCGTTTGCTGTTCTTGGGTCCATAAGAAGGGGTCGTGCTCTGTACCTTTGATGGCTGCGTACAGAGGTTTTGCCAGTATCGCATAGCTGGGAATCCATATCCTACAGAAGCCTGCTGCCCCCAAGAATTCTCGCACTTGTCTTCTATTCTTGGGTATTGGTATTTGGCAGACAGCTTCTTTTCTCTCTGGCCCCATAATCCTTTGACCTTCAGAGATATGGAATCCCAGATACTTGACAGTTGGCAAACACAACTGAGCCTTCTTCCTGGACACCTTGTATCCTGCCTTCCAGAGAATATGTAGTAGATCGTGCGTTGCTTGCTGACATTTTTCTTTTGTAACTGCTGCTATCAACAAGTCATCTACATATTGTAACAATACACATTCTCCTGGGATAGACTCGAAATCCAGTAGATCTTGACTTAGAGCTGAACCAAATAGGGTAGGTGAATTTTTAAACCCTTGGGGCAGTCTTGTCCAAGTCATTTGGCGTTTTGAGCCCGTTACAGCGTTCTCCCATTGGAAAGCGAAAATACATTGGCTTTCTGCGGCAATTCGGAGGCAAAAGAAGGCATCTTTGAGATCTAAGACTGTGAAGTAAGTAGCCCCGCCCGGAATTAAAGCAAGCAGGTTATATGGATTGGGTACAACTGGATGTATGCTAACAACCGCATCATTGACTGCTCTTAAGTCCTGTACAGGTCGATACTCATCTGTACCGGGCTTTTGAACAGGCAGCAATGGGGTGTTCCAGGGGGAAGTACAGAATTTTAGGATACCATACCGTATGAACTTATCCAGATAGGATTGGATGTTCTTCTTAGCCTTCTGCGGAATGTGATATTGTCTTAGGCTCACTGGATAAACCCCATGTTTCAGTTCAATTTTTATTGGTGGAATATTGCGGGCCAGTCCTGGTGGGTTGTTCTCTGCCCAAACTCCTGGTATGTTAAACAATGTCTCATCACTCCTAGGGTTTTGGCTAGTCAACACTGTATAAAGTCGCCACTCTTCTTCCTTTGGTACGGATAAAGTCATAATACCTGAAGGTCCATTAAACTTTAAGGATGTTGTTCCATTTGGTAGGAACGTAATCTGCGCTTGTAATTTTGATAGCATATCACGTCCCAGTAATTGGACTGGACATTCAGGCATATAAAGGAATTGGTGTTTTACTACGTGGCCTCCCAATGTACAGAGTCGACTTTTAAGAACCGGTTTTTCAGCACTTCTTCCAGTTGCTCCTATCACAGTAATAGTCCTTCCAGATGGAGGAGCAACTAGATTAGTCACCACTGAATGTTCAGCACCAGTGTCGATCATGAACGCACTCCTTTTCCCCCCTATTGATACATCGACCATAGGCTCCGCTCGACCAAGGGGGAAGGAGCCCGGTCGGTATCAATAGTCCTCCATGACAGTGTCAGCCAATCCTACAAAGTCCCTACCTTCTCTATCGCGGGACCTTTGCGCTGCTGGAATATACCTGTCTTCCCTAACACTTCCTCTGTTCCCATTACTCCCTCTATAACCATTACTCCCTCCGGGGCCTCCTCTACCTCTCGCTCTACCTCTAAAGTTTCCGTAGCCTGCCCTGGGTTGGTCTCTCTCGTACTGCTCTCTTTGCGGACATTCGTTCCTCCAATGCCCTTCTTCCTTGCAATACGCGCATTGATCCCTACTCAAAGGCTCCCTACTCCATCTATTATTGCCTCTATCTGGGCCCCGTTTATCTACGCCTGCGATCGCTACCGCTAGCATATCAGCCTTTTTACGCATCTTGCGCTCTTCCTCTTTCTTACTTTCTGTATCCCTGTTCATATAGACCTTATTTGCTACCTCCATTAGTTGGGTGATGGACATACCTGCAAACCCTTCTAACTTTTGTAGCTTGCGCTTAATATCTCCGTATGCTTGGCTGACAAAGGCGGAGTTAACCATTCGGGAATTGTCTGCGTCTTCCGGATTAAAGGGGGTATACAAGCGGTATGCCTCCAATAATCGGTCATAAAAGACACTGGGCGCTTCATCGCTTTTCTGGATCACCTCAACTGTCTTCGACATGTTAATGGCTTTCTTTCCTCCGGCTTTCATGCCAGCAATTATAGCGTCTCTATAGGCTCTGAGTTGAACCATATCAGCACCATTTACGTTCCAATCGGGATCGGTGTTGGGATAGTGTGTCGCGGCCCATGCTGCTGGATTGGCTTGGTTCAAAGCACGGGCTCTATCCTCTAATGCTTTAATGGCTGCTTGATTTATTCTTGTCCTTTCCTCATTGTTAAATAAAGTCATTAGTAACTGCTGGCAATCAGCCCATGTCGGATTATGCGTCTGTACTATTGAGGTGAACAGATCAGTCATAGCTTGTGGTTTCTCAGTATACGAGGAATTATGGGTCTTCCAGTTTAAAAGATCGGTTGTGGTAAATGGGACATATACGAAGACTGGGTCAGCGTGTGCCATTTGACCTGCGGCATCGATATAAGCTGACCCGGGATTCAGACGAAGAGGCATCTGATAGTGCTTTAATTGTTGGGCACCAGTCAACTGTCGGGTTTGGATGGGGCTACGTAGAGAGGCGTCAGTCATGGGTTCCGGTCGGGGAGAGATAGGGTATGGGGATGTGGGAGGTCGGTTTTGGGAAAAGGTCGTAAATAAAACACTTCGAGCCGAGCTAGATGAAGCTTGACCGGAAGTCTGAAGTGGCGCCAAATCAGGATATTCGTTTCTAATGGGGGTGGATTCTGGTTCCGGAAGGGGAGATTTAGTACGAGGGGGGGTGGATCCTGTACTGGAGGAGGAAGCGGAAGTGGATGAGGGTAATGAGGGGAGGGGTGCAGGACTTCCTGCGTTTGCGTCACTTCTTCTTAACGGAAAGTAAGGGGGCGGCAAAGGGATCTCGGACTCAGGGGGCGTGTCCAAAATGGGCCTAACACCAGTCCTAGTGGACGAGCAAGTCCTAGCTACCATGAGGCGACACTGCTCCTCGTGGCATGTCTGGAGCCATTTTGGCGAGTCATTTACGGCCTGTCTCCAACAGTCAATATAAGGAAACTGGCCGTAAAGTTCAGGCCTACCCGATACAGCCACGTGTAAGCGCTGTACCAGAGTTGGATCCAAACTGCCACGTGGCGGCCATGCCGCAACCAAAGTAGGCCACTCCCTAGTACACAAAGTGACCAAACGTACAGGAGACATCTTTACCCCAAAATCACAAACTTTGAATCCCTTTTTAAAATTCTTAACCATACATCCTAAGGGATCCGGAATCGTTGACTGCGACGCACCCATACTTAACAATGGAACGTCGTCGACAACGAATACTATACACGCGTACTATTCAACAGTCACACCCGTTTCCTCTGGCAACAGCACCACGTGGTACGGTTACCAAGTGAAACGTACACAATAACAATAAACACTCAGGGAATTCCCGTACACACACAGCTGTTACACCAGTCACTATATAATCAATATTATGCCCTTTGGCGTAACTATACAGTCACCCACGCTATAATTCTCTATATACGAATTACCCGTCTATAACACACCCCAGTAACATCGTCTTTTACAAATAGCGGTTACAGTACGGTTAGCATAGGTCAAAGCACAAGTTAAGGTCACAATACAATTATTAGTGGTTATGGTGTTAAACATGCAATGGACGACAATGATTAGTACTTATTATATAATGTCAGTAAATATACAGGGTTATGGTACCGTGCACTATAATACAGCAACACACTATTAACACTCTCGCTAGACGGCTGAGCTCGCGCTATCTAACAAGATATACACTTTACTAAAACAATCGTTAACACATTTACAATTCCCAACTAAACTATTGGCCAGTACCTTGAATGGACTACCTAAAACTATATACACCCGTTTTGGTTAGCCACACTGCCCAATCACCACATATATAGCGAGCTAGAGAACCGAATTTACACAGGCGCCTCTTAGTCGCACTATCAAAAGTCTAGTGGGTTCCAAATTTACACGCCTTCCCACTTAGCCCAGATAGGATGAGAACTAGCGAACCGAATTTACACAGGCGCCGCTTAGTCTCCCGGTCCCTCCGACCTAGCGAACGTAATATACACCCTAGAACGCTAGTCTAGACAAGACACCGGTGTCCGGCTAGGGCTATTTACACCAGGACCCCGCCTGACTAACCAAATCAAACGGTCTGACTAAAGAGCGTTCGATCGAGCGGTGCGCCTTCGCTCCTTCCCTCCGACAGAGGGGGCAGATACACAGATTCAAAACCCCTTTGGGCCTACCGCACAATCGGTATACCCCTAGTGGGTCCTGCCGTCTAAAACAGCAGTTGTCTTACCTCCTCGTTCCTGAACCTGAGTTCACACTCATCGACGGGGACACCCCAGCACTTCTCACGTAGAGGCCGATGATCTCCTGGACAACAGACCAGTGGCGCCGAGACGAAGGGAGGTCCACGCAGAAGTTCAGGGGTGCAGCCGTAGAGAACGTGGGCAAAGATAGACCGTCTCACGCCTCTGCCTCTCAGCTACCGTTGAACGATGAGCTTCCCGGCCAATGCACCAAATGATACCGGAGAAACTGACGGAAGCCAAGCACAGAGAGATGGACACAGGTTTCTTCAGGAAGGAAGAGATTCTTTATTGGATCACCGATCGGGACTCAGAGGGACTAGCGTCACCAAAATACAGCAAAGTCTGAGTACTGAATACATAGAGTACATTCCTTATATAGCACTGTAGCTCCTCCCACAATTAACTACACCCACACATACCCTTAACCTATTTAATAAATAGAGTCTAAACTCATCCATCCGGTCTAACCACGTGGCTCATCTGATACAAAGGAGAGGGACGCGTAATTCCAGTTCTTACATTCCTGCACCTGGTCAGTACAGTGATAACAGTATCTTAGCTACGTGTAATTAACTAACTGATACTACAAACACATATACATACATATGCCTTGTGGCAATCTTAGCCTGCTAAACTTGTATTTTACTGGAATTACATCACAGACAAGCTGATATGGTTACTCTATAAGCTATTCCAGAAAAGTTCTGTAGAAATATAAAAAGTGAAAAAAATATATATTTTTTTTCTTATTCAGTAAAACTATTTTTTAAATATTAAGGAAAACATAAAGAATATATGATTACCAAGGTACTGTTATTTTCATTATGCATTGAAGCTGTCATCCTATAAAATGTAAATCACATTAATGCCATGTGCCACCATGTGGTTAAAAACGGTTACAATTTTAATTTTTTTTAAATGTAATAGTTACGTTAAATCTTATTTAGTAGTTATAATCCTTAGAACGAAAGAAATGCAAGCAATGCAGTGCTCTGATCATTCCTTTGATGCTTAAACGGTTAAAACATGTTTACATTTTTTTTTTTTACCATTTAGTTACATTTTACACATACGGACTTGCCAAAAAAAAAAAAAGCAGAAAAAAAATAAAACAAAGAAATAACTTTTTTTTAATATTGAATCAAATCTAAGGAAGTAGAAGACACAAGCTAGTATTACAATGATATATTGTGATTGTTAAAAGAAACTTACACAAGGCTTTCTGTTATCCCCTCCCAGTTGGAAACCCTTGATATGGATGACTATTTCCACGCTACAGCAGATCACATCCTAGCTCAGCTTTTCAACAAGAAACAGAGTGAATTTAAGAAGATTCCGAGATTTAATGAAGACCAGGCTGTGAACATACCGTAAACCCATTAACTAGCCATGTGGTCACACGTAGACATTATCAATGCTGCTGGGACATATGTCTGTCCATTCAGTCGAACTGATTGTTGAATAATGATACAGAATGTAATAATTTAATGACCTCAAAGGTTCTCATATTTCATCCTCTTCCACAATGCTGCAGGTGGAAACATTCTGCTTATATATTATATGTGTTTACAATGTATCCCGGGTGGATCCTCTGTCTGGCCACCCAGATTATTTTATGTTTAATGATGCAGCGCATCATCTAACCAGTTCAATAGTTAAAGGGGATCTGTCACTTCTTTGGAATTTACATAACAGAACAAAACAAGCTATTCGTTGTGTTAACCTTTTTTCATGAGTTGTTTCATTTTTATTTAAGTTTAAATTAGAATTTTAGAAAACCCATCATAATCCAGTCCAGGCAAAGTCAGGGCAAACAATGCAAGTGAAGAGGAGAAATGGAAACATTGTTTTATTGCTCCTGTTTTCTCCATGCTTGCTTTTGGGTGCAAAGGACTGAGCTTATACTGATGATAGAGAAGGAGCTAAGCTGGAGGCTCACAGTTGCAGGATAAAGATGTATATCAATGTATATTCACTTCTAACTCTGGTTTACTTAAAGGAGCATTCTAACATTAGACATACAAACAGGTATTTTAAAGTTTAGAGCGGACTCCTGTTTATTTACATGCAGGACACCCCCTGAAAATAAAGAACCTTCACTTACATTTCTTTCCACGCCGGTGTTGATAACCTCAGCCAATCCAATTCATCCCCATAGGGAAGCAATGGTGGGCTATTGCGCATGCATGGCAATCAATATCTCCTCACTGAGATGCACTGGGTGTCTATGGGAAGCGTTTGTGTCTTCATGCAGAGCTTGAAGACATTGAACGTCGGCTCTGCAAAGATTTCAGAACCACAACAGGGAGCACCTTGAGTGACTGTCAGAATGACAACCACTAGACGTTTTCTCAGGGGCAAATGTACATACTTCCTTTCTCAGAAAAGGTAATGTGTACAAATGTCATACTGTTGGGACAGACTTTTCACATGTTCCTGGAATACAGAATAAATTCAATCGCCTCTACGTGCAGAATCTATGCCAGAAGATGGAAAAGAAATCCAACTCAGTTAAGTTGACATTTTTTTCCCTGTTTTGTAGAAATCTTTACATTTTTCTAGTTTATAGTTACATAGTTACATAGTTGAAAAGAGACTTGCGTCCATCAAGTTCAGCCTTCCTCACATATGTTTTTGCTGTTGATCCAAAAGAAGGCAAAAAAACCTAGTCTGAAGCGCTTCCAATTTTGCAACAAACTAGGAAACAAATCCTTCTTGACCCCAAAATAGCAGTCAGATGTCTCTTTGGATCAAGCAGCGATTACCTCACTAATTACAAATTATATCCCTGTATGTTATGTTTTTGCTAGTATTTATCCAATTGCTATTTAAACATCTGAATGGACTCTGATAAAACCACCTCTTCAGGCAGAGAATTCCATATCCTTATTGCTCTTACTGTAAAAAAAAGATTGTAAGCTCTTACATTTTGCTATTTGTTGTCAGCTCTCTGTGAATAAAATTACAGCTGTTTGTGAGTAATGAAATCATTGGTTGCCTGAAGAATGAGTAATGTGATACAGAAATACATGTCATGCTGGTATATAAATGGTTAATGTTGATAGTGCAGGCGTAAACTCATGACACTTGTATAATGGCTTTTTACAATTTGTGTTACATACTTTACTTAAATACTTTTCCTTTGTAATATGTTTTGATTTATTGAAAGACATTGTCTTCCTCATAACTTTAATCTATATCACGTTGCCATACAATGAATGCACAAGAAACGAAACAATGTAATTGTATAAACTATAAAAGTGTTCAGCATATATTCCTGTAATATATTTAATAATTTGCATATTTTTTTATTTGTTTATTGAGATATGTATTGATTTTATACTATGAATATGCACTAAAGTAATAAAACGATTCTGTTAAACATGAATGGTTTTAAAGACAGTAATATTGTGGTGTCATTTGGGGTTTTAGGGAAGTGAGAACTTTTTGGATACAAGGAAGATTTTCTCTATTTGCCAAAGCAGCAATTTGAGTTCTAAAGCTCTTGGACACGTCATAAGGAGATGACTTGCAGGAGAATATGTGTCATATAAAGATGTATTTAAAGGCAGAAAACAGGAAATCGACTAGCTGTGAATCATTTCTAGAAGCCTAAACTTTCAATTTGTAAAGAAGGAAAGTGGAAAGTGATGATTGGCAGATGAAATTCATGGCATATGATGTATTCTTTCCAAGTATACCGTGTTTAGTTCAAAAGAATCCTATTGGCCCCACATAGTGACAGGTTTATTGTAAATATAAGGAATTTGACAATGGCTGCACTGTAATCACTCTATTTACTAAAGTGCAAATTGTTGGGTTGTCCCAGTGAATGTCAAAAGTAAAAACCTACCGGATTTTTTTCCGTCTTAGCTATTTTGGCCTAACATTTAAACCCACTTTGAATTCCTCACAGTTGTGGCTTCAATAAATAGCACTGTCTTCATTCTCTGCAATGAATTACTGCAATGGCTACCTCTAATAAATAGCTGATATATAATGACTGAATGTAAGTATAGCCTTCACCGTGATGACAAATTGTAACATTTCACTGCAATCTAAAGTATATATAAAATGTGGGGTTCTCAAACTTTGTCCCCCCAGATATTGATGGCCTACAATTCCCAGAATTCTTTGAATGCAATACATGGCTAAATACTCATGGGAATTTTAGTCTAGCAAACCTTGGGTTCCAGATACCTGATCAAATGACTAACTCATTGTAATGCCTGATTGTAATTGGTTTCTCTATTGTTAGAGACTAAAAAGACTGGAGACGGTATTGATTAACATGACTCATTACTATATAATGTGTCAAGGATTTATTAAATAGCAAATGAGTTTTAAAACTAGTCTCTAATTCAAACAAGTTCTTGATGTGTTTCCATTGTTGCTATCTTTACCCACATTTTACTAGTCACTTTTCATCTTGCTCACTGAACGTACTGTCTGGGTTCACTCTAATGCCTTTTTTTATTGAAGACTTGGATAGCAGGACTCTATTATTCATAAACTGTGTTACTGACAGTCACAAAGGCTGTGAATAAAATGACTTGATTCCCAATAAGGGTTTGAGGGTAAGCAGTCCAGTACTAACTAACTGTTAAGTAAGAACTAGTAATATAACTTTATCAAGCATTTTCTATAAGTAAATGTAAGCCTGCAGAACTCATATATACAACATAACAAGTCCTCAGAGAAAGCTGCTTCACACGTTCTCAGCCAGACAGTCTATAATAAGGCATTGATGGACTAAGGTAAAAACTTGGTTAAAGAGTTACTACAAGCAAATGCTATTGATTTTGGTTGGAGTAACCCTTTCTGTGTTTGTCCATCCCCCGAAATGCCAATAAAAAAATGCTGTACATGCTGGCGTCAGGCGCCAATTTTACACATAATTGATATTAGCAGGTTGGCGAATGACGTTGCTAAGGATGAAGTTACAATACACAAGATCCAGCACACTCACTCATCCACTAAACAGCCACTTAAAAGCTCATAGTTGTTTTAAAAAAACACCTAATCTAGTCAAACACAATGGGGGTTTAGTTACAGTATATGATCATACATTGCATAAGCCTGCCATACATTGGCCCCAGTAGCACCCCATTTATGTATGTTCAGGTTAGTGCAGCCCCCTGTTTTCATGAAGATGAAGTTACACATCTGGTAGTTAATGGTTAATCTCTTTATGTGCAACATGTTATAGGAAAACACAGCACATTAAAACTTCAGGTGCCTTGACCAGTTCTAATGACTGAAGTGGTCATGGTTTTTGGAGTAACTCAATGACAAACATTTAACTGATAACTTTTGTTTACCAGCATTATGATCTCTCCTTTACTAGGTCAGGTTTTGTCTCAATTAAATTATCTTCTTTCACAATCATCAAATCATGTAATCCTGCTGAGATGCAGCACAGATTAGCTGAGATATACAGAGTGCAAAACTTAAACAAAACACAGAACATTTATGTTGCTAAAAAAAACAAACATTTATTTCTTAATCCTGTCCTGCAGTACTCCTCACCAATCAGGTTATCAAATAAAAACAGAATAATTCGAGTTGTGTTTCTCAAGGAGAAAACCTAACCACATGGCCATCTAGAAAATGATATTTTAAGAAAGGTTTGACTAAAAAGACGAAAGGTAACTTCAGTTTAAGTATTTCAAAATAAGTGAACATGATTAATTCAAAACATCTGTGATCAAGACATTGGTATCCGAAGGAGTTCAAGAAAGACTTACATGGCTTCTTTTATTTGTACTGCTGTGGCACTGAAAGGTTTAGTGTACTCCAAGTTACAGTTGCTGGCTGTAGCATTACTTACCCAGTGGCATCTCTAGGATTCATTTTTAGGGGGGGCACATGGTGGGCCAGGGACAAAAGTAGGGGGGCACATTTAACCCCGCCCTCGCCGCAGTTTGACCCCGCCCCTGCCGCATGTTAAGCCCCGCCCCCGACACAATGTGTTTTTTTGTTTTTTTTAATAATCCCTGGTGGAGGATTCATTATTTTCCACCAGGGATTATTAAAAAAACAAACATTTCCCTTGATATAGTGCCATAGTTGCCAATATTTGAGAAATTGGGACATTCAGCGCTCCCTGTACAGTGCTGCTTTCTGTATAATACATGGCTGTGTGTATAATATCCTGGGACAGTCAGTGCTCCCTGTATAGTGCTGCTCTCTGTATAATACATGGCTGTGTGTATAATATCCTGGGACAGTCAGTGCTCCCTGTATAGTGTTGCTCTCTGTATAATACATGCCTGTGTGTATAATATCCTGGGACAGTCAGTGCTCCCTGTATAGTGTTGCTCTCTGTATAATACATGGCTGTGTGTATAATATCCTGGGACAGTCAGTGCTCCCTGTACAGTGCTGCTCTCTGTATAATACATGGCTGTGTGTATAATATCCTGGGACAGTCAGTGCTCCCTGTATAGTGTTGCTCTCTGTATAATACATGCCTGTGTGTATAATATCCTGGGACAGTCAGTGCTCCCTGTATAGTGCTGCTCTCTGTAAATACAGATCTGTTTGTGTATAATATCCCAAGACAGAGAGCAGCACTATACAGGGAACAATGATTGTCCCAGGATATTATACAGACACAGACCTGTATTATACAGAGAACAGCACTATAGTATTATACAGATAGCTGAGCATATACCCCATGTCCCAATCTCTAGACTACAAGTACCTGTCAACAGCAGCTCCCAGATGCGTGTAACAGGGCTAAAGTGTGCGGCAGCTCACACAGATGATTCAGCGGTAAAGCGCACTCGCTGGCAGAGCCAAACTGGAAAGTAGCCCTGGAAAAAAATGTATGCCATTCCTACAGGTCAATATATATATATATATATATAGTACAGTGAGCACACAAGCTCACTGACATGCGCAAATAGGCTCACTGACAGACAAAAAACTCTCTGACTCGCACACAGGCTTATTACAGACAAACTCACTTGTATAAACACAAGGCTCACTACAAAGATGTTCAGGGACACACACATGCTCAATAAATAGAAGCTCACTGACACACACAAGCAGTACAATCTTAACAGTGTTAAGGGCCCCCGGGCAAAGCAGTGCACTGGGGCCCTTCCTACACAACAACTCACAGGAATAAAAATTTTAATTATTGATAGACTGCTGAGTACATACACACAGTACACAAATACGAACACCGAGAAACTTCTGAATACACACACACAGACGTTGCTGAATGCACACAGACGTTGCTGAATGCACACAGGCTGATTTTTACACTTACACACAGACTGCTGAATCCAACACACACACAGCTGAGTCCATACACACACACACACAGACATACACACTGCTGAGTCCATACACACACAGACTGCTGAGTCCATATACACACAGACAGACACACAGACTGCTGAGTCCATACACACACACACACACACACACAGAGTGCTGAGTCCATACACACACAGACTGCTGAGTCCTAGATACAGACACACACAGACTGCTGAGTCCATACACACACACACACACACACACACACACACACACAGACTGCTGAGTCCATACACACATACAGATTGCTGAGTCCATACACACAGACACACACACTGCTGAGTCCATACACACACACACACAGATACACACACAGACTGCTGAGTCCACCCCCCCCCACACACACAGACTGCTGAGTCCATACACACACACATAGACTGCTGAGTCCATACACACACAGACTGCTGAGTCCATACACACACAGACTGCTGAGTCCATACACACACAGACTGCTGAGTCCATACACACACAGACTGCTGAGTCCATACACACACACACACACACACACACAGACACAGACTGCTGAGTCCATACACACACAGACACAGACACAGACTGCTGAGTCCATACACACACAGACTGCTGAGCAGAGGCGGCTCTAGACTTTATGAGGCCTTAGGCGTAACTCAAACATGAGGCCCCACTAGCAAAAAAGTGTCACATATACACATTGATGCACAGTACCTGTGTATGTGCCTGAGAGTGTGTCTGACAGAGAGTATCCTTGTGTGTGAGAATGTATGTCTCTGTGAGCATGTTTGCGTTTTTGTCTGAAACTGAAGTGTGTTGTGTGTATGGCGGGTGATGGTGTGAGGGGAGTGATGGTGAGAGGGAGAGCGGGGTGATGGTGAGAGTGAGCGGGGGTGATGTGAGAAGGAAGGGGGGTGATGTGCGAAGGAGGGGGGTGATGTGAGAAGGAGGGGGGGTGATGTGAGAAGGAGGGGGGTGAAGTGAGAAGGAGGGGGGTGATGTGAGAAGGAGGGGGGGTGATGTGAGAAGGAGGGGGGTGATGTGAGAAGGAGGGGGGGTGATGTTAGAAGGAGGGGGGGTGATGTGAGACGGAGGGGGGGTGATGTGAGAAGGAGGGGGGTGATGTGAGAGTGGAGGAGGGGTGATGTGAGAGTGGAGGAGGGGTGATGTGAGAGTGGAGGGGGGTTGATGTGAGAGTGGAGGGGGGTTGACGTGAGAGTGGAGGGGGGTTGACGTGAGAGTGAGGGGGGGTTGACGTGAGAGTGAGGGGGGGTTGACGTGAGAGTGAGGGGGGTTGACGTGAGAGTGAGGGGGGTTGATGTGAGAGTGAGGGGGTGATGTGATAGTGAGGGGGGTGATGTGATGTGAGAAGGAGGGGGATGATGTGAGAAGGAGGGGGGTTGATGGTGAGGGTGGTGAGGCTGAGGGGGGTGAGGCTGAGGGGGGTGAGGGGTGAGGCTGAGGGGGTGGGGGGTGAGGCTGAGGGGGTGGAGGGTGAGGCTGAGGGGGGTGGGGGGTGATGTGGGTGGTTGGGGTGGGGGGGTGATGCTGAGATGGTGAGGTGGTGATGCTGAGGGTGGTGAGGTGGTCATGCTGAGGGTGGTGGGGTGGTGAGGCTGAGGGTGGTGGGGGTGGTGACAGTGGTGTATCCTGGTTTTGTGCTGCCCTAGGCAGGACAAAACTCAGGCGCCCCCCCTCCCCCCGCGCCACCCCCACCCAACCTTTCCCCCCGCCCCGCATTCTAAATACACACACACACACACTCGCTAACAGAAACACACACACACTAACAGACAAACACACTCACCAGCAGACACAAACTAGCAGACACACACACTCACTGACATAAACACACACTAACAGACACACACAGTCACACACTAACAGACAGACACACACACACTAACAGACACAGACACACACACACTAACAGACACACACACACACACACACTAACAGACACACACACTAACAGACACAGATACACACACTGACACACACTAACAGACACAGACACACACTAACAGACACAGACACACACTCACCCACCCACATTAACACATTTTTTTTAAAATTTATTTTGAACACATTTTTTTTTAATTTTTTTAACACATTTTTTTTTTTTTTTAACACATTTTTTTATTTTTATTTTTAACACGTTTTTTCAAATTTATTTGTAACACATTTATTTTAAATTTATTTTTAACACAATTTTTTTTTATTTAACACCCCCCCCCCCCAGCCTCCTTACCTTTGGGAATGCTGGGGAGGGGGGTGTCTCTTCCTCCCTGGTGGTCCAGTGGCTGCTGGGCGATCGGGCGGCACTGCCCGGCGGGCGGGCGGGCGGCGAGGGAGCACTTCCCCTGAGCTGTCTGCTCAGCTCCCTCGCCAGCCGCAGAGTGAGGCTGGGAGCCGGAATATGACGTCATATTCCGGCTCCGCCTCCCAGCCTCACTCTGCGGCTGGCGAGGGAGCTGAGCAGACAGCTCAGGGGAAGTGCTCCCTCGCCGGCCGCCCGCCCGCCGGGCAGTGCCGCCCGATCGCCCAGCAGCCCACCGGCATGTCTGTTAGCCGCAAGGCTAACAAGACATTTGCCTTGGGCATTTGGGGGCGGCTTTTTTGCCGCCCCCTGGAAAATGCCGCCCAAGGCAAATGCCTTGTTTGCCTCGCGGCTAATACGCCCCTGGGTGGTGAGGCTGAGGGTGCTGAGGCTTAGGGTGGTGGGGGGTGCTGAGGCTGGTGGGTTGGTGAGGCTGAGGGTGGTGAGGGGGTGAGGCTGAGGGTGGTGGGGCTGAGGGCATTGGGGAGGGTGGGGAGGCTGAGGGTGGTGGGGGGTGCTAAAGGTTGGTGTGGAGGGTGGGTATTGGGGAGGGTGGGGAGGCTGAGGTTATTGGGGAGGGTGGGGAGGCTGTGGGTGCTGAGGATGAGGTTATTGGGGAGGGTGGGGAGGCTGAGGGTGGTAGGGGTTGCTGAGGCTGAGGAGGGTGAGGAGGCTGAGGGTGGTGGGGGGTGCTGAGGCTGAGGGTGGTGGGGAGGGTGGTGGGGCTGAGGGTATTGGGGAGGGTGGGGAGGCTGAGGGTGGTGGGGGTGCTGAGGGTGGTGTGGGGTGCTGAGGCTGAGGGTGGTAGGGAGGCTGAGTCCATACATACAGACACACAAACTTCCTCACTAACACACACACACACACACACACACACAAGCACATTAAGCCTACCTGTCCCTGGAGCCTGTTGCTGGGGGTCAGCCATCTTCTATCCTTTCCAGCAGCAGCATGGGCTGCTGCTTAACGGCGGGGGCGGGGCTTGTGTGCGGGAGGCGGGGCTTCGTTTGGGGGTGGGGCCTGTGCCTGGGAGCCTGTCAGTGCTCCCTCTGGACACAGACAGCCCCCTAGCTGCTCTGCCCTGCTTTCCTTCGGGCTGCCTGTCACAGGCTGTTATGGCCCGAGGGAATATAATTTTAACACATGGCCAGCAGGTTGCTGGCATTTGGGGGGGCACAAGGGGGGGCACAGCATAATGTGGGGGGGGGCATGGCCCCCTCTGGCCCCCCCCTAGCGACGCCACTGACTTACCTTATCCAGGGGCCGGCCGCAATCCTCTCTTCGAGCCGCGCGTGGTCCTGCAGCTGCACGAGCCGTGCGCGGCTCATCCGACGGCTTCAGCAGGAAGGCGGGCAGTGACCGCAAGAAGCGGTCACGTGTCCCGCCTGAATCTAACAGTGCGCCGCGGGTCTCGGGCGCGCTCTTAAAGAGACAGTGGGAGCCTAAATTAACAAATGGCTCCCATTGGCCCCTGTCATGCCACACTCCCCATACACTTACCTTTTGGGGGTGTGGATATGACAGGAGCCAATCACATTAGTTTTAAAGGTATTTAAACTTACCTCTCCCTTTACTTCCTGCCCTATCGTGGTTTCTGTTGCAGTTCCCTTTAGCGCTTGTTGTATTCAGTTGTGTTCCTCCGTATTGACCTTGGCTTTGTTTCTGACTACATTATCTCTTTATCCTTACCTGTTCTGTTTGCCGGCTTGCAGCTTACTGTGTACCAGACCCCGGCTAGTCCTAGTTTACGCTGTCTCTTTGTGCCCTTGACCTCAGATCGTTCCTGACTCTGTCTCCTCTCTCATACATCGAGTTCGGCCATTCTAAAGTCCGGTAGACGTATCTATCCTCTGTGTTGTCTTTTGTTTAGCTGAATTCTGCGTGTTGGGGTATATTTTCGTTACACTGGCTAGTTTTAAGGGCATGTATAAAAAAAACAACATAACAGTACACAAACATGTTGGTTGGTGTAGTAGTTATGAAGAAAAAACAAAAACAAAATAAACAAAGAAAAAAAAAATCTGTGCCGAATACTGAAGAACAGAGGAAATAAAATGCAAATAGTTGACCTGAAATGGGTACACGTCATTCTCGTGAGAGCAAGGCTCCTGATCTGCCCCACGGGGAAGCTGCAGAAATAAAATTTAAATGGTGGCACAGATAACTGGACCACCAGGGGATCAGTATTCCATCCTCTAAGGACAAAAGTATGCAAGTGGGAGGGGGAAAATCAACTTTTAGATGTATTATGATATAGTGTACAATTATTATTAGTATATTATATATAGTGCAATTATTCATTAAAAAAAACCATTACATTTATTTTCAACCCCCTCCTTTAAACCCTTAGTGACCAGACCATTTTTAAATTTTCTTACCGTTAAGGACCAGGACTGTTTTTACATTACGTTTAGCTGTAATTTTCCTCTTACTCATTTGTTGTACCCACACATACTAGATACCATTTTTCTCACCATTAAATGGTCTTTCTAAAGATACAATTATGTTCATCATATCATATAATTTACTATAAATAAATAATAAAATATGATGAACAAATGTAATGTGGGGGGGGGCATGGCCCCCTCTGGCCCCCCCCTAGCGACGCCACTGACTTACCTTATCCAGGGGCCGGCCGCAATCCTCTC
Source organism: Pelobates fuscus (assembly GCF_036172605.1). Classification (NCBI taxonomy): domain Eukaryota; kingdom Metazoa; phylum Chordata; class Amphibia; order Anura; family Pelobatidae; genus Pelobates; species Pelobates fuscus. The sequence continues at coordinate 61,071,632 of NC_086321.1, forward strand.
TTCGAGCCGCGCGTGGTCCTGCAGCTGCACGAGCCGTGCGCGGCTCATCCGACGGCTTCAGCAGGAAGGCGGGCAGTGACCGCAAGAAGCGGTCACGTGTCCCGCCTGAATCTAAGAGCGCGCCGCGGGTCTCGGGCGCGCTCTTAAAGAGACAGTGGGAGCCTAAATTAACAAATGGCTCCCATTGGCCCCTGTCATGCCACACTCCCCATACACTTACCTTTTGGGGGTGTGGATATGACAGGAGCCAATCACATTAGTTTTAAAGGTATTTAAACTTACCTCTCCCTTTACTTCCTGCCCTATCGTGGTTTCTGTTGCAGTTCCCTTTAGCGCTTGTTGTATTCAGTTGTGTTCCTCCGTATTGACCTTGGCTTTGTTTCTGACTACATTATCTCTTTATCCTTACCTGTTCTGTTTGCCGGCTTGCAGCTTACTGTGTACCAGACCCCGGCTAGTCCTAGTTTACGCTGTCTCTTTGTGCCCTTGACCTCAGATCGTTCCTGACTCTGTCTCCTCTCTCATACATCGAGTTCGGCCATTCTAAAGTCCGGTAGACGTATCTATCCTCTGTGTTGTCTTTTGTTTAGCTGAATTCTGCGTGTTGGGGTATATTTTCGTTACACTGGCTAGTTTTAAGGGCATGTATAAAAAAAACAACATAACAGTACACAAACATGTTGGTTGGTGTAGTAGTTATGAAGAAAAAACAAAAACAAAATAAACAAAGAAAAAAAAAATCTGTGCCGAATACTGAAGAACAGAGGAAATAAAATGCAAATAGTTGACCTGAAATGGGTACACGTCATTCTCGTGAGAGCAAGGCTCCTGATCTGCCCCACGGGGAAGCTGCAGAAATAAAATTTAAATGGTGGCACAGATAACTGGACCACCAGGGGATCAGTATTCCATCCTCTAAGGACAAAAGTATGCAAGTGGGAGGGGGAAAATCAACTTTTAGATGTATTATGATATAGTGTACAATTATTATTAGTATATTATATATAGTGCAATTATTCATTAAAAAAAACCATTACATTTATTTTCAACCCCCTCCTTTAAACCCTTAGTGACCAGACCATTTTTAAATTTTCTTACCGTTAAGGACCAGGACTGTTTTTACATTACGTTTAGCTGTAATTTTCCTCTTACTCATTTGTTGTACCCACACATACTAGATACCATTTTTCTCACCATTAAATGGTCTTTCTAAAGATACAATTATGTTCATCATATCATATAATTTACTATAAATAAATAATAAAATATGATGAACAAATGTAATGTGGGGGGGGGCATGGCCCCCTCTGGCCCCCCCCTAGCGACGCCACTGACTTACCTTATCCAGGGGCCGGCCGCAATCCTCTCTTCGAGCCGCGCGTGGTCCTGCAGCTGCACGAGCCGTGCGCGGCTCATCCGACGGCTTCAGCAGGAAGGCGGGCAGTGACCGCAAGAAGCGGTCACGTGTCCCGCCTGAATCTAAGAGCGCGCCGCGGGTCTCGGGCGCGCTCTTAAAGAGACAGTGGGAGCCTAAATTAACAAATGGCTCCCATTGGCCCCTGTCATGCCACACTCCCCATACACTTACCTTTTGGGGGTGTGGATATGACAGGAGCCAATCACATTAGTTTTAAAGGTATTTAAACTTACCTCTCCCTTTACTTCCTGCCCTATCGTGGTTTCTGTTGCAGTTCCCTTTAGCGCTTGTTGTATTCAGTTGTGTTCCTCCGTATTGACCTTGGCTTTGTTTCTGACTACATTATCTCTTTATCCTTACCTGTTCTGTTTGCCGGCTTGCAGCTTACTGTGTACCAGACCCCGGCTAGTCCTAGTTTACGCTGTCTCTTTGTGCCCTTGACCTCAGATCGTTCCTGACTCTGTCTCCTCTCTCATACATCGAGTTCGGCCATTCTAAAGTCCGGTAGACGTATCTATCCTCTGTGTTGTCTTTTGTTTAGCTGAATTCTGCGTGTTGGGGTATATTTTCGTTACACTGGCTAGTTTTAAGGGCATGTATAAAAAAAACAACATAACAGTACACAAACATGTTGGTTGGTGTAGTAGTTATGAAGAAAAAACAAAAACAAAATAAACAAAGAAAAAAAAAATCTGTGCCGAATACTGAAGAACAGAGGAAATAAAATGCAAATAGTTGACCTGAAATGGGTACACGTCATTCTCGTGAGAGCAAGGCTCCTGATCTGCCCCACGGGGAAGCTGCAGAAATAAAATTTAAATGGTGGCACAGATAACTGGACCACCAGGGGATCAGTATTCCATCCTCTAAGGACAAAAGTATGCAAGTGGGAGGGGGAAAATCAACTTTTAGATGTATTATGATATAGTGTACAATTATTATTAGTATATTATATATAGTGCAATTATTCATTAAAAAAAACCATTACATTTATTTTCAACCCCCTCCTTTAAACCCTTAGTGACCAGACCATTTTTAAATTTTCTTACCGTTAAGGACCAGGACTGTTTTTACATTACGTTTAGCTGTAATTTTCCTCTTACTCATTTGTTGTACCCACACATACTAGATACCATTTTTCTCACCATTAAATGGTCTTTCTAAAGATACAATTATGTTCATCATATCATATAATTTACTATAAATAAATAATAAAATATGATGAACAAATGTAAAATAATAAATAAATTTTTTTTGTAACTTTGACCCTCAAAATCTGTCACGCATCTACAAAAACACCTGTGCTAAATAGTTTTTATATTTTGTCCTTTACAAATACCCAATGTTAACATGTTCTTAGCTTGTTTTTGCAAGTTATAGGGCAATAAGTACAAGAATCACTATGCTATTTCCAAACCATTTATTCAAAATTAATGCAAGTTACTAGGCATGTGCATGGGGAAAACTTTTGTTCGGTTCAGCATTCCGAAATTCGGGACTTTCGCAATTCGGGACTTCGGCAATTCGGCACTTTAACACTTCGGAAATTCGTCAACTTCGGCACTTCGGCACTTTGACACTTCGGAAATTCGTCAACTTTGACACTTCAGCACTTCGGAACTTCAGCACTTCGGCACTCCAACACTTCGGAAATTCGGCAACTTCGGCACTTTGGAATTTCGGAACTTCGGAATTTCGGCACTTCGGGACCTCTTTTGCAGCCGCTTAGTAGATAACTCCCTAATTCCCACAATATTAGGGAGTTATCTACCAAAAGGCTGAAAGACCTAAATTGGTCTTTCAGCCAAATTTACTAATATTAAGTAAAAATTACTTAGTATTAGTAAATTTTGCCCCTACTCACTATACCGTGAGTAGGGGCATGTCTAGTAAACAGTGAGCAGCCTGTGGCTGCTCACTGTTAAAAAAAAAAAAAATAGGATCCCCCCTTTAATCTAAAGGGGGGTCCTATTTCCCCCCTGGCCCCCACCCCTGAGTGGCGGGTGGGGGCCCTACAGTAAAATAAGGGGGACCTAATGTCCTCCCCTGTGGCCCCCACCCCTGAGCAGTGGGTGGGGGCCCTAAATTATAATAAGGGGGGGACCTAATGTCCTCCCCCTTGGCCCCCACCCCTGAGCGGTGGGTGGGGGCCCTACAGTAAAAAAAGGGGGGGACCTAACGTCCTCCCCCTGGCCCCCACCCCTGAGCGGTGGGTGGGGGCCCTAAATTATAATAAGGGGGGCCCTAATGTCCTCCCCCTGGCCCCCACCCCTAAGTGGTGGGTGGGGGCCCTAAATACTAATAAGGGGGACCTAAGGTCTTCCCCCCTGGCCCCCACCCCTGAGCGGTGGGTGGGGGCCCTAAATACTAATAGGGGGGGACCTAATGTCCTCCCCCTGGCCCACACCCCTGAGCAGTGGGTGGGGGCCCTAAATACTAATAGGGGGGGACCTATGGTCCTCACCCCTGGTCCCCACCCCTGAGCGGCGGGTGGGGGCCCTAAAATAAATTACCCCCCAGGTGACTAGGGGTCCCCAAACTTCTAGTCACCGCCTCCCCCCCCCAAAAAAAATCCCCCTACATACCCCCCTCACCCTAAAAATAATGAGGGGGGACCTTTAACTAAGTACCTGTAAAAAAAATAAACCATTCAATGTTTTCTTTCTTCTAAAATCTTCTTTTTTCAGCCCCAAAAAAGGCCAAATAAAAATCCATAAGAACCGACGCAATTAAAAAAAAAAAAAATCCAACTTCACCCAGTGAGGGCTCCGCGCAGACTGAGCTCTGCAGGGTGAGGGAAGGCTTATAAAGCCTTGCCCCGCCCTGCAATTTGGCTCAGAGCCCTCTGATTGGTGGGTTTAAGCCATCCAATCAGAGTGCTCTGACAGGTAAATGAAGAGACTGACAGGTAAGTCTCTACATTTACCTGTCACAGCACTCTGATTGGTTGGTTTGAAATCCACCAATCAGAGTGCTCTGTGTCATTTTACACAGCGTGGGAAAGTTCTTTGGAATTTTCCCATGCTGTGTAATTTGACTCATAACTCTCTGATTGGTGGATTAAGTAACCAATCAGAGGGTTAACTAGGGGTTTGGGGACCCCTAGTCACCTGGGGGGGAGGTAATTTATTTTAGGGTCCCCACCCGCCGCTCAGGGATGGGGGCCAGGGGGGAGGACCTTAGGTCCCCCCATTAGTATTTAGGGCCCCCACCCACTGCTCAGGGGTGGGGGCCAGGGGGGAGGACATTAGGTCCCCCCCTTATTAGTATTTAGGGCCCCCACCCACCGCTCAGGGGTGGGGGCCAGGGGGAGGACATTAGGTCCCCCATTATTATAATTTAGGGCCCCCACCCACCGCTCAGGGGTGGGCGCCAGGTGGGAGGACATCAGGTCCCCCCCTTATTATAATTTAGGTCCCCCACCCACAGGGCCGGCCTTAGGCATTTAGACGCCCTGTGCGAAAAATCTTAACATCGCCCCCCCCCTGTCATCCATGTATGCTGTTATGTTTGTGTTGTCTGTGTATGTAATAGTACGTGTGATGACTGTGTGTGATATGTATGCTATGTGTGATATTTGTAATGGGTATATTAACAGTGTGTGATATGCGTGTATTGGTTGTATGTGACACACACACACACACACAGAGTCAGACGGCCATACACACACAGGAAGACATCCACACACACACAGGCCGACAGTCATACACACATACACACAGACACACAAAGGCAGTAATACACACAGACACACACAGAGGCAGACAGTAATACACACAGACACACACGCAGACAGTCATACACACAGACACACACGCAGACAGTCATACACACAGACACACACAGGCAGACAGTAATACACACAGACACACACAGAGGCAGACAGTAATACACACAGACACACACGCAGACAGTCATACACACAGACACACACAGGCAGACAGTAATACACACAGACACACACACAGGCAGACAGTAATACACACAGACACACACGCAGACAGTCATACACACAGACACACACAGGCAGACAGTCATACACACAGACACACAGAGGCAGACAGTCATAAACACAGACACACACACACAGTCATACACACAGAGGCAGACAGTCATACACACACACACACACGCAGACAGTCATACACACAGACACACACAGGCAGACAGTCATACACACAGACACACAGAGGCAGACAGTCATACACACAGAGGCAGACAGTCATACACACAGAGGCAGACAGTCATACACACAGAGGCAGTCATACACAGTCACACACACAGAGGCAGACAGTATTACACACAGACAAACACACAGAGGCAGACAGTAATACACACAGACACACAGTGGCAGATAGTCATATACACACACACACACACGCAGACAGTCATACACACACACACGCAGACAGTCATACACACACACACACACACACACACACAAACACACAGGCAGATAGTCACACACACAGAGGCAGACAGTAATACACACAGACAAACACACAGAGGCAGACAGTAATACACACAGACACAGTGGCAGACAGTCATATACACACACACACACACACACACACGCAGACAGTCATACACACACACACACACAGACACACACAGGCAGATAGTCATACACACAGAGGCAGTCATACACACAGACACACACACAGAAGCAGACAGTCATACACACAGACACACAGAGGCAGACAGTCATACACACACACACACAGACAGTAACACACACACACACACACACACACACACACACACACAGAGGCAGACAGTCATACACACAGGCAGAGAGTCACACTCACATGACAAGCACACAGTTACCTGTGGAGTTCATTGTGGAGGCAGTGCAGCTCCTGGTGACTGTTTGGTGGGGAAGCAGGGACTCCTTCTTGCTTCCCCTGCAGCAGTTTTCCGGCGCTTTTAGCTCCACCCCCGCCGCACGGTAAGCTCCGCCCCCGCTGCAAATTTAAAAAAAAAAAAATTTTTTATTTTTTTTTAAATCGGCTGTGCGGCCGCACGGCGCCCCCTGCTCCATGGCGCCCTGTGCGGCCGCACAGCTCGCACACCCCTAAGGCCGGCCCTGCCCACCCACCACTCAGGGGTGGGGGCCAGAGGGAGGACACTAGGTCCCCCCCCTTATTTTACTGTAGGGCCCCCACCCGTTGCTCAGGGGTGGGGGGGAAATAGGTGGGGGTTTGGGAGGGGGGACCTTTTCTTTTTTTATCAGTGAGCAGCCACATGCTGCTCACTGTTTAATAGACTTGCCCCTACTCGTGGTATAGCGAGTAGGGGCATAATTTACTAATACTAAGTATTTTTTACTTAGTATTAGTAAATTTGGCTGAAAGACCATTTTAGGTTTTTCAGCCTTTTAATAGACAGCTCCCTAATACCGTGGGAATTAGGGAGTTATCTACTTATTCATCCCTGTCATTACATTGACATGCTAAGTAACTTACATTTTATATGAATGTATGTTACTTGATTGTTGTAAGTGTTGCAAATGCTTACAGCTGTTTCCTGGCTATGTTTCTATACAATGTAACATTCTTCTTCTTTCGCTGGGTAAGTATATTAGTACTTAGGCAATACTGTGCTTCAGAACTTCGGCACTTTGGCACTTTGACACTTCGGAACTTTGGCAACTTCGGAACTTCGGCACTCCAGCACTTCGGAACTTCGGCACTTCGGCACTTCGAGACTTCGGAAATTCGGTAATTTCGGAACCTTGGGACCTCGGCAACTTCAGTACTTCGGCAATTCGGCATTTCGGCAATTCGGACATTCGGAAGTACCCGAATGTCCGAATTGCCCGGAATTCGTCCGAATTCCTCTTCGGACCGAAACGAATTGCACATGTCTACAAGTTACATAGTAACTCTGATAGCTGTCAGGAATCCCTGAATAACCCTTCACATGTATATATATATTTTTTAAAGAAGGCAACCTAAGGTATTAAACTTGGGGTATTTTGACTCTTTTCATACTCTTTTCTTGCAACAATTTCACCACCAATCTATGCCAAATAAAAAAAATGAAAATAAATAATTGGTGATTTTTTTGACACACATAGCAATTTAAGAATACGTGTACTGAGAACTTTAAGGGTTACTGCAAACAAACAACCCAATATGTGTTCAGCAACATCTCCTGAGTACAATGATACCACCCGTGTATAGCTGTGTTGGGTACTCTGGGGGCTAAAAGACCTTAATTGGAGGGTGTGCATACCAGTTTTCCAACTTGGAATTTTCCCAGATGGTCATCATGCATCCTATTTGGGACATTTTTGAAGCCGGACAATGTAATTTACCCCCATCAAACCATATAATTTTGAAAAGTAGACACCCTAGGGTATTTCAAATGGTGGTATTTTAACACTTTCCATGCAATAATTCTACCACCAGTCTTTTTCAAACATTTGGGTAGTCATTTTACTGTGTTATTTTCTCTCACATTGTACTTTAGGCATGGATTCTCAGTTCCTGTTATGTGTTACTGACAAAGTAGAGCAGCCCAGGAATGAAAATTAACCCCATCATGGCATACCATTTGGCATACCAGAGAAGTCTCCCGAGTATAAAAATATGTATGTAAAGGTGTTATGGTGTTTTGTAAAGTTATGGGGTTAAATATAGGACTTGTCAATTAAATTCTCTGGAATGTCTGCCTGGGTTATCAGGCATGTCCTTCAAATTATAATGAATAAAATCAAATAATTATGTAGTTAATAGTTATATGTAGAGTGTGTGTGTATATATATATATATATATATATATATATATATCAGGACTCCAGTATTCAGGTAGTTAAAGTAGATGGCTGCACTCACGTATTTCCATAAAACGTAACTTTTATTGAAGTGTTTAAAATAAGATCAACGTTTAAGGATCATGAAACACATAATCTAGGCAAAAATAATGGGGGTTTAGTTACATTATATGATCATACATTGCATTAGCCTGCCACAACGTCAATGTAACCCATCTTTGGTAGGTCCTACTCTAACAGCCTAATGTCTGCTCTTATGAGATTAACCCACTTACTTGGGGAAAAAATTCCATCTGGGGCTCTCTGCAGTACAAGGCTAAATAGGCCCTGGGATGAGGCACCTGTGATAGGGAGGGGTGCAAAAACAAGGAGTTGGCTAGACTCCCAAATATATATATATATATATGTATATATATATATATATATATATATATATATATATATATATATATTTGTGGTCATGGCATCAGCCGTAGTATTATTTACATAAGACAAACATAGAATGGAAATGTCAGTTGTGGAGTGCCGGAACTGACGAGGAAGTAGGCCTGAAATAAAAGAGGGCCTGCCTTATAAAATGCTTATAAAAGCGGTGTGGTGGGTGGGACAATTCGCCAGACCTAACAGGTAATGAGGGAAGGGTTGGTGCTCCTTAAGAAGGGGAACCAAGCCCCTCCCACAACTTCAGGCCACGCCTTCCATTTGTGGTCATGGCATAAGCCGTAGTATTATTTACATAAGACAAACATAGAATGGAAATGTCAGTTGTGGAGTGCCGGAACTGACGAGTAAGTAGGCCTGAAATAAAAGAGGGCAAAAAGAGATAACCATTTATTCGTCCTACAACCCAACATTACACATTACATATTTATAGTTTTGAAGGCCAGGCGCACTTCTTGTATTGGCTGAGGGATGTATCTGGTGTATGCCGTGGATTTCCATCGGCCTAATATCTTAATGATGTGAGCCGGGATATTCTTTTTAGAAGCGGTAGTGGCGGCTCCTATTCTGAAAGAGTGACCAGAATAGCTGGCCGGGTTCATACCTAACCTGATCAACAACATCCTAACATACATCATGAATTTGCTAGTAGTGAGCCTATTACCGTGTAAGGACAGGAGTGGTTGTGTCGGAGCCATATTACAAAAGGCAAGAAGAGTGTCGAAAACTTCCACCGGACACCATGTATTACTAGTGGGGTAATAGGGGATAGTGACTGTCTGACCTTTGGTGCCAGTTTTGGTATGGTGTAGGGATAGTAGATAGTGATCTTGAACCTTTACCAGATCTGACCTTGTGATGAAGGTGGGTGAGTTATAGCTAGTAGTGGTGAATTCTCTGGGCCGCAGAAAACCGTAAAACGCCAAATAGATGGCTGTTTTTATTACACGATTAGTATGGGCTTCGAATGGTGAGGTGTCTAGTAGATTTGACAGTGACTGGAACAATAGATCGTGGATGGGTAGTCTGGCTGGTGAGGGTATAGGGGTGGAGTCTTTGATACCTTTAAGTATACCCTTAACTTGGTATAATGACAGACACTGTTAGGCCAAGTGGTGAGGATGTGATGTTGAATACCTGTGATATACAATTTAATGGTATTGAACGATAATGTTAGATGAAGGTGGCAAAAATAAATGAAATAATGGTTTCCATGGAAAACTGGTCAGTGACATTAAAGTCCAACAAGAATTTATTGAAAACATGAAAAGCCCTGCCATATGCCTTCCTGGTGTTATCGGAAAGACTGAGCTGTGAGAGTTGCTGCCCGTGACATAGCAGTTCTTTTAGTCCCAGACCATCTCCTGCCACTGTGGTACCGGAGTTGGTATTAGGGTAGCTGTTGGTAGAGCCTCCCGGAACTCCTGAAACCGAGACCGTGATAAGTAATCAGCTGCAATATTGAGAACCCCAGGCACATGAATGCAAGTTAAAAGAAAACTGTGTTTAGCGGCTAGCCATGTGAGAGTCCTCATGAACCGCATGATGGCCAGGGAAGAGGAACGTCCCTTGTTTACAATATGGCACGTTGCCATGTTGTCCGAGAAGCAACGAACCGTATTCCCAGACCAGCTTGCTCCCCACTTAACTGCTGCCGCTACGATTGGATAGAGCTCAAATAAGGCTGAAGTGTCCTTAAACCTGGGGATCTCAGCAATCTCCCCCGGCCATTTACCCCACATCCATTCATTGCCCCAAATCGCGGCAAATCCTGAAGTGGCCGCGGCATCCGTCCAGACTGATACCGACTTCTCTGACCAAACCGGGATAAAAATGCTTTTCCCGTTCCAATTCAGCAAAAACTCCCTCCACATATGTAGGTCAGCGGTGGCATGTACGTCTAAGGTAATGCGGGATGCGTCAGATTACAACATTGGAAACAGGCTAAGTAACCTGGAAATGAATGCTCTTCCCTGTGGAATAATTTTCATAGCGAAATTTAATGAACCCAACAGGGATTGCAACTCCTTCCTATTACATGAGCCTCCTCCTAGGTAAAGGTTGATGGCTGCCAGGATGCGCTCAATCTTCTCCCTGGGGAGGCTAGTCTGCATGTTCACAGAGTCCAGCACTACCCCCAAGAAGTTGATGATTGTATCTGGACCTTCAGTCTTTGTTGGTGAAATAGGAACTCTTAATTGTGTAAACAGTCGTGTTATTGACTGGAGGCTACTAGGAGGTACCAGGTTACTTTCTATGGTCAGGAAATCGTCCAGGTAATGGATAACGGCGGGGCATTTACAGACGTTAAGCAGCATCCAGCACAACGTCTCAGCAAAAATATAAAAAATCCTGGGGCTGCTTTTAGAACCAAACGTGAGACGTGTGAAAAAGTAATATAAGCCTTGCCACTTAACACGATGTAAATGCCATAGGGATGGATGGATAGGGAGTAGTTTAAAAGCGTTTACAATATCCGTTTTACTCAGCCATGCCCCTACCCCGGCTGAGAGGATGGCCGTGACTGCATTATCTATGTTGGCATATTGGAGGGAAAATTCTTCAGATGGAATTAGTGAATTTAGACTTGGGGTAGGAGATGCATGGTGGGCTGACAGGTCGAGAATTAACCTTTGTTTATTGGAGGACTTATTAGTGACCAGTCCTATGGGGTTAGCTCTCCAAACCGCGAAAGGCGGGGAGTCGAAAGGGCCTAACAAGAAACCTTGGTCAATTTCCTTCTGTAGGAGTAGGTCAATAGTGTCGGGTGCTGCTAGGGCTGTCTGTAAGTTTTTACATTCTAGGATCCCCGTAGGCATGTGAATAATATCCGTGTGAAACCCCATCGTAAACCCTGCCACCAAAAAGTCCACGAGATGTTGTGATGGGTGAGCACATAAAAGCTCTTTCAGTAGGGAGACATGAAGAGACTATAAGTACTGCTTAGGATATAATTTATTGGGGCACATTGCCTTGGAGTGAGCCCTGAAACATTGTGAGCAGACATGCAGAAGTCTGCAGGCACTGTAACCGTAAGTGCCGGTGTTGAAGTTGTTACAGACCTGCGATTTACCCAAGAACACTATATCACGGCCTAGTTTATCTTTAAGCACCCTGCCAGATCTCCCTGTGGGTACCACATTAGTAGGTGAAAAAACAGCATTCACCTCTGGAGAATTAGGGCACAGATTAGCCGTGTGGGAGTTGGACGAGCAAATGGCACAAGCTGGGGTCTTTAGGCCCGCAAAGTGCTGGCCAAAAAGCTCTGTATCAAGCACACCCCAATAAGCTTGATAATTGAACTGTGATAGGGCGGCCGACGCCTTTGCGGAAAAAGCACGGTGGTAGTCGTAAAAAGACGTACCACCGTACTTGTGCCCCAAATCCACCAGCTTGTGGAGGTAAAGGTCCAATTCCTCCCTCCTATCCGGATATACAGAGCATATCACATCACTGTATATCTCAAAAGCCAGCACAAATTCTGGAATCGATAGCTTCTGATTCAACCTGGGATCTCTGGACTTCAATACCACCGACACATCCCCATATGCATAGGTCTTATTTTCAAGGACATCTTGTGAGGCTATCAGAAGTGATACCAGATTGATATCCTTCCCTTCCAAGATGTCCTTTTTTGTTTTAGCAGGCACCATGTGTGCGGGTTAATGATATGTGGGCCTTTCATACTGGTTGGTAAATTACCCGGTAGGGGGTCCAAGCGCACCGAAGCGACCGGATTCCCTGCAGCAGCAGGCAACCTTTGCTGGCTATCTGCATCCATTTTGTCCAGTTTGTCCATAATACGACCCAAAGAGGTCAGGACTGAGGACAAAACCGTATGCAGATCTGAAGACTGGGTGCCACTGGACCCTTCCCCCGCCCCAGCGTATTCAATAGTCTGTACAATTCTGCTTTCCTAGCCGTAGCAGGGAAAGGAATATTTCTCTTCCTTAATTCGGCCATGATCCTGGGAATAGTCCATGCTCTGAGTGATGCAGGGCTCGCGTTGTCGTCACCCCGAGACGGAGTGACCAATCTAGCCGGTGCATTGGGTATGGACACATCTTCCCTTCCTTCAGGAACTTGTGACATGCTACAACATAAAATAATATGTTACCTGGGGTGCTACCCAACTGGCTATTGTTACTAATGCCAAGCGGCGACAGGTGACAGGTGAGGCCCTGCTAGTAGCCAAGCGGCTTTGAGAGGCACTATCTATGATTTGGCTCGTGTGGGGTACGTGGCCATTGGCATTATGGCGGGGTGATGGCCTCTCCATGACTTGTAAAAGCATAAAACAGAATGGGAGTGACAAGTGAGGCCCTCCCTATGCAACCAAGCGAGGCGGCTAGCTATGAATAGGCCCGAGGGGATGCCATACCTCCGAAATGAGGATGGATGTTGGCCTCGCGGGACCACTAACGTAAGGCGTAAAAGGCCAAAAAAACATACCTAGTGGGTCCTATTTTAGTATGCCAGTAAATCTGTACTAAAACCCGAAAGGGTAGGTAGGGAGGGAGAAATAGTCGAGAAAACGTGACGTACCTGATGAGCAAGTTGCCAGATAGTATGAAAAGGGGGTACAGGCGATCTGTAGTAACCTACAAGAGTAATTTACGTTTGTAGGGGTAAATAAATATGACCCCTAAATCCTCTGCTATTCTGATACCTACCAGTAGTACTTCACTAGTAGGGGACTGGAACCAATTACACAACAGAGCAAGGATGCCTATACCTAATAATACAGAAAAACACATATAAGGACCCTGGTCTTGCGTGACCATTTAAGGAATAAATAACTCAAGATTACTGACCTAAGTCAAGTGAAAAGTTGGTAGAATAGCTGCCCACCATGGAACTGCTGAGAAATACTGAAATAAAAGAGGTCTATAATCATCCCAAGTGCTAAGCATCTTATGTATATAAAATTACATCCAACCATTATACCGTAGGCTGAGTTAATTATGAGAAACCCAGCTCCTTATGCAGAATTTCCCTACTTATATTCTACGCACTAAATATGTGCCCCAAATATAGTCAACCTCTGTAATTATACCAGCCTTATATGTAATAACCTGTGTTTAAAAAAAACAATAGAAAAAGCCACCCATCAAAACCTATATGACCACCAGGGTTGTGAATTAATGTAAAAGTAAACCAATAATAATAATCAGCCACCAGAGGTCGCTCTAGTGCCTATAACAGTGTATAGCATTACTTAACCGTGTTTGGCAAATGAGTGGTCATAAGATGACCCAAAAAGTACCGAGTTTTGCACGAATAAAATTTGCCCATAGAGTAAGAACCGATTCTAGGACGTAACCGCCAGTAGTAAATCATGTAAAATTATCGACATTGTGAACGTGGGAGAAATCGTCATTTTTTGATGACAAAAAACGGCCGCGCCGCCAATTTGCGACGGACGTTTTAACTTACGATTTTGACCGCTCAAATAAACCAGACGACCGCCCGGCCTAAGGTGCACCAGCCCATCGCCCCCGGAGGTAACAGGACCCTGGATGCCGATGACTGAGATGCCGGTAACAGGAAATGACGTCAGAGAAGAACCGGAAGTGACGATCTCTCTCCAACAATTCGCCAGACCTAACAGGTAATGAGGGAAGGGTTGGTGCTCCTTAAGAAGGGGAACCAAGCCCCTCCCACAACTTCAGGCCACACCTTCCATATATATATATGAAACCAGAACTGCACTCACCTGAACATGCATAGATGAGGTGCTGCTGGGGGCCAATTTATACAATACACAATATCCAGCGCACTCACCTATCCACTAAACAGCAACTTCAATGTTGGCAGCTTTTATTAGTTGATGGGGTACATTGATGTTGTGGTAGGCTTTTGCAATGTATGATCACATAATGTAACTAAACCCCCATTATTTTTGCCTGGAATAGGTGCTTTTTTTTTTTTTTTTTAAACTAATCCAATTTCTGATCTGTTTCTGATTCTACTACAAACTAGGCACGAACAGATAGTTGTGCTAGTGTGGAAATGCCTTGTTATTATATTTTTGTAGATTATACGTGTATGTGTTCATCGCAGTACATAAGGCTGCTTATTTTGTCAATTTGTGTTTAAGAAAATTTGACATTTTCAAAAAAAAGAATGAATTAACCAATTTGCAAAACAAAGGACAATATGTTGAAATCTTTTGAATGTGATTTTTTCCCCATCATGTTTAAGTTAGTATTCATTTTGCTTGTCAATTGTCTGCTCAGTGTCTATTTTTTTTATCAATACTATTAACATTATACATTAACAACACATTTATACATTTAAATACTTAACTGACAAATATAGAAATCTCAATACATACTTTCTTCCATATATCACCATTTTATTGTGCTTTCTAGATTGTAAGCTCATTTGAGCGGGACCTTCTCTCAGCTCTCATGTCTGTTTGTGTCTGTTAATTACTTGTTGTTAAAGGTACACTCCACTGCCCAAACAACAAAATAAATATATAAAAATCACTGTTTAGTGGATATACCACCAATGAAAACATGCAGGTATTTAATTACGCTTTTTTCATTGGGGATATATAAAAAAAAATAGCTTGTTAATGCTATAGATCTATTGTCCACTGCCTTTTAAATGTGCACTTTTTGTAAAATTAAAAAAATAGGATGCAATCTTCATACATAAAACACCTCAGAAAACTGAATTATTTTAAAGCTCAGGAGAGTCCCTTTAAAAAAAATAGCCTTATAGTATAATTGTAAAGCATTTCAGATAATGTTGGTGCTACAGAAATGTTGAAATGCTCTTATTAATAATTAATTAATTATTATTATTATTATTATTATTATTATTATTATTATTCTGTACAATTGATAGTTTCTGGAGACACAATATTAAACTGATACCAAACAAAGGAAAAAAGAGAAACAGAAAAATGTCTGTTATATATAGTTAGGTAAAGTGAATAACATTGATTATATTGTTACAATGGCATCTATCAAGGAGTGGGATTATTAGACAGCAAGTGTTGGAAACAGCAAACTTGGGCAAACAAAAATGATGAATCTGTTTTCTTTTCTTTCTTTTTTTTACATTATTTAATTAGAAAAGTATCAAATACATTTTATAGTACGTACTTCACATTTTATAACCACGTACAACAATACATCAAACACATATTTTGCTCAGGGTTAATTGACATGGTGTGGATTTCTCTTAATTTTTATTATACAATCTCGACCAAGGTTATATCTTTGCTGTCTAAGTTCACATCTATATATTCAAGACAGTTTATATATATTCTTGAATTCTGTCTGGCCTTTGCACTAAGCCAGTCATCTGATATTTAACCTGTTGTATAAGTTCTTGTATATTTGGCTTTATCGTCTATTTTTTTTTTATTATTTTCTGGCTATAACAACCTTTGAGGCCACCATTACATGAATTATTAAAATTAGATATTTCTCAGTTATATTTTTATCTATCATATGCAATAAAGCACATTCTGGTTTATTATTCACTGTTGGGGCTACCAAATCTTTCATTATTCTAAAAGAAATACTCCAAAATTTCTTTATCTCTGGGCAATCCCTCCAGATATGCATGTAGGAGCCCGTACTCTAATTACATCTCCAGCATATTTCAGTACTTTCTGGATATATTGCTTTTCATTTTGTGGGTACCATCGATTCATTACCTTAAATAAATTTTCCTGTAAATTTATACAATGAATATATTTATGTGTAACGTTTAGGCCAAAATACCACTGTACCATTTTAATATCTTTTTAGATCATCTTTCCATGTTTTAATTGACGGTATTCTTAGAAAATGGGTATCAGTTATTATGTTGTTACATAATAAACCTTATCTATTTTTCATTCACTTTTTCACTTTGAGTTATCTTGTATCTTACATATTAATTAATTTAAAAAAAATTGATCCGCAAGGGGGCGGGGCCTGGCTGCCAAACTGAAAGGCTGCATGCAGTGTGGGCTCTGTACAAAAGTTGACAATTATCGCCTAAAAACAGTTTTGAAAGCAAACAAACGGCGCTGATACCTACCTGCAAACTACTCTGCTACAGCACAAGGGTTTCCAGGCGTCCGACAAGCAGATTGAGCCCACACCGCCACTGAGGCCTACCTTGAGGTGAGAGCCTGGGAGAAGCGGTCGATCTCCCTACTGCCTCTCCGACCGGAATAAGCTGACGTTATACGGGTCCCCGCTACCCCCCTGCTGGTGGGGGTTATCCCGACACCATTACCACAGCCAAGCTTCATCCCTGACAAGCACATCGTCTTAAAGCAAAGACATAGAGGGGCGCAATCTGCCTCAAAATGGCGGCTTCTGCACCAGCTACAGACACACTGAACCGACTGCAGACACTCGAACAGCGCCTGTACGACCTCTTCGCAAACTTCTGGCAGAGAATGCAGAACAAAGGGGCACAGACCCAGAGGGAGCCGCTACACCCTACACGACCGCATTACTCACCGCCAGAAAAACCGCCTGGAGTGGCTGGCGGGAAGAAAAGACCGCACACGACGACCGGGAAACTGAGACCAGCGAAGCGGAGAAGGCGGCCCATAAAATCCAAGGCTCGCATCTGCCTTCCTGGGCTGAGTGCCCGAAAGGGAAACACCCTGCTGCGTACCCCACATGCCCGGATGGGACTTTTCCATCACACAACCGCCGGGACCTCGCTTGCGGTGCTGAAAGTGACCGGAGCAGTGGAAAATGCACAAGGGCCCTTGAGAAGGCCTGGGCCAGCGGAGTGGCCAAAATTGGATGCGGCCCCTAGACCAACCTGCTGGCAGCTTCCCGATCGTGGGCATAGGATAAACGCATAAACACACTCCTGGACAGTACCACAGCGTGCACACCGGGACTTACTCACAGGCAGCTCTAAACAGGCAGACACATGTTGCCTCCTGAACGTTACCAGCAATGCCATAAATGTATATTCTGCTTTTGTTTTACTAGAAAAGTATGATTTTTCTCTTTTTTCAGTCCAATGGTCTATTTCTTAACATGCCTAGCTTGATGCAGATGCACCCCAAAAGCCTAGAGGTTTACAACTTTTAAGCCTGCTACATATATGTCTTGCCGAACCCTGCAGAACATGCGGCCTTTAGCCTTTATGTGTGTTTAGCCTGAAAAAAAAAATCTAAGAGTATGCTAGCCCTAAGACACGCTTTTCATGGTAGTACTCCTTTATTATCAACAGATATGTTTTATTTTCACCTCGTTTTTACCTAACTAGTACAGGCTATAACTAAAGACATAAGTACTTAACCTGCATTTACTAACAAATAAATGGTGCCATTCTTGCATGCCATAATACTGCATTCACTGTATTACTGTTTTAGCTTGTACATGCTGTTGTGGCGATACAAGATTGTTTATGTTACTCACGCACTGCAAAAATAAAGATTGACAAAAAAAAAAAATTTGATATGCAAATTTGATTTGCAAATACGCAAATAATTCTTTGTTCTGCAATTTGAACTCTTTTTGTAATATAGCAAATGGTTTTATATTTAATCCTTCTAATAACTTTTGAACTTTATCAATACCTGCTTATCTCTAACTTTTTAATGATATATCATTCATATGATATCATATAAATATTATTTCAATATTTAAAGTTTTTATATATTTTTTAATATTTATTTTACTTCAAGTTTTTCATATTACAACATTGTTAGTCACAAGGTAGACTAATCAATAAATACATAATTAATAAATACATAGACAAAAAATATACATCCCTATAGGGTACATAATACATATATAGCCATATAAAATCTTATACAGCCTATTACAATACACACATAGAGCTACGACCCTATACAGTATAACAATAATTTATCAAATTCATTAAGGGCTGAAATACGACCCTATACAGTGTAACAATAAGTTATCAAATTCATTAAGAGCTGAGGCATTACAATGTTGCTTCACATAAACCCCCCCAAAACAAAACACAAAGGATAATTTTTTTTTAATCTTAATTTAGATTTGCATTTATGCCAAGAGAGTAGTAAGTTATCTATTATACTATTCTGTATTCTATTTTTAATAATTAGTCTCTAAGGTATATTACTCCAAATTATCTGCGTTAAATCTTTCATATTGCGTATTTCACTTTCTATTTTATGCTGAGTGTTACAAAGTCCCCTCTTTCTGCTACTTTGTGCTACTTTGTTTGCTACTTTGTTCCCACGAAAAACCTTCCCCAGGTCATTCGTATGTATGAATGACCGACCACTCGACCCTGGCGTTTGCTGCTAATTAACCTTGTTCACCTGTACAATACTGAACAAACTATCGAACGACCAACCACCTTATCTGAGGAGTGTGCCCCTGATTAACCATCCAGGAGTTGCGGTTTTGTGGAACGCCCAGCGGGACCTGGTCTTCAATCGCCTGGTACTATTTTCGGACACTAGTTTATGCGAACCCTGCTGGGATGCCCCGTGCCCCGCCCGTTCATGCATAACACACCGAACACTGTGCCGTTTGGTATTTTGGGACTATGCCAGTTATACCGACCCCATGAAGGACACTAGGGAAGAGTATGGCTGGGCTGATAATGCCGAACAGCCCTAGAGACAATTGTTTGTCCCCATGGCGTTTCCACTCCATTCGTGAGATCTGAGCGCCTTTCGGATATTTTGTGGTCGCTCAGATCCAAGCTGTCTGGGGATATGAATGTACAAGGAATGTACAAGTCAAATAATATGATGTACAAGTTATAGATTTGTATGTAGTTTTCATGTAACTGTAAAAATGTGAATATTGCTTGTACCTGGAGATAATTAGGTTATTGTAATCGTTGAAACCAATTATCTCCAGGATAGAGGGGAGGGTTTGAAAATATGCACTTTGTCCCCATTGGTTGTTGTCACTTGTCACCCTGTGTACCATCAGGTCCAGAGGGGTGTGCCTCTGGCCTGAAAATGTGTATTTAAGCAATGCTGTGCCATTCAATAAACCAGACTTCTTACCCTCAAATCGCAGCCTCGACTCGTGTTGTAGGGAAATGCTGATTGCTAGGAGCTACCTGAATCCTCTACACTTACAGGAATATCGCTAGATGTGGAATCGAAACTCTCTACCGCTCTCCTGGATCGGGGACAAGGACATCAAAGCGGTCCAAGCCTCAGCTAGCCTGAAGCATACCGTAACACCGAGCTTCTGAAAAGTTGTTTTCATTATGTAACATATGTGTATGGTATAGTAAATTGGCCTCATAGATTTGTCTAATAGATAATAGTCCTCGTCCGCCCTTTTAAATATAAAATGTTATTACTGAGTCTTTCCCTGCCCAAATACATTTAGAAAAGTATGACTGTGCTAGATTGAGCCAGCTTTCTGGTACATTTAGAGGTATATGATTGAAAATATATGTCACGGTTAGGTAGTATGTACGATTTAAATATATTAATCCTACCTAACCGTGACAAGGGTAGATTTTTCCGCTGTTTAAACAAAATATTACTCTCTCTTAGGACTTTCATGAAAATTTCCGATCATAAATTTTGGATCTGAGGTAATATTTAGACCTAAGTTCATGGATGAGCATGAATATAAGTATTTGAGAGAGTTATACATAAACCCGTCCAAACCAAAACTATTTAGAGACTGACAGAAACTCCCAATCCTTTTTCAGCGTCTATTGAAATTGTTATAAGAGGTTGTTTATCTCTATTAGCTTTATCTAGCAGATTGATTATCCTTCTAATATCACTATATGGTCTTCCTGATATAAATCCTATTTGATCTCTGTATCCAGGAGTATCTGTTCAGTCTCTTAGCCAAAATAGCCGCCATTAATTTTGCATCTGAGTTAATTAGCGAAATTGGTCTGTAATTCTGTCAGGAATCTTACATGAGTTGGGAGTCTGTAGCGCAGATATGTTGCTCACCCTTGCAAATAGACACAGGCCAAGGTGGTCAGGTAAGAATTCACCTGGCCTGTGAGTTTGTGCACGGGGCTGTGCAGGATAAAATTACAAGTCGCAGTACAGGCAAGGACAAACGCAGCAGGATAGTCAAGGAATAGCCAAAATCAAAGGATGCCAGAGGTCAGGATCAACGAAGAGTAGCCAAAGTCAAAGGATGCCAGAGTAAATGTCAGAAGCCGGGGTCAATAATAAGTAGAATATCAAATGACAGGAACACTGGTACGGAACACACACAACAGGATCAAAGACTTGATCCAGTTCACAGGGCGAACCTGAGTTTATATATCCTGCTAATATCTGATCAGGGTCAGGTGAAGCACAGGGTTTGTCAAGGTCCAGCCCCCAGTGCTGCAGAAAAGCCAGGAATAACAGAACTAAAATAAGTCCAATGACTAGGAACTGCTGTTTGCTGCATTTCTGGGCCGACCATGTCTGGATGTCACGGTAAAAACCCTGACAAATTCACCATTTTCTTTCTGGATCCTTCTTTGCTTTAAGAATAGGGATAATGGTAGTCCTTAGAAACTCTTCTGGAGAGTACCCTCTGTCGCCCATCTCATTGAATGCCACTGCCAGATAGTCACTAATATTCGCCTTCATAAATTTATAAAACATTCCACTGAACCCATCAGGGCCTGGTGCTTTTTTTTTTTTTTATATAGCCCATTCCATCTTTTCCTGTCAAATAGGGTTAGTTAATTCTTTAGTTTGTATGTTGGAAATTTGGGGTATCTTTTGATTATCCAGATACTTCTTTATTTCACCCGACGCTGTCCTAACAGATCCATTATATAGTTGACTGTAGTATTAATTAAAAACTATACCTATAGCTTTTGGTGACATATGGATCCATTATTTTATATATGCGGTTATTTTCCTGTGTTTTTTTAAAATTGGTTTGATAATATTTTATCTGCTTTATTGTTTATCTTTTTTGTATTTATTTATTTAATTAAACATTAAACATTAAGTTTTAATTTTATACAAAGACAATAGACATTCTTATATACCATATACAATATATAAATTTGGTTACGATAATATGTATACACATATTTTCATATTTTGGATACTATTGCAGTAAATAGAAAAAACAAGTAATACTAGTATAGATAATTGTATATCTAAACATTAATATCAAGATAGGAGGGGAAGCATGAGGAGCATCAAGATCTCTTGTATATATTTAGTCCCAGTAATCTCGGACCTTCTCAGTCCTTCTCATTACCACTCTACCCTACCCAAGTCCAGACAAAAACAAACATACATAGGAAAAAGAAAAAAAAAAGAGAAAAAGAAAAATTTACCAAAGTTGTGTTGACATGAGGCCAGTTTAAACACCAGCAGAGCCATGGTAATTATAATTATTGTCCAGGGTGACCACATATTTTCATAAGACATCCACAAACCTGTATTAGAGACAAAGTTATGTTCCATATAAACTACTTTCAATTACTTCCTCCCTTGGACTATTGCAGTGGGCTAATTCTCCCACTCATGTAGCTGGCAATACCCTCGACCTTATTTTCTCCTATTCATGTACATTATCTAATATCTGCAATACTCCATTTCCTCTCTCTGATCACCACCTCTTATCGTTTGCTCTCAATTACCCCCTCACCCAACAACCTCAGCCTAACCCCCCTCAGCTCAGGAGGAACCTTAACTCTATTGACCTCCAGCAGCTGTCGGCTGACATTGATTCACAACTGCTATCCATCCCTTCCCTCTCCTGTCCCTCACTGGCCATCTCCACATATAACACTACCCTCACATCTGCCTTGAACACTGCAGCCCCACTCCAAACATGCACCACGAGGAGAACACGACCCCAACCTTGGCATAATAAATCAACACGCTATCTGCAGAGTTGCTCCCGCTGTGCTGAACGCTCCTGGAGGAAGTCCCGCACCCAGGCAGACTATCTTCATTATAGATTCATGTTGCTTTCGTACAGCGCAGCCCTTGCCCTCGCCAAACAGTCCTACTTTTCCTCTCTCATTAGTTCATGCTCCCGCAATCCCAGACGTCTCTTTGACACTTTTAATTCCCTTCTCCGCCCTGCTGTGGCCACCCCCCAAACTAACCTTACAGCTGATAGCTTTGCATATTACTTTACTGAAAAGATTGAACAGCTAAGGAAACAATTCTCCCCTCCTTGCCGTTCTCTTTCTCAACCACACATAAATCATGCTTTCCCTACCCTTCCGACTTTCTCCCCAGCTACTGAACAAGAGGTGGCTGCACTTCTCCATTCCTCTCGCCCCACCACTTGCCCACTTGATCCTGTCCCATCTCACCTCTTCAGATCTCTCTCCCCTTGTCTTGTGCCTATCCTAACACACATCTTTAACTGCTCTCTCTCTTCTGGCACTGTTCCTGCTGACCTTAAACATGCCACTGTAATACCTATCCTGAAAAAAACATCTCTTAACCCGTCCTCCCCCTCTAACTATCGTCCCATATCCCTGCTCCCTTACTCATCAAAGCTTTTGGAAAGACTTGTCTTTACCCGTGTGTCTCACTTCCTTAATTCCAACTCTCTCCTTGACCCTCTTCAGTCTGGCTTCCGCCCTCTCCACTCTACTGAGACCGCTCTTATCAAAGTGACTAATGACCTAATCTCCGCTAAATCCAAAGGTCACTACTCCATATTAATTCTCCTTGACCTCTCTGCTGCCTTTGACACAGTTGATCATGCTCTCCTCCTTCAAACTCTTCAATCACTCGGTCTCTGTGACTCTGTCCTCTCTTGGTTTTCCTCCTATCTCTCCCAACGCTCATTTAGTGTCTCCTTTTCCAAGGATACCTCCTCCCCTTGCCGTGTCTCGGTTGGAGTTCCCCAAGGCTCTGTCCTTGGTCCCCTTCTATTTTTTCTTTATACTGCCTCTCTTGGAAAACGTATTGCCTCTTTTGGATTCAACTACCACCTGTACGCTGATGACACTCAGATATACCTCTCCTCACCGGACCTCTCCCCGGCCGTCCTGCAACGTGTCACTGCTTGCCTCTCTTCCATCTCTGACTGGATGTCGTCACGCTTTCTCAAACTTAACCTCTCTAAAACTGAACTCCTTGTCTTTCCTCCTCCTAATACTGATCCTCCTCTCTCACTCTCCCTTCAAGTCAGTGATATCCACATAAGTCCATCCCTACAAGCGCGCTGTCTTGGCGTCATACTTGACTCTGGTCTCACCTTTGAGTCTCACATCCAGTTTGTTGCCAAGTCCTGTAGGTTCCAACTCAAAAACATAGCCCGCATCCGCCCCTTTCTTACGCAAGATGCTACCAAGGAGCTTGTCCATGCTCTAGTAATTTCCCGCATGGATTACTGTAACCCTCTCCTGATTGGTCTCCCCAAAAGCCGTACTGCCCCGCTACAGTCTGTAATGAATGCTGCAGCTAGACTGATTTTCCTATCCAGTCGGTCCTCTCACACCTCGCCCCTCTGCCAGTCCTTACATTGGCTCCCTGTATCCTATAGGAGTCAATTCAAAGTGCTAACCCATACATTTAAAGCACTGAACAATTCCAGCCCCTCTTATATCTCTTCACTGATCCAGAGGTATGCCCCTCCTCGTACCCTCCGCTCTGCCCGCGACCACCTCCGGACCGCTGCTCGCACCCGTACGGCCAACTCACGCTTGCAGGACCTCTCACGGGCGGCTCCTCTCCTATGGAATAACTTGCCTACTGCCATCAGACTCTCCCCTAGTCTTCAATCATTTAAGAAGGGCCTTAAAACCCATCTCTTCAGGAAAGCGTATGGCCTCCCAGAGTAATCTCTCCCTTACATACCTGTCTCTTGCTCTCCTATGGGATAGTGCTTTGCTCTCTCCTCCAGCTCTGCTTCACTCCTACTTGATATTTCCTATCCTAATGTTTCTAATACCCCACCTCCTATAGACTGTAAGCTCATTTGAGCAGGGTCCTCTTCAACCTATTGTTCCTGTAAGTTTTCTTGTAATTGTCTTATTTATTGTTACATCCCCCCCCCCTCAAAATATTGTAAAGCGCTACGGAATCTGTTGGCGCTATATAAATGGCAATAATAATAATAATAATAATAATAATAATATTGGAATTCTAATTATTCCATAATCTCCTTCCATGGGATGGGAATTGTACTTTTCCATGCCCTTGCTATACACATTTTAATTGCAAACAATATATGGATGAGAAGATAATTTTGACACCTGTCTTGAGATGGAAATTCCATGTTAAAGATAAATATTAAAGGGGAGATTTAATTTATCCCTGAAAATAGGGAGCTTAGAAAGTTAAGTAATTGAGTTTTAATGTTCGTCAAGCCTATACACTCCCACCAAACATGGTACATGGATCCCACTTCCTGACCGCATCTCCAGCACTCATTATGATAAATAGATGAAATGTTATGCAATCTGGCTGGGACAATGTACCACCTATATATTATCTTCAGATGTAATTCACAAAGCGATACACTATGTATGCAACAATTAACTAACCTTGTAGCTTTAGTCCAAACCAAAAGAGGAAGAGTTTTCCCAAGGTTTACATTACCATTTCATAAAAGGGGCTATTTGAGACTCTTGTTCCATTGAGTCTAACAATTTAATGGATCTAGAAATCAATCTCTTGGTTTTAAGTAAAGTTATAAAAGGGTTTATATTGTGTTTATATCATATTATTTTGGTTGAAATTACATTTATAATTCTCAGGTATTGAAAAAACTCCTTAGAAGGAAGATTATATTTTATCTGTAACAGAGCGAATTAAATAAGACTATTCGTATAGCATATTTCCGAGATATTCATAATGCCATGTTGAGTCCATATTCGAACATTTATATCCTCCATTACATACTGTAGCATCTCTATCGGGGCATTAAGAACTAATTTATCCTGTAGTTTTAATTTTCTACTACAGATTCTAGCTGTATCTAGAATATCTATATGGATTTTATTACAAATAACATCAATATCCAACTTCCCCATCTTTAGAATACTAATCCAAAATATACAACAGTGGTGCCAAAGGGCAACCCTGCCTAGTACAATTTTTTACCTTAAAGGCATCAGATTAAAAAAAGGGGTGATTAAGGGTTGATTATTTTTGCTGAAGATTTCGTAAAAGGTAACATAACTTTATTTCTGAACTGGCACACAACGCCCAGCCCTCTTATAACAGAGCCAAGGAATCTCCAATTGACTCTGTCGAAGGCCTTCTTGGCGTCGAGGGTCATAACAACAGATCCCAATTAATCTTTATTAATTGAGAGAAAATGTTCCTATCTATATTAATAAGAGAGATAAGCCAATAGTTAGTAATAAGTGATAAGTCTTTATCTATTTTTGGTATAGGAATGATAGATGCCAATAGCATTTTACAGGAAAAAGGATTCTGGGCTGAGACATCAAGAAAAACTTTCAAAAATATAGGAGCTATGGATCTAGAATTTTTTTGTAAAAAATAGCAGAGAAATCGTCAGGACCAGGAACTTTATTTAATTTAAGATTATCTATCGCATGCATAATTTCTGTTAATAAAAATAGATAATTTAGTATGTCTAATTTTCTTTGATTTAATTTCTGTAAATTAAAACTATTCAAAAATTCACCCATTTCCTTTTTACTTTTCTCTACTTCTTTTAGATTATATAATGATTTATAGAAATCTACAAATGCTTAACTGTTTATCTCGTATCACTATTTTTAAATCAATTTATCTTTAAGGTGGTTCTTGATTTTGTTAGAAAGATCCTTATTTATTTTGTTATTATGATTCCACCTTTTTTGAGAAAAGCAATGTTTTTATTTACCTTATCATATATTTTTTCTATATACATATATATATTTCGCAAAACTTTTAAAAGTGCACCACAGCATTGGGGTAGAGACTTCACCATTATCATTAACATTTAAGAAATTATCAAATTTGGATGACAAGTTATTAATGTTATGTTCATTGTTTTTTAAAGGATTTCAATTAAACTCCATCTGGTCCTCGCACTATAGTTACATTTCAATTTAATATTGATAAATACCAGAGCATGATCCGATATAACTATAGATCCGATACTTGAATAAATGATTGCTCCCAAAAACCCAGCTTTAACCAGAAACAAATTATGCGAGAATATGTCTGGTGGACTTATGAAAAAAAGTGTAGACGTTTTCTGTGAGATTCAAAGTCCTCCAACAATCATTTAGGGAGTTCCTACTTAGGAACCCAAATAACTCCCCCCACTTAGACTTCTGAAAGGTTTGTTCTCTAATATTCTTATAACTGTTATCCACTCTGGGGTCTACTATACAGTTAAAATCCCCCCAAAAAACTATAATACCACATGCTAGTTCGTCCACTTTTTTTATGATCTCGTCCAGGAAACTCACTGTGTTATAATTCAGAGCATATATATTAATAAATGTATATAAAACGTCATTCATTTTCTAGATAAGTATTAAATATCTATCAAACGTGTCTTTATCTAAATATACAGGTTAGAATTTAACTTTATTAGAGACAATGATGGCCACTCCTCGTTTTTTCTGTTTCCCTTCGATGTTTGCGTTATAAACTACTGGATATTTCTTAAACTTCCATAATCTTCTTGGGAGATCCACCCAGTGAGTTTATCTATGCTATTTTGAATCAGAAATTTATACACTGCGACCCTTTTTTGTGGCGAATTTAGACCCTGGACGTTCCAAGAAATGAGTGCAAGGGAGGCCATCATTAATATTCCCAACCATTGGCCACATGTCGACTCCCAAACTCAAAACAAAAATAAGGTACCTAAAAATACACATAACAAAAACCAAACAACAAGAAAGATTCATTTTAAAGAAGAGGATTATCCTTCTCTAGGAATCCAGTGAAAAAATGTAATAAAACATTTCCCACTAGATGAATCCTGCCAAAAAAAAAATAATTTTATTATTTCTATATTTGTATATAAATTACTTTGTCTATATTATTGACTTAATTTAATAAATTGTGAGTACTTTATATAGGAAGTAAAGAACAACAACAACAAAAAAAAAACCCACAAGCTTAACTCCTAAAACTAGCCCTACATCGTGGAGTTTAATACTTACATTAATCTAAAATTACTATGTGATTTACTATTATATAATTCAAGTCTTCTATACATCGCTAATTAAATCTTACTATCTTACCTATCTTACTATTTTAAATTTTAACCACTTATATTTTCAAATGTGAATTAAGAAAACATACTTATTTCTACAATTCTTATGAAGTGAAGACCATCTCCCTTCTTCCTCCAAAATTATTTATTTAATTTAATTTCACCTTTTGGGAGTCCTTTATATAAAAATGTGCTGTGTGACGCACTATTATACAGTTCAGGCCCTATTATAAAATGCAGACCCTAATACATGACTAATTTAAATATTCCTATATTCCTATTTTACCTTTTTATTAAATTATGTATCCAAATGTGAGCTAAGAAAACATACATATACCAATAGAATATACATGTTTTTATTTACAACATCAGACAGTCCTAACCTTACTATCTCTTTAACAATCTAGCTGAATTATAAAGTAAAATTCAGCAAAAACTGAATAAAAAGAAAAAAGTTTTTGTTCTTTGAAAGTTAACAATTTCCTTCCCTCTCTCGCCACAGGGGACTATATAATTGATCCTTAGTATTCATTCACTAAATATATTATGAATATTATGTCTTCTGAACGTTCCAGGATTGAATTGCATCTTGCACTGCGATTACATCTTTAAAAAAATGATGTTGATGTTGACTTTGAAAAAACACTGCAAGAGCCGTAGGAAAGTTCCATTTATATTTAATGTTGTGGGATCTCAGTATAGAGGTCTGAGCTGCAAAGTTTCTTCTTGCCTGACAAGTCGACAGAGATAAATCAGCAAATAGCTTAATATCTTTAAATTGAGGTTCTAAGATTGGATTCCTCTGCGCTGATTGCACAATCAGATTTTTTATGTAATTATTAGAGAAACAAACAATAATGTCTCTTTAGATATCCGAAGGCATACTCTTAGGTCTGTAGAGTCTATGGAATCTTTCAAATGGAAAGTCACCTGGAGCCTTAGCAGTTATAAACTTTGAGAAAAAAGCTTTCAGGTATTCCTCCAATTGATCAGACGTAATCGATTCTGGGACGCCTCTTAATTTTATATTGTTTCTGTGAGATTGATTCTCTAGATCCACTACTTTGGTCTCCAGTATGTTAGTCTTCTTTTCCAATTGGTTGTTTTTCAAGATTAAGTCTTCATTACTCTCTTGCATTTTTTTGTAAAGTATTAGATTGAAGTTGCAATTTAGAGGATAATTGAGAGATTTTCAACCATAGTATAATAGATATATCTTCAGAATCTATTTTTAGACTAAGATAAAGACCATCTAATGCTTCATTAAGCATTTGCTGAGTAATATAATGTTGAGCAATTACTGAATGGTCTTCTTGGGTTAGATTTAAAGGAGCAGATTCTCTACGTTCGCCTAATGATGGCCTTTTAACTAAGGTGTGATCTTGGGATTTAGGCAAATAATACAAGTTGATAATTTTATTTTTCTCACTATTTATAGTAGTGGCTTTCTCTTTATCCCTTTCTGGAGACATTTTAGCCACCCCAAAAATAAATAAATTAATTAATACACTTGCTTGACTTCAAAAATAAAACTTTTCTCAGCCCTGGAAGGTCCAACAATCCTCGTATTGCTCAGAAACATTCACCATCAATTTATTCCCTTGTACTTGGAGAAATTAGGCGCCTCAAGTAACTTTTTTATATTTAAACTGACAGTTCCACAGTGGGCTGAAAACAAACACCTTGATTCAATGGACCAGGTAGATATTATGAATAGTTGTAGCTGTTTTACTTTGACTTCAAAGCTATAATAGAACTTATAACAGTCTTGGGGATATATGCAGTCTTCTTATTAGACTCCTTGTATTTAGATATGCTACTAGCTTTTAACCTGTAACTCAGTATTGAATACCAAGTCCTACTGCAACTGCCTCAGATCTTAAAGGGACTCTCCAGTGTCAGGAAAACAAACCGTTTTCCTGGCACTGCAGGTCCCCTCTCCCTCCCACACCCATCCCATGTTGCTGAGGGCATGCGCATGAGACCTCCCCATAGGAAAGCATTGAATAAGGCTTTCAATGCTTTCATTATGGGGATTTCGGCGACGCTGGAGGTCCTCAGATAGCGTGAGGATGTCCAGCGACGTTATAAGACACGTAAAGACACGGAAGTGTCCTCTAGTGGCTGTCTAGTAGACAGCCACTAGAGGAGGACTTAACCCTGCAAGGTAAATATTGCAGTTTATGAAAACTGCAATAATTACACTTGCAGGGTTAAGGGTAGTGGGAGTTGGCACCCAGACCACTCCAATAGGCAGAAGTGGTCTGGGTGCCTGGAGTGTCCCTTTAAGTTTTGTTCAGAAAATGACAGCGACATTCGCCAACAGCACACTTCTGCTCACTTCAATACTTTCAATACTAAGGCTTAATTCAATGTCACTATTTAACAGGACAGACTGTTTCAGAGCATCAGTCAGTCAATATTGCAACTCAGTATTGCTGCTTGCTGCTGCTTATTTCGGCTAGATTTAATACAGAATAGATGTTACTGCCTGTCTGGAGTCCTGGACTTTTGCTCGACTGTTCCCAGCTTCACTGCTCCATTCACTAGTCCTCGCTGTCCCCACTCACCGCAGGTGAAATGCACCCCTTAAAATTGCTGGAATACGGCAGGCAGGAATAGGTTTATCGACTGGTATCCTGCGGTTTTCTTCTTCTCTCTGCTTTGAGCCCTTGGGAACCACACTCCAAGGTAAAAGTTGACAAAAATAGGTAACAGATCACCCCATTAAAGCTTTAACATGAGAGGCAAATTTGATGTCGGCTGCTTCAACGTTCTCACTGCGTTCTTGCTGTCGCCCAGCGTTTATTCATCCATGCGGTAACGGGAAATCCCCTCCTCCTTCCCATAACCTTGTGGGAACGGTAGCTCACGTGTCACGTCATCCCGCCCCCCGATTTATTGTTTTTTATGATACCACGTCTGCTTTAATTTTTCTAATTTCCAACTCATCCTTTTTAAGTTCTGTAATCTGTTTCTGGAGATTAATAATTTTATTGGATCGGTTTACTGTAGGGGTTATCTTGTTTTCTTTTTGTAAATTATAGAGTTGGATATATAGCATGTTAGTTTTACTCCCTCTTTGCTTATTCGCTATTGCACTCATTTTGATCAAATAGCCTCTTCATACACTTTTGTAACCGCACCACATTTTCATTAAAATATAGGTCGGTCATCTTTTTTATATACATTACATTCTCTTCTTTATTTAGAAGTTTTTCATTTAACCCCTTCAGGACGGAGTCAATAGTGCACGTTCTGATCAAAACAAAACATAAACAAAAACTAGAATTTGCGCTATATGTCTGTTCACCCATAATTCACCGCTGTCACATTAAGTGCACCCACACTTATTATATATCATTTTGTTCAGAAGAAACAGGGCTTTAATTTTTCATTAACTATTCATATATGGAACATAATTTATTATGAATAAAATTTTTAAAAAATGTGAGAAAATAAGATTTTTTTTTAAAATGTGTATTTCCGTCTGACATTTTAGCTGTAAATGTCATAATACTGTTAGGTTTTACTGCAATAAAATGCACATATTTGTAATCAGCGATGTCTCACAAGTACAACAGTACCCCCCATTGACATGTTTTATGGTGTTTTGGAAAGTTACAGGGTCAAATATAGAACGTTCCATTTTCACATTGAAATTTGCCAGATTAGTAATGTTACCTTTGAGACGGTGTGGTAGCCCAGGAATGAGAATTACCCCCATAATGGGATACCATTTGAAAAAGTAGACAACCCAAGGTATTGAAAGTGGGGTATGTTTAGTCTTTTTTAGTAGCCACTTAGTCACAAACACTGGCCAAAGTCAGCGTTCATATTTGTTTTTGTGTGAAAAAAAAGCAAAAAATGAATATTTGGCCAGTGTTTGTGACTAAGTGGCTACTAAAAAAGACTAAACATACCCCACTTTCTCTTGGGCTACCATACGCTCTCAAAGGCAACATAACCAATCTGGCAAATTTCAATGTGAAAAAAATGAAATGCAAGCCTTATATGTGACTCTCTAACTTTCCAAAACAGCATAAAACCTGTACATGGGGGGTACTGTTATTCTCAGGAGACTTCACTAAACACAAATATTAGTGTTTTAAAACAGTAAAACATATTACAACAATAATATAGACCATAAAAGTGCCGTTCGTTTGTAAAAAATGCGAAAAACGTCACTTTTACTTAAAATATCATCGTTGTAATACAATTTACCAGTTTGAAACACTAATATTTGAGTTCAGCGAAGTCTCCCGAGTAAAACAGTACCCCCTGTGTACAGATTTTATCGTGTCTTGGAGAGTTACAGGGTCAAATATAGTGTTTGCGAATTAAATTCTCTGCACTTTCTCCCTGTGTTGTCAGGCATGTCAATCAAATTTTAATTAATCAAATCACATAATTATGTTAAAAGATTATTTAAATATAGACGTAGAATTTTAATATATATGCATTTATAGGTATTTAAATTCTACGTGTATACTAATGTAATCTTTTATGTAATTATATGTATTTATCTATATATATATATATATTTGCTGTTATTTGTATTTTATATATAGATAGATATATATAGAAGGTCATTCTAAGTGTATTTTGTTACTGATATATATATACTAATAACAAAATACAGTTAGAATGAAATTACATATGCATATATAATTTATATTAAATTTTGTTTCAATATTTTATTTATTTATTTTATTATTTTATTTATTTATTATTTTAATTATACGTATTTATATATAATATATATATGTACATCTATTATATATATAATATATATACATATTATATATATGTAACATCATTCTAAGTGTATTTTAATATTAATATATACACTTGTATTATATTAAAATACACTTTGTATGACGTTACATATATATAATATGTATATTTTTTTACTTTCCCACCAGCAGGGGGACTGTCTGATGTTTCAGACAGCCCCCCTGCTGGCAGATCCATAGCCAGCTGTAGGGGGCCATGTGATCGCTCTTTGAGAGCGATCACATGTCCCCTGGGGGCCTCATTTGCTGGAGGGGGGCTGCCTGGGCTGTCAGGCAGCCCCCCAGAAGAGGATCGCGGCGGAGGTGAGTACACCTCTCCTCCTGGGGCTGAAAGCCGCTACGGCGTTCCATGCCGCCGCAACGGCTTTAAAGCCCTTTTAATGCGAACGGCATGGAACGCCGTAACGGCGTTAAGGAGTTGAAGTGGAAATCAATCAATAAATTGATTATTTTTGCGTATCTGCCCCTGGCCAAATTAAGAAACAATGCGTGCACGGTCCCTGAAGTAATTCACACTGGACACAAGTTTCAGGTTAATGAAGAACTTGAGGAATGTTTATTAGAGGGGGCAGGCATGCCCCTTATAAAGCAAAACATACATCATAGCATTGTCAGAGATAACATAGAATTATACATCAATAATTGGTTAGGGGTTAAGTGGTTGATATATTGCTCGTCCTACCGGGTGTGATGTCACTGGCATCATGCGGGTCTCCCCCAGATTCCAGCGCCATCTTGTTAGTAAGGGTGTTATTCGATGACTAAGGGAAACTCCCTGGCCCTAGCGGCCATTTTAAGTAAATCATATAAAACGATTAATGCTGATTGAGAGCTATATAAAGTAAATAGACATTTTACAAGTTTAAGAAATCAGGATAATATTCCATTTCCACAACAGTCCCCCCTTAAAATGGCTATTTACTAAACAGACAACTACAACTGTCCCTAACATGTCCCTAAATGGCTGCAGCACATCTGTCTTACAGGCCTCGAACACTTCACTCCGTGGGTATCCCGCAGTGGCTAACCCACCACTTCTCCCACGTGAGACTTCTGCCCGCAGAGACAGACGCTATCCCTACACTATCCCTATAAGAAAGCAGTTGTCTGTTTGAACTGGTGGGACTGTAGAGGGGTGTGTGGTGTGTCACATTCTGTTTCGTCAATATCCTGGTGTAGAAATGTGGGAGTTACGTTATCAATGGACTGTCCTACTGTCTTCTGTAGGTATTTCTGTATACAGGGTAGTATGCAGCATGTCAGGAAGAGAAAGATGACTGTTACTGTCAGGACGGCTATTCCTACCTGGAGTAAGGTCTTCTGCCACCTATTCATCCATCCATCCATCCAAACCATCTATCCCATGTATTAGGGACCCCAGAATTATTTTGCAATTCGTCAGAGAGGTTATCTAATTTTTCTATTGCCATAGTCACCTTCCCATTAGGCCCAGTATTGTCAGGAATAAAGGTACAACAGGTCATAGTGTCGGGGAGTATTTTACATACTCCACCTTTTTCAGCTAGAATCATATCTAAGGCCATTCTATTTTGAAATGTCATTTGGGAGGTAGCTTGTAATTGTTCCGCTAAGCCCTGCAAGGCATCTCTGGTATAATTAACAAACCGCTGTTGGTTATAATAAATGTAGTTTATCCAATTGACATTCTTGTTGGCAATGATTAGTGGCACAAGGGTTTCAAATCCTGCTGCTACCTCATCTCTTGCTTTAAACTCATTAGACACCCCCCTTGGCACCCCTATGGCATCAATATAAATATGTGGGTGGAAACTTCCTCGAAGAGGTATTTCTCGTTTGACTCGGAAATATGCATGTGGGGAGTCTAGTGAGCCTTGGTGTTCATCTGAAATAATATGAATGGGCATTATAGCCTTAGTCAGGGTACATTCCCCCCACCATAGGCCAGTCAATTGGGACCTTAGTTATATATCTCCACATAGCCAGTAAATATCCCCAACTGATTTTATATGATTTATCAGTAATTTCATAGGTGGGTCATGATAGATAGTGCAATAACCGGGTGGGAACTTGCCCATGAACTTACCAGTGTTTTTATGCATTACATAACAGGTATAATTACCTGGGTATATTGTAACTCCATCGGGTGGTCTAACATTCCCCTGGGTAATGAGATACACCCTTTTCCATGATTCGCAGGTAGATGAATTAGTGGGTGTCTGTAAATAAAGGCTCAGAAAACACAATTCGACCTCAAGAGGTAGGCTAAGGGGCACGGTCCCTATATGAGGCCTAGCCCCACCACATACATAACAGTTGGTCTTATTATGTGAATTTGCATTATATCTCATCCATTCCAGCCACAAATTTGTGTCTGAAAACCCAGTTTCTACTGCCATTGTGTCTTCAAAGGTGGGGTTGGCGATAGCAACCATGTCTTTTTTTTTTTTTTTTACATCAGAAAGGTTTCTGTCCCATGAGTTTCCATCGCTTAACAATAGGATAGATGCCAATTCATCATATGTTGTTATATGCAAAAAAGTTCTATATAAAGATTCATTGATATTCATTTTATTTGTGTTATTTTTAATGACGTAAGACCGGCCATGGAG
The DNA here is from genome assembly GCF_036172605.1 of Pelobates fuscus. Lineage (NCBI taxonomy): Eukaryota > Metazoa > Chordata > Amphibia > Anura > Pelobatidae > Pelobates > Pelobates fuscus. The sequence goes on from NC_086321.1 coordinate 61,106,739, forward strand.
GATCAATATCTGGTAATTATCATAATCTATATTAGCCAATAAATTGATACCTAGCTCCCCTAGCCGTATCTTATCAGACTAAACAAGAAAAACATACATAAAAAAGTACTCATTCACACAGTGCATCAGGGGCATTAGGGAAAAAAAAAAATGAAAACTTATAACTTTAAAGACCAGTTTTCTTTTAGTATACTATAAGTTATTGGTTAATGGATATCTCAGTTGCCCAGGGTTCCCATATCTTGATGTGTTTGTTTGTCATATTAAGATTTCTATATATCTGTTTCTCCATTAAACGTTGGTATCCTATTTGATATTCCACCTCTCTCCATGAGGGAATATTTACAGTTTTCCAGTATCTGGCAATATAGATTTTAACCGCCATTAGAATATGAATTATTAAATATTTTGTATTTTTAGTTTTAGTAGGGATATTCATACGTAGCAGGAATAATTGTGGAGAAAGGTCCATTGTTTTTTTAAGAATGGTATTGATTATTGTAGATGTCGCTTGCTTTAAAGGATCGAGAGCATAGCAATCCCACCATATATGTATGAACGTTCCACCACATCTTAAGCATCTCCAACAAAGAGGATCTGTGGGGGGGTGGAATCTTGCAACTCTCGCTGGGACCATATACCACCTATGAACCAATTTAATCTGTAATTCATACAAACTTATACTATGTATCGCTTTCTTAAGCAAATCAAATGATTCCTTCCATTGGTCCAATGAGAACTCCTTTCCAATATCATTTTCCCATTTCAACATAGATTTCATTTTTCCCTTATTGTATCTACTATATAGAACCTTATTTATTTTTGAGACCATATTATTCTTATGTTCTATGTTAAGAATATTATCTATAACTGAGATATTATGTATTGGATTGGATTGTATAAAATGTTTGATTCTGATATATGTGAATTGTTCGTTATCAAGACCTTTTGTATCTATGAGAATTTGTTGAAACGATTTTATTTTAAGATCTGGTTTTAGAATATCAGCTAATTTTGCGAGACCATTGTCTTTCCATTTTTTAATGTTAATGTCCTCTATATATATTTGTATTATTTCAATTGGTGAATTTATAGTTAGGTGTTCTTTAATCTGTATTTTTTTCTTCAAGGTTTGTAAATTAGAAAAAATATCCAATATTATCTTATTTTTTTTTTTTTTTTTTTTTTTATTTTTTTTTTTTTTTTTTTTTTTATTCTTTATTTTTGAGTGCTTGAGTGAACATAAGCATCTCACAATGCCACAATAGCATATGCAAGATTGGTATTATTACAGAATTTTACAGTTATGACATTTAGGTTTTAGCACATTTTTAGGTATATAGTTAGTCAGGCAGAACATACACGTCTTATGATTGTACACAGAAATGAAAGTAAAGCGTATAAACAAGGCGTGGCGAGTAACAGGTAGAAGTAAAAATAAAAAGGTCAACAATTATACTGCGTTAGCAAACTATTAACAGGAGTTAGCATCCACTGGGCATTAGAGAACAAACAAGGAGGCACCGACAGGCAGTCTGCTTCCCTACCCACATCAAGCTATATACAGTAAGCTTTATATCGCTCTCACCAGGGTTAACCTACACCCCTCATGGTTTATGCTAGAACAGAACATGTTTATGAATGAGTAGGAGGTACATTAAACTACTAGGGTTCCATCATCAAAATTATCTAAAATGCTTAGGAGTGTTTCTTGGGGGCTTTGACTTGTCAATGTTGTATAGTAAGGCGGTTTAGCCTAGATGAGCCTACTATTGTCCCCTCAGCCCACCCCAACTTCGGGCTCAGCGTGGCTTGTGTGAGGCTGAATCCTCGCTCTCCTCACCATATCCCACCAGTGCAAGGTCAGAGCTTCGAGGTCACTTGGGTTGAGGTGGTATGAAACCTGGATCGTGTGCTGGTACTCCTTGTGTGAGTTCCGTTGAGTATGCTGTATGTGAGCCGTTCGAGGGAAGTAGGGGTGCTTAAGTTGGTTTTCTCTGGTACGCTCTGGGCCAGGGCGGCAGCGTTGTGTAGTAGGGCACAGCAGTCGGCGGTGAGGCTTCCGTTTCCGCCTCCCCGTTTTTGGCGCCGCTCCAAGTCTTCTCCCGATGAGTTTCTGTTTGGCTGTAGTGTGTGGCTGATCAGGCTGAGGTAGAGATGCGGCGGGTGGTTTCAGCGTTTGGCACTGTGTTTTGCTTTCGAGTTGCTCCCAGAAGCGCTCAAAGGCCTGATTGATGCGTTCCTCCAGTGATGGCTGGAGTGGCACAGGCTTGTTGTCGGCCACCATTTTAGCTAGCAGTGAGCCGTGCTGTTCCGCGGTGTATGTCAGATCTGTGAGAGGTGAGTGTATAATCACCCCAGTGGGGACCGGGATAACCCCCGCCGGTCCAGAGGGGGGGGAACAAGGGCCAGGAATGCGTTTCACAGCAGTTTGTGGCAGCGGAGGAGCGGCCGTCGCCTCCGCGCCGTCCATGCTTGTAGGCCGCCAGAGAAGTACAGGGGAGTACCGTGGGAAAGGTTGCTTGTTTGGTATCATTTTAAGCCCCTTATTGTCACCTCTCAGCAGGTGGCCTTTATGAGTCGATTTATCGCCGTGTTTCTGTAGATTTCTCATGTTTTTGCCTCTTTAAGCAGGAGCTACAGGATTCAGCGTCCGTTTGGCTCCGAGGTCAGGCCCCGCCCCCCAATATTATCTTATTTTTAATTTTTAATTTATAAAATGTTGGAGGGTCAATCCAATATAATAGTTTAATAACCGATATATTACTCGAGATTTGTTCTTGATCTATCCACAAATTGTCCAGATTGTTATAATTATTCCATTCTAAGATATGAGAGAACATGATTGCGTCATGTACTTGATATACGTCTGGGAATGATATTCCACCATCCCTAAATTTTGTAGTTATATATTTTAGGGCTATTCTTGATTTTTTTTCCCCCAGAGGTATTGTGAGAATATTTTTTGATATTCTTTTAATATGTCTTTTGGGACTTTCATGGGAATGGTTCTCATTATATATTCAAGTTTAGGTAGTAAATAATGTCTGACCGCATTTGATTTCCCTATCCATTATACGTATAGGTTATTCCATTTAAGTAACGTATCTTTCATATCTTTAAGCAATGGGTAGTAGTTAATTTTGATTATTTGATTCCAATCGAAGCTTATTTTAACTCCCAAATATTTCATGCTCTCACTCAACCAAGTGAATGGAAATTTAGATTTTAAAGTTAGAAGTTGTTGTTCAGGTAAGTTGGTATATATTACCTGTGTTTTATTTACATTAATTTTATAATTAGAGATAGATCTATAATTTTCAATTAGTTCCATAAATTGGTGTAATGAGTCCTCGCATTCCGTTAATGTTAAAATTATATCGTCTGCATATAATAGAACCCTGACTTGTTTACCGGCCAGATGAATCCCTTGAATTTTTCGGTCTAGTCTAATGGCTGAGGCAAGTGGTTCTATAGTTAAGGCATATAACAATGGGGTCAGGGGACAGCCCTGGCGTGTACCGTTATTTACATCAAAACAGTCAGATGCAATACCCCTACCCATAACCCTTGCTGTAGGATTGGTATAGAGAGACCAGATTGAATCGTATATAAAATCTTGAAACCCAAATGCTTTGAGGACCCTCGGCAGGAACAACCAGTTTACCCTGTCGAAGGCCTTCTCTGCATCTACTGCGACGAATATTGATGGAATCTTATTGTCTTCTATTAGTTGTATTAGATTTAAAAGCCTACGAACATTGTGAGCTCCTTTTCTACCCATTATAAATCCGGCTTGATCTGGGTGAATTAAAGTCGGGATGATTTTTTTTATTCTATCAGCTAATATCCTTGAAAAGATCTTTATATCAATGTTTAGTAACGAAATAGGTCTATAGTTTGATACAAAATGTGGGTCTTTCTCTGGTTTTAAGATAGGAGTGATCATTGTTTGTAACATTTCTTTGGGGAATTTTTTCAAATTTCTCACTTTGTTATAAACTTTAAAAAGAAGAGAGGCGATAGGAGTAAGGAATATTTTATAAAAGGAATCCGTTAGACCGTCTGGTCCAGGAGCTTTCCCTTTACGAAGGGATTTTATAGCGTGGGTGATTTCTGTTATGGATATAGGATATTCTAAATCTTTGGTCTGTTCTGCATTAATTTTTGGTAATTTACAGGTGGGTAGAAAAGTATCTATCACTTCAGTTGTTATAGAGGTCTCTGGTAAGTTATATAATGACTTATAATATTGACCAAATACTTCCCCTATGTCATTTGGTGATAAGTGATCTTTATTATTATATTTGATCTTTGTAATCCTTTGTTGTCTTTTTTTAAATTTTAATTTATCAGAGAAGATTTTACTCGTTACTATTTTCTCCGTGGTACCACAGTTGTTTTAGCCTTATAATTGCATTGTTCACTTTATTTGATAAACTGGTTTTAATTTGAGTTTGTATTTGTTTAATTTTGTTTAGTCTTAATATATTAAAGTCTTTTTTATTAGTATTTTCCAATATGGCTAATTCTATATAAAGATCTGTTAAATTTTTCCCCCGATCTTTTTTCAGTTTTGCTCCAATTTTTATAAAGTTTCCCCTCATAAAACATTTATATGTGCACCAAAGAGTGCTATCAGATACTTCTTTGTTATCATTGAATCTTATAAATTCTTCTGCTTGGTCTTTCAAATATATTAGGCCAGATACTGAGTCTAGAATTTCATCCTTCATCCTCCAAGGTATAGTTACCTTGGTGTCATTTTTTTGTTTAATGTTAGTTATTATCGGTGCGTGATCTGACCAGGATATATTATCGATATTAGAATTCTCAAACTTCTGTAAACTATACGAATTTGTTAAATAAATATCTATTCTAGAATAGGTTTTATGTACATGAGAAAAATAAGAATAGTCCCTGTTATTAGGGTGGTGAACCCTCCAGAGATCATGTTCTATCATGGTATTACTAAATGATCTAGCATTATTAATTATTTTTCTAGTATAATGATTGTTCTTATTAGTTAATGTTCTATCCATTTTTACATCTGGTGTAACATTCATATCTCCAGCTATTAATAGAGTTCCTTTTTTAATTTTCTAAATTTCTTTAAACAGCGATTTAAAAAATTTACTAGAATATATATTTGGTGCGTATAAGTTTACTAATGTATATAATTCTTCATTTAACTTACAGATCAGGATCAAACTTCTACCTTGATTGTCTTTTTTTTCCATAATAAGTTCGAATTTAGTATATGCTGAGATTATTATTGCAACTCCTCTCTTCTTTTTATTATAATCTGATGTGAAAATTACTGGGAATTTGGAAAATTTCCAGTAATTAGTATTCTGTTTGTGCCAATGTGTCTCCTGGACGAAACATAGATCTATTTTATTCTTTCTAATTGTATCATATAAATATCCTCTCTTTTGAGGGGTATTCAAACCCTGGGCATTAATAGATAATACCCTAACCATATTCATAGATCTTTACTGGTCCTTTATGGTCTATAGTAGTAGTTTTGGAAACATCCTTCCAGTTCCTTCTCCATATGCCCCTGATGCACGCATTCATACAAACAAATGAGCCTGTGTCCCTCTGAGGAAAACAAGATCTCCAATTTACAATAATCCCTGGGTAGTATTCCACTGGATTGTACATTGTCTAGCTACTCTAATTTGAGCTACTAGCTAGAACACAGTTGCTGACGTGGTTGTGTGGAAGGGGGGAAAGGAAAGGGGGGAGGGGGAAGAAGGATAAAAAAAAAAAAAAAAAACACATACAAATGCATATTTATACCTAAATAAACCCATCCCATCCAAATCCCTTGGTTTATATAATTACTTCTATATTGATTACTTAGGGATTCACCATCGTTTTTATTTGATAATATATCTCTATATCTCTAAATTGTCTGTTATTTGGATCAAGTGATATGTGTTTTAAATCTAAATTCCATATAAATTATAACCCCATTTCATTGGGATATCTACTAAATCAAATTTATTTAAAGATACTCCCCTTTAATTATAAATTTTCCCTAAACATAGTTTCAGTGTTATACATGTGTATCTATTATAGGTGCCATAAAATTTTATAAGAATGTGGAAACCCTGACAATCTCTATTAAACACTTACACTCACTTACATTTACTTTGAGTAGATTTTAAAGATATATGTATACATTCGACCATTCATCATATTCCACATCTTTCTTTGAAGTCTTACTAGTGTTATTTCCTATATTGTGTTGATATTTCTATTATTTTATCCTTTCTAAATAGACCATAATTGATAAAAAAAAAAAAATTACCTAATAATTCCTTCTCCTCTACCTAGTCCCCTTTACATCTCTTTTTCCATATATTTGATGGTGGTGTTTCCGTTTAGAATAGTCCCAGTTTACCCACATCCTCTAGTGGATCTGAAATAATTATAGTTTTCCCTTTGTGAAGAATAATTAATTTTACAGGAAAACCCCATCTGTAATGAATATTATTTTTTCGTAGTTGTAAGGTTATTTCTTGGAATTTTTTCCTAGACATACGTGTGGCCGCTGATAAATCAGGGTATATAACAAGTCCTGTAAATTTTTAATCATGTGGTCTCTGGTATCTAATTTTCTGTAACAACTTATCTTTTGTGAGGCAATTCATAAATCGGACAATAACGTCCCTAGGTTCAGAGGGGTTAATCCCCGTTGGTTTTGGTAACCTGTGCCATCTTTCAAAAGGATGTACTCCTTCATGTTGATTATCAAGAAATTGACTGACAAATTCTTTAAGATATTTTTCCAGATCATCATGATTAATGTTTTCTGGTATACCTTTTATACGGATATTATTTCTTCTTGATCTATCCTCTATTTCCGTTTTTGTTCGAGAGTTAGTATTTTAGATTTCATTAAATTATTTTGTACCTGGAGCGTTTGTATTTCATCTTGTAATTTTATGAAGTTTTGATTTTGGTTTTCTAATTTCTCTTCTATTTCTATTACTTCATTTTTTAGTTCAATTGATGTTGCTTGGAGGTCTTGTTTTATCTTACAATATAAATTGTCCAATGCTTCTATCATACTTTCTTGTGAGCATGTTTTTTGTGTTATTACACTTCCTGCTTCTGTATTGATTTGGAGCAGAGAATCCCCTGGTGTAATAGATAATCTTGATTGTTTTAGTGGGGGATTATGTGATTTTGGGGAGTAAAAGGTATTTATAGTTTTTGATTTGTCAGCTTTATCTGATTCCACCTGTTTCTCTTTCCTGGGGGCCATTATCTCTTAATTTTAAGTCCTCGTTTCGTCTTCCTCCGTTCCTTTTCTATCCCTCTCCCTTTCCCTCTCCCCCCTTCTCCTCTGTCTCACTCTCCCTACAATCTTTCCCTGCTTTCCTCTCTCTTTAACCTCTTTCGGCTCTTTAATTAGTCCACCTTCTCTTATCTCTCTCGTGTCTTCTCTTTTCTTTCTCATACAACTGTGATTATATTGTAAAGGAAAAAGGATATTCTGCAGTTTCCTCCAATATCTCTGATACGGTATAACTTATTTTATAACTTCTCAATAGTTAATTTTGTTTCAGAATTTATAGAGCCAAGCTTCTCCTTACATCCAATAAGGTCTTACCTTAATGCTTTATGAGACCTTTTACTTCAGCAGAGATTCAATATCAACTCATACCTTAGGTTTGATGTTGTGATGCAACCTTCCTTGATCAGTACCTGACGGCGTTATGGAGAATGTTGACAACTCACATTATGCGCCGATATTCCTCTGATTTGTCTCCGATCGCGCCCACAGACGTACCTTAGGTTTGGTGTTGGTGTTGAATAAAGCAACGTTCCTCAATCGTTACCTCTCAAGGTTATGGGATTATCGTAGCACCCCTCACTTAGAGAACGCCGCCACTCCTCTGGTTTACTCTCCCTACAACACCTTACTTCCGGTTGACGTCCTACGTCATGCCGTCACCAGCAACCATGTCTTTTAAGGTCTTGATGTGAGGTTTCAGTGGATTGATAGTCATGTGGGTAGTACCTACCCAGTCAGGTGACGTGAGCATGTCTTGTAAATAAAAGGTTCCCAACTGATTATACGACCCACCTCCCTTCCAATACATACCCATTACATATTTCCCTGCATCCCCCGGACTGGGGTGCTCTATGTTGAAAGTAAGTTTCATAGGGGTCGACCCTGCGGGTTTACACAGTGTCATTCTATGTAACAATGGCTTCCCATTTCTGTCAGCCCTGTCAAGAGCACATTGGGGCTTGTAGCCCCATGGTCTACCGGTGTTCCATCCAGCTGCTTTCCAGGAGCTACAGTGATGTCCCCAGCGGCCCCCTGTTACACAAATATATGGGTCTTTCTTGTTAGGTATGTCTTTGTATATGGCAGAATGTTGTGTCTGTGGGAAGGTACAAGGAACAATATCACAATAATCAAAAGTAAAAGTAGCCACATGTGTGTTGAATGAGTTATACCAAAATGTGTAAACATGATTGTCTTTAGTGATAGCAACTTGTTGGGCCTTTGTCAGGCCTAGCAGCAAAAATAAGTGCAGGAAGCTCATGATTCAGTGGAGGTAGCTTCCTCTGGATTGGGTACTTTCTTGCAACGTGAAGCGTGTATCCAGGAACTCTTCCCGGCCAGCTTTACTGAGGTAGCGGTTGTCAGCAATACTTGGTACGGGCCATCGAATCTTGGCTCGAGGGTGTGTTTCCTTAGGAATTTCTTGACCATAACCCAGTCACCAGGAAGTAATTTGTGTGTGCCTGTATTTGAGTCTGGATCTGGAATAGAAGAAAACACTTGGGCATGGATTTTGGTCAAGGCATTAGAGAGAGCAGTAACATAATCTACCATAGCGTCTGACTGGATTTGAAGTTGTTGGGGAAAGTAGCAACCTAACCTAGGTGCTGTACCAAATAGGATCTCGTAGGGGGACAGACTGTGCTTCCCCCTTGGGGTATATCGCATGCTGAACTGTGCTAAAGGAAGACTCTCAGGCCAGGGCATGTTAGTTTCTTGGGACATTTTGAGCATTCTGGCCTTCAGTGTGCCATTCATGCGTTCTACCTTACCGCTACTCTGTGGGTGGTATGGTGTATGAAAGGCAAGGGTCACCCCCAGTGCTGTCCAGATCTCCCTGGTTAATAGTGCAGTAAAGGATGTTCCTTGGTCACTTTCAATTACTTCTGGTACTCCATACCCAAACTATTTCCGTGAGAAGATGCTTAGCTGTAGTTTTTGCTGTAAGGTTAGCAACTGGAAAGGCTTCTGGCCAACCCGAGAACATATCCAATATGACCAGTGCATATTCATACCGCCCGCTCTTTGGCATTTGGATATGGTCAATTTGAATCATTTGGAAAGGGTACAATGATTTAGCCAGATGATTGTAGATTATGCTAGCTTTAGTGTACCTATAATCTTAATTTTATTAATGACAGGAGGCGAGTATTTGCTTAAGTCTCTCTTTACTAGAACTCCACAGCAGCACAGAAAAAACAACCAATCAGAAAAAAGTTAGGTACTATAAAACTCCCCTCCCCATGCATCATTTCCTCTTTCAAGCTGCGACAAAACAGAATAAAAGGCAGAGAACATCATGGGGAAGAAACGAAGTCCTAGATACGATGAATATAACGATGTCCACCATCCGAGAGTAACCGTCAAACTAGATAGTGTTGATGGACTGTAAACTGAAACGAGAGAAAAACAGAATCGAACAGGTTGATTATCCAATTAAATGTACTCAGAATACCTGGAATTCTGTCCGGACGTCAGGATTGATGTCCAAGCTGTACCAGTAGTGTGGCACTCCCCCCTTGGGAAGTGGCAGAAGAGTGGCTGGATTCAGGGTATAACATCGTTGGAGAGTAACGTTGTCAGGCAGCAGGAGAGAAGTCTGTAAACGGAGATGGCATTGTGAGGAAAGATGTCTGGGCTGTACTTGTTGTAGGATAGCCGTAATGTCATGTGGGGCTAGGACAGTCAGAGGATGTCCAAGGACGAAGTCATTGGTCTTATCCAGTAGGGCACTGGCAGCAAACACGGCACACAAACAGGAGGGGCTACCCCTGGCAACGGGGTCAAGCATGCACAAGAAATACCCAATTGGTCTCTGACGAGTTCCGTGAGCCTGAGTAAGGACTCCCGAGGCGTGGCCCATCTTCTCAGAAACTAACAATTTGAAGGGCAACTGGTAGTTGGGAAGTCCCAGGGCAGGAGAGGATGAGATGGCCTTCTGGAGGGTATAAAAACAAGCAACCGCCTGGGGAGAGAGAGAGTATGGTTCATTCTTCAAGGCATCATATAAAGGTTGCATGAGTTGAGAGCTTCGGGTATCCAGGACCGGCAGTACGTGATCAGGCCCAAGAAGGCATGTAGAGATTGGTGAGTAGATGGTAGTGGCAAATTCAACACAGCAAGGATTCTGTTTCTGGTAAGATTACGGGTGCCATGGGAAAGACAATGTCCCAAGAAGACCACTGAGGGCCGGCACCACTGTAGTTTTGACTTAGAAGCCTTGCAACCTTCGTCAGCCAGGAAACACAGAAGATCTTCAGACTCTCTTTCGGCAGTAGAGAGGTCATCCGCACAAAGGAGCAGGTCATCAACATATTGAAGCAAAACCACGTCAGTATGTGTTTTCTGCCATGGTTCCAAAACAGTGGACATGGCCTTTGCAAACTGAGTGGGGGAGTTCTGTGCCCCTTGTGGCATAACTGTCCATGTGTATTGCTGACGGTCGTGAGTGAAGGCAAATAGATGTTGACAGGACGGATCCAGTGGTACACTGAAAAAGGCGTTAGCAAGATCGACCACTGTGAAAAATCTAGCTGTAGCCGGAACTTGAGAAAGTAAGGTATGTGGATTAGGGACAACAGCTGTGTCTCGGACGGTGACTTCATTGACAGCCCGAAGATCTTGGACCATGCTGTACAGATCTGGTTGGCCCTTTCCTTTCTTCTTTTTAACAGGGAACAGGGGAGTATTGCATTGGGACACACACTTTATGGGGGTACCTTTTGCTAGGAGACTATCAACCTGTTTGGAGATGGCAAGTGCTTGCGCATGTTTCAGAGGGTACTGTGGTCTTCGTGGAGGGGCGGCTCCTGGTAAGAGGGTGACAATCACCGGTGGGACTCGCAGGCGGCCTATGTCATCAGGGCCTGTAGACCAAAGTTTAGTGGGAATTCTGTCCAGAGCACTGGGGGTATCCGTAACCCTTGTTTCATCTTTGGGGGACGTGAGGTGTATTAGCAGGGGTAGGGAACATAGAACAGACGTGTCTTTACGTGACAGGGGCGTGAGTAATTGTACCTGACCATCTGCAGTGAAGGTAATAGAAGCTTGTAAGCGGGACAACATGTCAGCACCTAAGAGGTTAATGGGACAGGTAGAGGAAACAACAAATCGTGAGAGGATATCAGAGCCTACACGTAGGAGCTTAGTTAAAGGATTGCTGTGGGCAGGGCCGCCATCAGGGGGTGACAACCACTTTCCCTCTCTGCACACATAGATAGCGAATATCGCTATCTATGTGTGCAGCCCCGGGCCCCCGGCTTCCCAGTTACCGCAGAGGGGGCCCAGGCAGCACACAGCTTCTCTTCTTCTCGTTTCTGCTAATAACTCTCGCGAGACCCGGTTGCCATGGCAACGCTCCGCGGGTCTCGCGAGAGTTATTGGAGGAGAGAAGAGAAGAGGCTGTGTGCTGCCTGGGCCCCCTCTGCGGTAACTGGGAAGCCGGGGGCCCACCGGACCACCAGGGATGGAATCTCCCCCCTCCCTAGACACAGGTAAGCAGGGAGGGGGGAGAAACAATTTAATTTTTTTTTTTTTTTTTTTTATGTTAAAATGCCCCCGTCCCCTCCCCCACACCCCAGCACATTTACACACACACACTGCATACACTGACACACACACACACACACACTGCATACACTGACACAACACACACGCACACACAGTGCATACACTGACACAACACACACACACACACTGCATACACTGACACAACACACACACACTGCATACACTGACACAACACACACACAATGCATACACTGACACAACACACACACACTGCATACACTGACACAACACACACACTGCATACACTGACACAACACACACACACACACACACACTGCATACACTGACACAACACACACACACACACACACTGCATACACTGACACAACACACACACACACACACACACACACTGCATACACTGACACAACACACACACACACACTGCATACACTGACACAACACACACACACACACACACTGCATACACTGACACAACACACACACACTGCATACACTGACACAACACACACACACACACTGACACAACACACACACATACTGCATACACTGACACAACACACACACACACTGCATACACTGACACAACACACACACACTGCATACACTGACACAACACACACATGCATACACTGACACAACACACACACACACACACACACACTGCATACACTGACACAACACACACACACACTGCATACACTGACACAACACACACACACACTGCATACACTGACACAACACACACACACTGCATACACTGACACAACACACACACACACACTGCATACACTGACACAACACACACACACACACACACTGCATACACTGACACAACACACACACACACAGCATACACTGACAACACACACATACACACTACATACACTGACACAGCACACACACCGCATACACTGACACAACACACACACACACACTACATACACTGACACAGCACACACTACATACACTGACACAACACACACACATTGCATACACTGACACAACACACACACACATTGCATACACTGACACAACACACACACACACACTGCATACACTGACACAACACACACACACACACACTACATACACTGACACAGCACACACACACTACATACACTGACACAACACACACACATTGCATACACTGACACAACACACACACACACACACATTTCATACACTGACACAACACACACACACACACACACTACATACACTGACACAGCACACACACTGCATACACTGACACAACACACACACACACACTATATACAATAACACAACACACACACACTACATACACTAACACAACACACACACTCTGCATACACTGACACAACACATTCTGCATAGACTAACACAACACACACTGCATGCACTAACACAACACACACTGCATGCACTAACACAACACACACTCTGCATACACTGACACAAAACACTATGCATACACCAACACAACACACTATGCATACACCAACACACTCTGCATACACCAACACAACACACTCTGCATACACTGACACAACACACTCTGCATACACTGACACAACACACACTGCATACACTAATACAACACACACTGCATACACTAATACAACACACACTGCATACACTAACACAACATACATACTGCATACACTAACACAACATACATACTGCATACACTAACACAACAAACACACTGCATACACTAATACAATACACACACTGCATTCACTAATACAACATGCACTCTGCATACACTACACACTAACACACTCACTGCATCCACTATACTGACACACACTCTGCATTCGCTACAAATTAACACACTCTGTATTCACTACACTAACACACACTCTGCATCCGCTACACACTAACACACTCTCTGCATTCACTACACATTAACACTCTGCATTCACTACACTAACACACACTCTGCATCCGCTACACACTAACACACTCTCTGCATTCACTACACTAACACAAACTCTGCATCCGCTACACACTAACACACTCTCTGAATTCACTACACATTAACACACTCTCTGCATTCACTATACTAACACACTTTCTGCATTCACTACACTAACACACTCTCTGCATTCGCTACACATTAACACACTCTGCATTCACTACACTAACACACACTCTGCATCCGCTACACACTAACACACTCTCTGCATTCACTACACATTAACACTCTGCATCCGCTACACACTAACACACTCTCTGTATTCACTACACATTAACACACTCTCTGCATTCACTACACTAACACACTTTATGCATTCACTACACTAACACACTCTCTGCATTCACTACGCATTAACACACTCTCTGCATTCACTACACATTAACACACTCTCTGCATTCACTACACATTAACACACACTCTGCATTCACTACAAATTTACACACACACTACATTCATTACAATGACACACTCTGCATTCACTACACCCTAACACACACTCTGCATTTATTACACACTAACACACACTCTGCATTCACTAAGCTATGCACACACTCTGCATTCACTACACTAACATACACTCTGCATCAACTGTGCACACAGCATCCACTACACAAACATCCTGTATTCACAGTACACACACTACATCCACCACAAATTGAAACACTCTGCATTCACTATACACAGACACTGTGTCTAATACACACACTACATCCACTACAGACACTGCATCCACTAAACACATTTCATCTAGTACATACAAACACTACATTCACTACACAAACACACACTACATCACTGTACACACACTACATCCACTACTCAAACACTCTCTGCATTCACTACACATTAACACTCTGCATTCACTACACTAACACACACTCTGCATCCGCTACACACTAACACACCCTCTGCATTCCCTACACATTAACACACACTCTGCATTCCCTACACATTAACACACACTCTGCATTCCCTACACATTAACACACACTCTGCATTCCCTACACATTAACACACACTCTGCATTCCCTACACATTAACACACACTCTGCATTCACTACACATTAACACACACTCTGCATTCACTACACATTAACACACTCTGCATTCACTACACATTTACACACACTCTGCATTCACTGCACTAACACACACACTACATTCATTACACTGACACACTGCATTCACTACACACTAACCCACACTCTGCATTCATTACACACTAACACACACTCTGCATTCACTAAACTATGCACACACTCTGGATTCACTATACTGACACACACTCTGCATTAACTGTACACACAGCATCCACTACACAAACATCCTGTATTCACAGTACACACACTACATCCACCACAAATTGAAACACTCTGCATTCACTATACACAGACACTGCGTCTAATACACACACTACATCCACTACAGACACTGCATCCACTAAACACATTTCATCTAGTACATACAAACACTACATCCACTACACAAACACACACTACATCACTGTACACACACTACATCCACTACTCAAACACACTCTGCGTTCACTATACACACTGCATCCGCTACACAAACACACACTCTGCATTCACTGCACAAACAGTATCTAATACACACAAACACTACATCCATTACACACATTCTAATTCACTTCCACTATACACACCACATTCAGTCCCGTATCATTGTCAGCAGACTAGGTAGGGCGTGGGCGGGCCCGGGAGGGACGGGGCGGAGGAGGGGGGGCCCAGACCTTGTGCTTTGTCAGGGGCCCCAAAATTTCTGATGGCAGCCCTGGCTGTGGGGAGTACCATCTACACCAACACAGGAAACATCGAGATCTGATAAACAGGATGGGTCTGGCAGGTCTTGTTCTCTAAGAACACTGCGGGCTGCACCTGTGTCAACCAAAAAGGTGGTAGGATGTCCCTCAATGGGGAGTCCTACTGTGGCAAGTGCCCCCCCTTTCCCCTGTAGACACTGCCATGGCAGGGGTACTAGACACAGGCTTGCCAGATACCTATTGCAATAAGTCTAAGTGGGCCTGGTCAGGGCCAGTGTAGTGACATGTAGAGGTTGAAGGAAGACCGATCTGAGAAACAGGGCGAGCTGCACGGCACAGAACGGGCTTCCTGAGAGTCATTATTACTGAATCCATCAGCGGGAGCTGGTGGAGGTGGAGGTGGCGCTGGAGCCTGGGAATACTCAGGAGGAGGTGGAACATACGGGACTGGCGGTGGTGGTGGTGGTTGCAGATAACCAGGTGGACTGTATCCATAGGCAGTGGCAGCAGAATTAGGGATCCGGGGTTGCTGTGGCCTAAAAATTCTCGGAAGAGGGCAGTCCCTTCTAAAATGGCCGAACTGCTGGCAGTTAAAACAAGTTCTGGGCACGGTTAGAGGTCTGCCTTGCGTGAAACCCGTAGTCTGTGGTTGTGCTGGTTGTACGGGATACCCCTGGGGATTAGTGGCTGGTGCAGGAGTTGGGGCAGGGGCTGTGAGCATCAGGGGACTATTTCTCCTCTGTGTGGGTTGCAACACGGACTCCAACCCTTTAGCAACTAACAAGAGAGTGTCCAGAGCAATAATTCTATACTCGGGTCGTGCAAGTACCAAACCCTTACAAATGTTCTCTTTCAGACTGGCCACAAAGGCAGCGGATAACATCTGTGTGTGTGCTTTATTATAAACACTAAAGCCTAGGTCAGAAAAGGTTTGGGTCAGATGTGAGTGGTACTTTTCTACGGACTCAATCTTGTCTTGGACAATATCATTAATGCACGTGAAAAAGTGTGGAGTAGGTTAGCGCTAATAATATACAAAGGAGGCAGCAACCTTACAGAGGGTCACCCTCTAACCCTCTGGGATAAGGATGTACAGGAAAAAAGGGGAGAAAAGGCTGCGCCAAGAGATACAATAAAATAAGTCCCAATAAAAATATAAAAAGGATATATATAAATATATATAAAAGTTATTCCATTTTGATAAAACCCTTGAGGTGAAACGCGTTAATGGATTTATTGTATACTTTTAATAATAAATTACGTTTGGCTTTATCTCTGTGCCATTCATATTTTTATTATATATATTTTTATCACTCCAATTTTATATTATCCTTTCCTGGCATTTTATATATCCTAAGGTGGGGATTATACCACCCACGCCATATCTCAAGTGCAGTGTCATCTGCACTGTATACTGTGAGTATATTTATCTTGTTTTGTATATACCACATCTTATCTTCAGAGAGCACTATCTGTTATATATTTTTCTCCCTTCTCCTGAGAATTGGACAGCACCAGTGGATCAGAATTTCCTGATATCCTACTAGCAGGGATTATACTGCAGAACGCCCATTCCACCTGAGCTGGTTATAGCTCATACAAATGTGAGTTTATTACATCTTTATTCTTAATTTTCCACGTACCCCACAATCTGCACCATTGGTCCTTTTCCCTTTTATATTTTACATATCACGGGAGGATCCAAAGCATCATAAGAAGAGAGAACACCAGCGCAACATAGACATTTATCCTCCTTTTATTTTTATATTGACTTTTATATATATTTATATATATCCTTTTTATATTTTTATTGGGACTTATTTTATTGTATCTCTTGGCGCAGCCTTTTCTCTCATTAATGCACGTGGCCTGGTCAGCCAGCTTATCTTGGGCCCAGGCACGGAGTTGTTCACAGAAAGTAATTCCGGACTGGAAGTCCATATCAGTAGTGAGAGGAGCATCATTGAAACTCCTTGCCATGATTGGCCAATATGCATCTCCAGCTTTCATTTCACATAAACTGTATAAATACCGCCAAGCAGCGGAATATGTCTTACGTATCTGAGCCATTCTATGAAAGAATGGCATGGGCTGTTTTTCAGGGTCTGGGAGGGAAGTGACCAGGGTGGCGGCCTGTGATGGGTTAAATGTAACATACATCGGTGGGGCGCCTTCGGCGGCAGGGGGCACCTGTAGGTGCAAGCCGGAAGGGGCTTGTCCCAGAGGGGGTCTATTTGCATCCACAAGGGGAACTGGGTTTGGGAGACCATGATAGGATGCTACATCAATGGAGCCGGGAGCGTGCATAGCCGAGGGCCCGGGGACACGGGGAGTGATCATCTGTGACGTAGTGGGATGGAAGCCGGAGGCTGCCGGGGAATTTCCGACAGCGTAGGCATGATCTGAAGTGGCAGGCTCATCTGAGCCGACCACCATGAGTGGGAGACTTGGACCTGTGGCCGAGGAGTACGGGACAAGGGCCATGGAGGAGGCGGAGGTCACTGTTGGCTGGGTTGAGCGTGTAAGACAGGCAGTCAGGGCGGAGGTCAATATGGACAAAGGGTCAGAGGGGACGGGGAGAGATTCAGGAGGAAGGGAGGGAGAAGGAGGAGCAGGAGTCACGGGATGTACTATGTTGGAGAGGGCAGAGAGGAGTGAGGTCATGTCCACGGGAGGAGGTGCCGGGGAAATATTAGGTAATGGGGTTACAGGAGTAGTAGGATGTGACGAGGCAGAGCGGAAGGATGCTAAGAGGGAAGACAGGTCAGTAGGAGGAGAAGGTGGGTCAGGAGGGGGAGAAGGAGGAGTAGGTTGGGGCGAGGCAGAAAGGAGAGAGGAGAGGAGAGATGACAGGTCAGTAGGAGAAGGAGGGTCAGGAGGAGGAGGAGGAGGAGGAGGAGGAGGAGGAGGAGGAGGAGGAGGAGTAGGTTGGGACGAAGCAGAAAGGAAGGAGGAGAGGAGAGATGACAGATCAGTAAGAGGGGAAGGGGGTCAGGAGGAGGAGGAGGAGGAGGAGGTGGAGTAGTAGGTTGGGATGTAGCAGAAAGGAAGGATGATAGGAGAGATGACAGGTCAGTAAGAGGGGAAGGGGGTGAGGAGAAGGACGAGGAGGAGGAGGAGGTGGAGTAGTAGGTTGAGATGAAGCAGAGAGGAAGGAGGAGAGGAGAGATGACAGATCAGTAAGAGGAGAAGGAGGGTCAGGAGGAGGTGTAGGAGGAGGAGGAGGTGGAGTAATAGGTTGGGGCGAAGCAGAAAGGAAGGAGGAGAGGAGAGATGATAGATCAGTAAGAGGAGAAGGAGGGTCAGGAGGAGGAGGAGGTGTAGGAGGAGGAGGAGGAAGAGGAGGAGGAGGAGGTGGAGTAATAGGTTGGGACGAAGCAGAAAGGAAGGAGGAGAGGAGAGATGACAGATCAGTAAGAGGAGAAGGAGGGTCAGGAGGAGGAGGAGGAGGAGGAGAAGGAGGAGGAGAGGAAGGAAGGAAGGAGGAGAGGAGAGATGACAGATCGGCGTATGGAGAAGGAGGGTCAGGGGGAGGAGGAACGGGAGGGGTATTATCGGGCATGACAGGGTGGGGGAGAACGGAATCAGGGACAGTGGATGGGGGAGCAGTGGGAACAGGTGGAGTCTGTAGGGGAGAGAGAGGGTAGGGAGATGATGGTAAAGAGAAGGGGATATCCGAAGGGAATGGGGAATGGGACGTTGGTGGGATCGGATCGGGTACTGAACGGGGGAATGTAACGGAACGGGGTAATAGTAAGCTCCATCAGCTCCGAGTACTGGACACATGGGAGTAGGGGTGGGTCCCATTTTGGGAAGGGGTGGTGGCTGGGCATCGATGGGGGAGGCGGGGCATGAATCATTCGATACTTTCTGGGTGCCATCATAGGGTGGTGGTCGCGGGGCAACCGGAGTCACATCATTATTACAATAATTTCGATGATACACATAAATTGTTTGTCCTCCGAACTCCAATTCTTCCTCTGTCCAACCCTCCCGTTTGAGTCCTCTAGCGACTCGATACCAAGCTTCTACAACTTTAGTCAGTCCATTGTCTAACAATAAACCCTCTTTGTCAATGAGCAACTTTCTCCAAAACTCTGGCTGCAGTCTACCACTGGGGGACATTTGGAAACTGCAAATCTTTGCTATCTTCTTCATCTTCAACACTGCTTCCTCTCCCGCCCTCTCTTTTACAATATCACAAGCCAATAGTCCCTTAGCAGGTCTAGCGTGTTCCTGTCCCATTCTAACCAAACAAAGGGCGCCACGTGACAGAGACAGGGAGAAGAAGAAGGAAGAGAGTCTACAGTGCTCGACTGCCACGAGGACCGAAGTCCCGTGCATCTTCCCTAAACGTAGACTAGTCACAGGGAGTCCGCTCACCCGAGATGGTGATGACTAACAGGTGTGGGTGAGCGTGGGTGACTAACACAGCTCTGGGCAGCAAACACAGGAAAGATATAGGAAAAAGGAGAAGATGAACGTGGCAAGGCTGAGTAAGAGACACTTACAAAAATCACACACATAGAGGTGTGTGTAAACCCCAGAATCTAGAGCGAACCACACAGCACATACACACACACCCAGGGTACCCACACTGTAACAACAATTGAACAGAATCCACAGGATAGCAGAAAGTAATATGGCCATGTACATATTCAAACAACGTGCATAAAACAGTGAAATACAGCACATAAATCCTGATCCAGTCAGGTCAATACAGGAATAATCCCAGCCTTTCTCTAGGCTGCCACCCAGCCCCTCACTGGCTCGTCAACAATAACATAGTAACAATCACAGTGTAAAAATCCCAACCCTCTACTAGGGTGGTCCCCAGCCTCTAATGGCTGTCTCAATATACAAACCCCAACCCTCTACTAGGGTGGTCCCCAGCCTCTACTGGCTGTCACAATATAAAATCCCCAACCCTCTACTAGGGTGGTCCCCAGCCTCTACTGGCTGTCACAATATAAAATCCCCAACCCTCTACTAGGGTGGTCCCCAGCCTCTACTGGCTGTCGCGTATCCTGCCCGCTAGGCAGTCAAGCTAAGTTTCTTTAAAAAGGACAAACCACATAAAATGCATTCCCTGCCCGCTAGGCAGTCAAGCTAAGTTTCTTTAAAAAGGACAAACCACATAAAATGCGTTCCCTGCCCGCTAGGCAGTCAAGCTAAGTTTCTTTAAAAAGGACAAACCACATAAAATGCGTTCCCTGCCCACTAGGCAGTCAAGCTAAGTTTCTTTAAAAAGGACAAACCACATAAAATGCGTTCCCTGCCCGCTAGGCAGTCAAGCTAAGTTTCTTTAAAAAGGACAAACTCACATATAATGGCCGTCACACACATACTTGCAAACACTCAGGAGGCAGATAGACAATCGACAGGTTCGGTTAAAGAGGCTCCGGATAAGAATTTACCTGTCTTGTAGCCTTCTGGAAGCCGGAAGTGGACGCGGAGAGAGACCTGCACAAAACAGGAGAATACAGACAACGGCTGTATTTGGAGGTGATCAGGCTCCGGTTGTCCCACTTTCCAGAGGTCCCCTCCGGTCCGTTGGATTCCGGCCGTCCAAACCGGCCAATCCGGAGCCCCACGTTGGGTGCCAAACGAAGTGGAAATCAATCAATAAATGTATTATTTTTGCGTATCTGCCCCTGGCCAAATTAAGAAACAATGCGTGCACGCTCCCTGAAGTAATTCACACCGGACACAAGTTTCAGGTTAATGAAGAACTTGAGGAATGTTTATTAGAGGGGGCAGGCTTGCCCCTTATGAAGCAAAACATACATCATAGCATTGTCAGAGATAACATAGAATTATACATCAATAATTGGTTAGGGGTTAAGTGGTTGATTTATTTCTCGTCCTACCGGGTGTGATGTCACTGGCATCATGCTGGTCTCCCCCAGATTCCAGCGCCATCTTGTTAGTAAGGGTGTTATTCGATGACTAAGGGAAACTCCCTGGCCCTAGCGGCCATTTTAAGTAAATCATATAAAACGATTAATGCTGATTGAGAGCTATATAAAGTAAATAGACATTTTACAAGTTTAAGAAATCAGGATAATATTCAATTTTCACAACAGGGGTTAACCTCCATTGTCTGTGTGTATTGTATATCTTATTGCCTTTGGTCACCCAAAATAGTGCGTTATGGTCTGACCACACCGTTTCTTTGATAACACTTTTTTTGAATCTGTCATTGTGTGGACAGTCCACACCATATCTATCGTTTCATAAGAGCAATGGACAGAGGAGAAATGTGTATAATCTCTTGCCTGTGGGTTTATGATCCTCCATATATCATATAATTTGTATTTTTTTGCAAGCAGTTGTAAGGCACTTTTTAAGTTTTTTATTTTTTGTTTTATCTTAGGATACCCTTTTATCCAACTCGCTATCCATAATTTAATTAAAATCCCCTGTTATGATGACCGATCCTTTACAATTTTTTTCTATTTTTCCAGCATTTTTTTTTATAAAACAAACCGGATTTATATTTGGTGCATATATATTTATCAAAGTATTTATTTTCATCTCTATCCTACATATCAGTATTATAAACCTAGCCTCTGGTTCACACTCTTGGTATATTACATCTGGATTAAATTAGTTTGAAATTAGAATAGCTACCCCTTTATTTTTCGTTTCTTCAGAAGAGGCAACTATAACCCTAGAGAAGTAACTATACGGCAATGGCAACCTATTTTTTTTCAACCAATGGGTCTGCTGTAGGAAACATATATCCACTTTTTCTTTTTTAAACATTTTGATCAAAAAGGATCTTTTATATGGTGAGTTTAAACCTTGGACATGAATTGACATGAACTTAACCATGAACTTAATCTAAAGGGGGGTCCTATTGCCCCCCGGCCCCCACACCTGAGCGGCAGGTGGGGGCCCTACAGATAACTAGGGGGTGGACCTAATGTCCTCCCCCTGGCCCCCACCCCTGAGCAGCGGGTGGGGGCCCTAAATTATAATAAGGGGGTGGGCCTAATGTCCTCCTCCCTGGCTCCCACCCTTGAGCGGTGGGTGGGGGTGCTAAATTATAATAAGGGGGGGACCTAATGTCCTCCCCCCTTGCCCCCACCCCTGAGCAGCGGATGGGGGCCCTAAATACTAATTAGGGGGGACCTAATGTCCTCCCCCCTGGCCCCCACCCCTGAGCGGTGGGTGGGGGCCCTAAATACTAATTAGGGGGGACCTAATGTCCTCCCCCCTGGCCCCCACCCCTGAGTGGCGGGCGGGGGCCCTAAATACTAATAAGGGGGGGACCTAATATCCTCCACCCTGGTACCCACCCCTGAGCAGTGGGTGGGGGCCCTAAATACTAATAAGGGGGGGACCTAATGTCCTCCCCCCTGGCCCCCACCCCTGAGCGGTGGGGGCCCTAAATACAAATGGGGGGGACCTATTGTCCTCCCCCCCGCCCCCACCCCTGAGCGGTGGGTGGGGGCCCTAAAAAAAATGTCCCCCCAGGTGACTAGGTGACTAGGGGTCCCCAAACCCCTAGTCACCCCTCCCGCCCCCCCAAAAAATTAACCCCCTACCTACCCCCTTTACACTAAAAATAATGAGGGGGGAACCGTTAACTAAGTACCTGTAAATAAAATAAAACTTACCATTCAATGTTTTCTTTCTTCTAAAATCTTATTTTTTCAGCCCCAGAAAAAGCCAGACTGCTCTGAGCCTAATTGCAGGGTGGGGCAAGGCTTTATAAGCCTTCCCCCGCCCTGCAGAGCTCAGTCTGCGTGGAGGCGTCCATGGGTGAAGAAGGATTATTTTTTTGGCGTTCGTTTTTTTTTTTTATTGCGTCGGTTATAATGGATTTTTATTTGGCCTTTTTTGGGGCTGAAAAAGAAGATTTTAGAAGAAAGAAAACATCGAATGGTAAGTTTTATTTTGTTTACAGGTACTTAGTTAAAGGTTCCCCCCTCATTATTTTCAGTGTAAAGGGGGTAGGTAGGGGGTTAATTTTTTGGGGGGGCGGGAGGGGTGACTAGGGGTTTGGGGACCCCTAGTCACCTGGGGGGGACATTTTTTTTAGGGCCCCCACCCGCCGCTCAGGGGTCGGGTCCGGGGGAGGACAATAGGTCCCCCCTATTGGTATTTAGGGCCCCCACCCGCTGCTCAGGGGTGTGGGCCAGGGGGAGGACATTAGGTCCCCCTTATTAGAATTTATGGCCCCCACCCACCACTCAGGGGTGGGGGCCAGGGAGGAGGGCGTTAGGTCTCCCCCCCTTTTTTTATTTATGGCCCCCACCTACCGCTCAGATGTGGGGGTGGGGGGGCAATAGGTCCCCCCTTTAGTTTAAAAGCACCCACTCGCGCATCACGGGTGGGGGCTCGGGAGGGGGGCCACAGGCTGCTCACTGTTTACTAGACATGCCCCTACTCGTGGTATAGCGAGTAGGGGCATAATTTACTAATACTAAGTATTTTTTACTTAGTATTAGTAAATTTGGCTAAAAGACCAATTTAGGTCTTTCAGCCTTTTAGTAGATAGCTCCCTAATACCGTGGGAATTAGGGAGTTATCTACTTATTCATTTCTGTCATTACATTGACAGGCTAAGTAACTTACACTTTATATGAATTTATGTTACTTAGTTGTTGTAAGTGTTGCAAATGCTTACAGCTGAATCCTGGCTATGTTTGTATACTTTTTATTTAAAATTGTATACAATGTAACATTCTTCTTCTTTCGCTGGGTAAGTATATTAGTACTTAGGCAATACTGTGCTTCGGCACTTTGGCACTTTGACACTTCAGAACTTCGGCACTTCGGCACTTCTAGACTTTGGAAATTCAGTATTTTCGGAACTTCGGCACTTTGGCAATTCGGACATTTGGAAGTACCCGAATGTCCGAATTGCCTGAAATTCGTCCGAATTCATATTCGGACCGAAACAAATTGCACATGTCTATTCTCCATCTGTTCCGCGGTCACCGATTCGGGGATGTTTCTTATTCTAAGGTTGTTACGCCTTGTCCTGTCCACTAAATCAGTGATCTTTGCTTCTAATTTTATTATCTTCTTATCTTTCTGTGTTTGTTTCTCTTTTATTTCAGAGTGTAGATAATATGTAGCACCAACTTTTTCTTCCATCTCTTGTACTCTTTTACTCTTGTACTTTCTTCCCTAGCTTGCTAAGCTCTTCTCTTAGGTTTTGGGTATTAGTTTATAGTTCTTCCTTAATCAGTTTTAGCTCTTCCTTTAGGCACGATCTTAAGATATCAGATGTTATTGTTATCTGTCATGCTTCTGATCAGGTCAGAGAGGAGACGATTGCAAGGGTTATTGGTTAAAACTTTATTTGTTGTATTAGACAGAACACATTTACTAAAATAAAGAATAAAGGGCAGTCTGCCACAAACAGGATACTTTGTGAGAAAAACAGGGTTTAGGTGATATGCCACAAACAAGATCTTTAGAAAGTAAATTAATAAAGTCTTTTGTATACAAGCAAGCTTGAAATTATACCAAGTAGTTCCAGGATACTTTGCAATGCAAAGGGCCAGTAATAAACAAAAAAGTCTTACATGTCAGTTTTGAAACCTGACAGTATCTGAGTTAGCCCTCTATACACTTTATAGAAATATTTTATTTATTGGCTGTCCCTCTTTTTTTTTTTCGATTGGTTGTCCCTCTTTTTTTTTTTCTCTTGAAGTTATTCAAAGTCAACATACACCAGTGTACATCTATTCAATAGAAGTGTATGTAAATATTAATACTTATATTAACACAAGATTGTGGTATACTTACACACCCTTTTTTGCCCGGTTTATCACTCTGTCGCCTTGTTCGTGTAAACAATCCTACCGAACAGCGCTCTCCTGGCTTATCGTGAAAAGAAGCAGGCAGTCGTACCAAATCACCGGTGTTTGCGGAGTCGAGTGTCTGCTTTAGAGTTCCACAAACATAAAAAAATTTCACTGTGCAAAAGTGTATTCAGTACTATTATAATACATGCAACAACTAAATAAAATGAAAACTTAGGATATACAAAACTAGAGAGAAGCTCCCACCAAATTTGTAGTGGTTGTGGAGTAATACAGGGCCTAACCCAGAGAAAATAGATAATAGAGAGGGCTTGAAACAGGTCTGCAAAGAGGCCCACCCGATTCCAGTCCTATTACCCTAATGGAAATTACTGAGTAAAGGTAATTGGCATATAGTGCCTAATATACATATGCATAGAAAATAAAAAACTTTATTGTCCAATACTGGATAAACACATCTAAATATCCCAGACACCGAAGTGAAAAAATAATAATAATGAAAAAAAGATGATAGTAAGTATAAAAATAGGACCAACTGCTGGAGCTGATATGTACAAAGTGTACTAATTACGAAATAGCCAGATAGTGATACTGATGAAGTGTAAACAGTATCTAAGGGGAGATATACAGTTTATACATAGGTAAATACAATAAGGTAACCCTAGTCGTACTGGCCAAGTGGCAACAGAATGGGTATATCAGTCTCCACTCCTTCAAAAAAATCATTAAAAACCCACTTCTTCATAAAAGCATATCAATTAAACTCTTAATAGCTCCCAACTGGTTCCTCTTCTGCCACTGTCACCAGTTTAATACTATCCTAACCTTTTTTGTCATTTTACCCCACTCCCTCTAGCATGTAAGCTCAGCAGGATCAAATAGGTACAGCAGGATCAAATAGGTATATGGCTTGTCAGAGAGTATCTGGGAAGTCCACAGCAGACCCCAGATGAAATAGAGTCATGATCGGGAAAACTGACAGTGAATAACATAGAAGATATAATTGCTCTCCCCTATTATGATAGTCTCTGATAGCACCTAAATGTAGGTAACTGAGCACACAGTTATATCCTGATAGATTCAGGGCATAAGTATCAAAAAGTAAAAAACAAAAAACAGCTTGAATAAACCTATATAGTGTAAAGTATATAAAATCTAAAGTAGATATTTAGTAGATAACCCCCCAAAAAACAGGTTCTAGGCTTAATTGTCAGATAAGGGATAGCGTCCAGTATACTACTGCAGATCCCTAAATGGACTCCTAAGATTAATAGTGCACTAATAAATCTCTGGGTCACAGGATAGATTATTGAGTACTGTGCTGGAAGAGTCCCTGAAAAAAGAGCCCACTAGAATGGATAGAGCAACTGAGTGCTTATCATGCTTGTAGTATCCGGTATCGCTCAGGTATGCTGTGCTTCAACTGGAGGAGTAGTGAACTGCCTATCGAGAGATAGATAAACCCATATCTGAGAAAGACCCAGAACCCTAGGCTAAAAGAAGCTGCAGAGCGGTCTAAATTTAAAAACCCAGAGAAATGTGGAGTCTAGCTCAACGCGTTTCGGTGCTAAGATGCGCCTTTGTCAAGAGTTCGGTGTGGACTGAAAGTGCCGGCTCTTATAACAGGATGTGTACGCCCCTTCGTTTAATGACGCTTGTATTGGTAAACCAATTGCATCTTGTTGTATAGTTCAGTGTGGATTGGAGATGTAACGTTAACTCCATGATCCCCAGAATGTATAGTTTGTCCCCAGTGGGATTGATATTATGTTTTTATTGCAAATGAATATTTAAACTAAATGTAAAAAATAAAAAAAATCGAAGGGTAAGGGGGTACCATAGTAGAAAATCTCCTGAATGGGGGATAACCCCTAGTGCAAGAATATTTGCACCAACAACTAAACAACAAGAAGAGACAAAAAACAGGAGAAAAGGAATTATGGTAGAGTGTCCTAAAGAGTGTACATCCCTTAAAAAAAAGGGGGGGGGGGGGGGGACCGTCTGTGGTACAAATAGTGTGTACCACTTTAAATATAAAACAACTTTTAATACTAAAAAAGTAAAACCACAAGAGCACACATTAAGAACACTAATTAGTATAACTTGTCCTAGCTCGTCTCCGTTAATACGGAGATAGTGTACCCGCTGCAGGTGAACCCGCTGCAGGTGAAGTGGTACAATAATTTGCCTGGCGGCACAATATTACAGTCTCGAGTACACCCAGTCTCGAGTACACCCTGTTTTCAGAGTATTGTTTTGTCAATAAAAAATAAACTGTATACCTATTGGTGTCTCAGACCATGTATTGTTGTGTGGGGGGCGAACCAGAATGGGTTATTAATATCGCAATGCAGGAAAATATACTGTGGGTTTAAGACCACAACAGTGGAGAAATTCCTGAGTAATTCTCAAAATCCCTAAGTACTTGTGTCTTTAAGGGCACCCTTAAATAAAGCCTGCAAATCCCTAAACACTGGTCTGAACAGCCTCCCGCCAGAAATCCTGCCTAGAATATTCATTATTCCAACACCTAGGTGCATATATATATAGTCGTTTCTAGATGTCTCTGTATGACTACTTACCTTGCCATTTTAGCCTTTTGAGACCCATTTTTAGACAGTTCATTAAGATTACCAGGAACTGCCAACTAATAACTAGTCTCCATGTATACTTATGATATGGATACCATCACCAGGTCACCCCTGTATTGAACATATTGAGCTCTAATATCTGCAATATAAACATAACACAATATATAAAATATAACAACATCTATCCCTTTTAGGGATCTAATACAAAGTATGTCCTTTAAGATCCATTCTATTCCTGACAGCCAACTCTGACTATTAGCAATTGTCAACCTGTAACATAGTCTATTTATGCTTATAAATATATCATTTATTGATTACTTTAGTCTAGAAATATCCCTAACTTGAAATACCTCTGCAATCTATTCATTTTTACAATATCATTTAGGTAGTACCATTCAGATACTCCTCTATTGGACACATTTAGTTTAAACACTCATTTGCAATAGAAACATAATATCAATCCCATTGGGGACAAACTATACATTCTGGGGATCAAGGAGTTAACGTTACATCTCCAGTCCACACTGAACTATACATGTCAATTACATGGATACCCTGCCCCCAACAAGATGCAATTGGTTTACCAATACAAGCGTCATTAAACGAAGGGGCGTACACATCCTGTTATAAGAGCCGGCACTTTCAGTCTACACCGAACTCTTGACAAAGGCGCATCTTAGCGCCGAAACGTGTTGAGCTAGACTCCACACTTCTGTGGGTTTTTAAATTTAGACCGCTCTGCAGCTGCTTTTAACCTAGGGTTCTGGGTCTTTCTCAGATATGGGTTTATCTAGCTCTCGATAGGCAGTTCACTACTCCTCCAGTTGAAGCACAGCACACCTGAGCAATACTGGATACTACAAGCATGATAAGCACTCAGTTGTTAAGTTGTTAACTACTCCTTAAGCTTAGCACAGCATACCAGAGCGATACCAGACAATACAAGTATGATAAGCATTCAGTTGCTCTATCCATTCTAGCTGGCTCTTTTTTATTTTATTTATTTTTTTAGGGACTCTTCCTGCACAGTATTGAATAATCTCTCCTGTGACCCAGAGATTCATTAGTGCACTATCTATCTTAAGAGTCCATTTAGGCATCTGCAGTAGTATACTGGACGCTATCCCTTATCTGCCAATTAAGCCTAGAACCTGTTTTTTTGGGGGTTATCTACTAAATATCTACTTTAGATTTTATATACTTTACACTATATAGGTTTATTCAAGCTGTTTTTTTGTTTTTTTACCTTTTGATACGTATGCCCTGAATCTATCAGGATATAACTGTGTGCTCAGTTACCTACATTTAGGTGCTATCAGAGTCTATAATAATAGGGGAGAACAATTACATATTTTATGTTATTCACGGTCAGTTTTCCCAATCATGTTTCTATTTTATCTGGGGTCTGCTGTGGACTTCCCAGATACTCTCTGACAAGCCATATACCTATTTGATCCTGCTTTACTTAGAGCCACATAGACAGATTTACATTACTTTGAGCTTGACTAGTTATTAGATATACCCATTCTGTTGCCACTTGGGCAGTACGACTAGGGTTACCTTATTCTATCTACCTATGTATACACTGTAAATCTCCCTTAGATCTGGTTTCCACGTCATCAGTATCACTACCTGGCTATTTCGTAATTAGTACACTTTGTACATATCAGCTCCAGCAGTTGGTCCTATTTTTATACTTACTATCATCTTTTTTTCATTATTATTATTTTTTCACTTCGGTGTCTGGGATATTTAGATGTGTTTATCCAGTATTGGACAATAAAGTTTTTTATTTTCTATGCATATTAGGCACTATATGCCAGTTACCTTTACTCAGTAATTTCCATTAGGGTAATAGGACTGGAATCGGGTGGGCCTCTTTGCAGACTTGTTTCAAGCCATCTCTATTATCTAAAATGAAAACTTAAACCGCATATTAAATAATTAAAACTAGTAAAGTGACTACACTATGAAAAACGTCACATACTCAGTTTAACCCGTTTGCTGTCAGAGGTATAACTCCACCTCCAGCCATGTCATTGGAGCATCATTAGCCAGCCTGGGTGGAATTAGAATTCGGGGAAAGCTAATGGCAATTCTGTGAATTATTTATATGCACAGAAAGGCATTCATTGACTGAGCGCGATCAGCTGATGCTCTCCTACAATGAGTCAGGATAGGAGTCACCCTTTAGTCAAAATAAGGCAGTTTGTTATAAAGTGTTTATTTGTACCTCAGCAAAGCAAAAACATATGTAATACAAAGAAAAAAATTACCCATAATAATAATAATAATTCCCAATTTCAACATCCACTGTAGATGATGATGTTGTTGCTGTTGAAGAGCTTGTTGTAGATGGAGATGTTGTTATAGTTGTAATGCCTGGTGTAGAGGGTGATGTTATAGTTGTAGTGCCAGGTGTAGTTGGCGATGTTGTTATAGTTGTAGTACCTGTTGTAGATGGTGATGTTGTTATAGTTGCAGAGCCTAGTGTAGAGGGTAATGTTGTTGTCGTGCCTAGGGTAGATGGTGATGTTGTTATAGTTGTAGTGCCTATAGTAGATGTTGATGTTGTCATAGTTGTAGTGCCTAATGTAGATGGTGTTGTTATAGTTGTAGTGCCTGGTGTAGATGGTGATGTTGTTGCGCCTAGTGTAGTTGGCGTTGTTGTTATGGTTGTAGTACCTGGTGTAGATGGTGATGCTGTTGCAGTTGTAGTGTCTAGTGTAGATGGTGATGTTGTTATAGTTGTAGTACCTGGTGTTGATGGTGATGTTGTTGCAGTACCTAGTGTAGATGGTGATGTTGTTATAGTTGTAGTGCCTAGTGTAGTTGGCGATGTTGTTATAGTTGTAGTGCCTAGTGTAGATGGTGATGTTGTTATAGTTGTAGTGCCTGATGTAGATGGTGATGTTGTTATAGTTGTGGTATCTAGTGTAGATGGTGATGTTGTTGCAGTTGTAGAGCCCGGTGTAGATGGTGATGTTGTTATTGTTGTTGTATCTGGTGTAGAGGGTGATATTGTTATAGTTGTAGTGTCTAGTGTAGAGGGTGATGTTGTTATTGTTGTTGTATCTGGTGTAGAGGGTGATATTGTTATAGTTGTAGTGTCTAGTGTAGATGGTGATGTTGTTGCAGTTGTAGTACCTAGTGTAGATGGTGATGCTGTTATTGTTGTTGTATCAAGTGTAGAGGGTGATGTTGTTATAGTTGTAGTGTCTAGTGTAGAGGGTGATGTTGTTAGTGTTGTTGTATCTAGTGTAGATGGTGATGTTGTCACTGTTGTAGTACCTAGTGTAAAGGGTGATGTTGCAGTTGTTGTGCCTGGTGTAGATGGTGATGTTGTTATAGTTGTAGTGCCTAGTGTAGATGGTGATGTTGTTATAGTTGTAGTGTGTAGTGTAGAGGGTGATGTTGTTATAGTTGTAGTGTCTAGTGTAGAGGGTGATGTTGTTGCAGTTGTAGTACCTAGTGTAGATGGTGATGTTGTTATAGTTGTTGTATCTAGTGTAGATGGTGATGTTGCAGTTGTAGTGCCTAGTGTAGATGGTGATGTTGTTATAGTTGTTGTAGTGTCTAGTGTAGATGGTAATGTTGTTGCAGTTGTAGTGCCTAGTGTAGAAGGTAATGTTATCATTGTAGTACCTAGTGAAGATGGTGATGTTGTTATAGTTGTAGTACCTAGTGTAGATGGTGATGTTGTTATAGTTGTAGTACCTAGTGTAGATGGTGATGTTGTTATAGTTGTAGTACCTAGTGTAGATGGTGATGTTGTTGCAGTTGTAGTGCCTAGTGTAGAAGGTGATGTTGTTATAGTTGTAGTACCTAGTGTAGATGCTGATGTTGTTGCAGTTGCATTGCCTAGTGTAGATGGTGATGTTGTTATAGTTGTAGTACCTAGTGTAGATGGTAATGTTGTTGCAGTTGTAGTATCTAGTGTAGATGGTGATGTTGTTGCAGTTGTAGTACCTAGTGTAGATGGTGATGTTGTTATAGTTGTAGTACCTAGTGTAGATGGTGATGTTGTTGCAGTTATTGTACCTAGTGTAGAAGGTGATGTTGTTATAGTTGTAGTACCTAGTGTAGATGGTGATGTTGTTATAGTTGTAGTACCTAGTGTAGATGGTAATGTTGTTGCAGTTGTAGTACCTAGTGTAGATGGTGATGTTGTTGCAGTTGTAGTACCTAGTGTAGAAGGTGATGTTGTTGCAGTTATTGTACCTAGTGTAGAAGGTGATGTTGTTATAGTTGTTGTACCTAGTGTAGATGGTGATGTTGTTATAGTTGTAGTACCTAGTGTAGATGGTGATGTTGCTATAGTTGTAGTGCCTAATGTTGATGGAGATTCTGTCACGGTTGTTTCAGTTGTTTTATTTGCAGTTGATGCCAGTGTAGTTGTAGTAACTAGTGCCGTTCCTGAAACAGGTGATATTGTTGATGATCGTCTGGTAGTTATGGTTTGTAATAGTTTAGATGTTGTTTTGGTTGCTGCTGATGTAGATGTTTTTGCAGAACTGGGATTTATTTTACAGATGTTATTCTCAGAAATCCTAATTGTAATATTGTAATTCACCAATGGAATTTGTCCAAAATCATTTTCTCTTTTATAAAATGTTTGGGCCAATATATTTAATGGTACCAGTTGCAAATAATAATCCATAAAAAGTGTTTCCACCTAAAATAAAACCAAATATAAACACATCAGTGTTTTTGTTCATCTCAAATTGTTTTACATATTGCCTATTTTGTAAAGCTGACAGTCATTACTTTTAGAAAAAAAAAAACTTAAAAATGTATGAGCAAATTTCTTTGTGTTTTGACTAGTACCTTTATCACCTTTATTACTTGACAATTATTTTTTAAACCAGCAAGCTTTTAAACTTTTAACCCCTTCAGGACCGGCCTGTTTTTGCGATGTTTGTACGTTAAGGACCAGAGCAGTTTTAACACTTTTGTGGTGTTTGTGTTTAGCTGTAATTTTCCGCTCTCTCATTTACGGTTCCCATACAAGTTATATACTGTTTTTTTCACAACAAGAAGGGCTTTCTTTACATACCAGTATATATATTATGTCATATATTGTATTTAAAAAAAATAATAAAATATGGTGAAAAATAAAAAAAAAAACATGTTTTTGGACTTTTACTTGAAAAATCTTTTACTTATCTACAAAAGCTAATGAAAAAAACTGCTAAATAGATTCAAAATTTTGTCCCGAGTTTAAAAACACCCAGTGTTTACATGCTTTATTGCTTTTTTTTGCAAGTTATAGGCCTATAAATACAAGTAGGAAATTGCTGTTTCAATATATATATATTTTAAATGTATCAATAGTGACATTGTTACACCGTTATCTGTCATAAATCCCTGAAACACACCTAACATGTACATATTTTTTAAAGTAGACAACCCAGGGTATTCAAAATGGGGTATGTCCAGTTTTTTTAGTAGCCACCTAGTCACAAACACTGGCAAAGTTAGCATTTATATTTGTTTGTGTGTTAAAAATGCAAAAAACGCTAACTTTGGCCGGTGTTTGTGACTAAGTGGCTACTAAAAAAAGCTGAACATACCCCATTTGCAATACCTTGGGTTGTCTTCTTTTGCAAATGGTATGCCATCATGGGGCTAATTCTCATTCCTTGGCTACCATACGCTCTCAAAGGCAACCTAACCAATCTGACAAATTTCAATAAAAAAAAAAAGTAAAATCAAGCCTTATATTTGACCCTGTAACTTTCACAAACACTATAAAACCTCTACATGTGGGGTACTGTTATACTCAGGAGACTTCGCTAAACACAAATATTAGTGTATCACAACAGTAAAATATATCACAGCAATAATATCCTCAGTGAAAGAGCTGTTTGTGTGTGAAAAATGCAAAAAACTTCACTTTCACTGACAATATCATCGCTGTGATATGTTTTACTGTTTTGAAACACTAATATTTGTGTTCAGCGAAGTCTCCCGAGTAAAACAGTACCCCCATGTACAGGATTTAGGGTGTCATAGAAAGTTACAGGGTTAAACACAGTGCTAGCAAATTAAATTATCTGGACTTTTGGCCTGGGTTGGCAGGCAGGTCCCTCAAATTGCAATCATTAAAATTACTTAATTAGGTAAAAATATTACATAAATATGCACGTAGAATTTTAATATATATACATATTTATATATTTGACGTCTACGTGTATATTTATGAAATTATTTATGTAATTATGTATGTGGACATATGTATATTTCGTATTATTTTTACTTATTTATTTATACATAGATATATATATCATTACATTCTAAGTGTATTTTGATATAAATATATATATATCAATATCAAAATACTGTTAGAATAAAACTGAATATATATATATAATTTTTTTTTAATTATTAAAAATTATTTTTATTTTTTGTTATTTATTTTTATTAACATATTATTTGTATTTTATAATAATATATATATACCATATATATAGTTATTATATATATTGTATATATTCGTGTGTAATTTAAATATAAGTGTATTTTTATAATTATATACGTATATATAAATATAAAAATACACTTAGTGTGACATTATATATATGATATATATACATATATTATATATAGGTATATATAGATATAATACATGTATATATAGCATATATATATACACATATTATTTTTTTTTTTACACAGATTTTTTTTTTTACACTTTATTTTGGATTTTTCACTTGCAGGGAGACTGCCTGTCAGCACAGACAGTCCCCCTGCAGGCAGATACACAGACCCCTATTGCGGTCATGTGATCGAGTGATCACATGGCCGTGGGGTCCTGATCTGCCGAGGGGGGACTGCCCGGGCAGACAGGCAACCCCCCTGGACCGGGAGGAGAGCTGATCGCCGCCGTGGGACCGACGGCGATCAGGTAAGTAGCCCAAAACCGTTATGACGGTTCAGGACCGTCAGCGGTCCAAACGCACGTTTTACCGCTGACGGTCCTGAACCTTCAGCGGTCGTTAAGGGGTTAAACAAATATTGAAACCAAAATAAAGCAAGGAAAACTTATGCAATAAAGTATGCAATAAATGTTTATAAACTTACTATAAACATGGTCAGATTTTAGCCTCCCCACCCCTTTTTTAGCCTCCCCATCCCGTTTTTAGCCTCCCCACATGGTCAGATTTTAGTTTCCCCGAACATAGACGAATGCACCAGAGCAGGGAATCACTTACTGACCGATTTGTTCTACGACCAGGTCATAGGAAGGGAACCCGGCCGGTAGGTGAGTTCCGCCTTCCCATATATATATACACACACACACACACACTTTTATTTCCTATATATGTATAATATATTATAATTAAATGATTTTATAATATGTTATACATATATAATGCATTTATATGATTTCATTATAAGTGTACTTTGAAATATATACACATATATCTCAAAATACACTTATGATGAAATCATATGTATGCATTATATATGTAGAATATATTATAAAATCATTTAATTATAATATATTATACATATATAGGAAATAAAAGTGTGTGTGTGTGTGTGTGTGTGTGTATATATATATGGGAAGGCGGAGCTTGGAGTTATGGGAGGGGTTGATCCAGCCTATATATACTCAAATCTACCTCTATACTGGGCTGACGTCAGCTGGTCACTTCCGGTTCCGGTTTCATTCAGAAGAATCTCCTCGTGCAGAATTCCAGACTCGGCTACAATCAGGACGCTATCAGGCAATCCAGCAGGCCCTCGCACCACAGGCCGCCAACTTCAGCATCAGACAAACGAAAACGGACACCTGCAGCCAGGGGCAGACTGAGAACCCTCAGGGCCCCCGGGCAAAATAAATCAAGGGCCCCTTACAGGCCCCACCCATACTCCGCAGCTAGCGCCACCCATGTCCCGCCTCCATGCACCGCCTCCAGCCACACCCTACACAATCTTTAGACACAAGGAACAAAAGTGCAATAATCCCTTCGAGGCCCCAGTGGAGACTACAGTTGAGGGCTAATGGGCCATGGAGGGGGGGTCTTTCTAGCAGAGGCTATCTCAGTGTCCTTTAGAGAGTGTGTTAGAAAGAATTTCCTCCAGGTCCCATTAGAGACTACAATGGAGTCTAATGGGGCCTGGAGGGGGGTCTCTCCAACACTCTGGTTCCTATTCACAATATAGCAACACACCATAGCTCGCTGATACCTAGGCCAAGTTGGCTCCTCTTACCTTAATTACGGTTGCTGGCTGGCAGTCTGTGGGCTTGCTGGAAGGCTGTGGGCTTACTGGCTGCGGCTGGCAGGCTGTGGGCTTACTGGCAGGCTGTGGGCTTGCTGGCTACTGCCGGCAGGCTGTGGGCTTGCTGGCTGCGGCTGGCAGGCTGTTGGCTTGCTGGCTGCGGCTGGCAGGCTGTGGCTTGCTGGCTGTGGCTTGCTGGCTGGCAGCCTGTGGCTTGCTGGCTGCGGTTGGCAGGCTGTGGGCTTGCTGGCTGTAAGCCTAACTGGTGGCCTGTGGGCTGGCTGGCTGGCCTGTGGGCTGGCTGGCTGGCTGGCCGGCCTGTGGGCTGGCTGGCTTGCTGGCTACTCGGGCACTTGTAGATTATTTAAAGAAATAATCCATGCACAATAACCACTACTGCTCTGTGTGGTCGTTATGGTGCCAGGAGGGCCGGCCCCCCTTTCAGAGTAAGTAGTCAAACCGTTTAAGAACAGTTTGACAACTTACCTGGGGTCTGCTGGGATATGAGGCTGTAGTAGGGTATAGGAGCAGTGGCGCAATGTGTAAGGGGTGCAGTGTGTGTGTGAAAGGTTCAGTGTGTGTGAGGGGGTGTAGTGTGTGAATGTGTAGGGTGTGTGGGGCAATGTGTGTATGAGGGGGCTGTGTATGTGTGTGGCAATGTTAGTATGAGGGGCTGTGTGTGTATGGGTGGGCAGTGTATGTGTGTGTGTGTGAGGCAATGTGTGTAAATGTGTATGGTGTGTGTGGGTGTATGGGGGGCAGTGTGTGAATGTGTATGGTGTGTGGTGGCAGTGTGTTTATGGGGCTAGAGTTCACTCTCACCACTGCGACCACCAGGAATCCCTGGTGGTCACAGTGTTGAGAGTGAACTCTAGCCCGTAGCTCCAGGGCTAGAGTTTACTCTCGCAACAGCCGTAACGTTGCCGTGGTAACTGCGGCAACGATCTGTGCTCGCGCAAGAAGGACCCAGAGGAGCTGCAGGCTGAGCTCCCGGGTCCTCTCTTCCTCCCTCCCCTGCCGGCTGCCCGCATGGTGCCTGTGGACAGGGGAGGGGGCAATTGCCCTTCTCTTACTCCCCCTCCCCCTCTTCTTACCCCCCCTCCTGATACCGGAGAAACTGACGGAAGCCAAGCACAGAGAGATGGACACAGGTTTCTTCAGGAAGGAAGAGATTCTTTATTGGATCACCGATCGGGACTCAGAGGGACTAGCGTCACCAAAATACAGCAAAGTCTGAGTACTGAATACATAGAGTACATTCCTTATATAGCACTGTAGCTCCTCCCACAATTAACTACACCCACACATACCCTTAACCTATTTAATAAATAGAGTCTAAACTCATCCATCCGGTCTAACCACGTGGCTCATCTGATACAAAGGAGAGGGACGCGTAATTCCAGTTCTTACATTCCTGCACCTGGTCAGTACAGTGATAACAGTATCTTAGCTACGTGTAATTAACTAACTGATACTACAAACACATATACATACATATGCCTTGTGGCAATCTTAGCCTGCTAAACTTGTATTTTACTGGAATTACATCACATTCCCCCCTTTGATGCCTCTGATATTTCACAATTACTTGAGGCATCACTTAACCTTGGTTTGCATATACCTCAGGTTACCATGAACCAGACCAGACTTATCTTATGATGTGAATCTTTTAACACTCATCTTCCTGCATTGGTTCTCCTTGATCTAGAGCCTTATACTTATATATCGCCATTATCTGTGCAGCAGCCTTCCTCTCTGCTATACTTCCTATCAGGCTTTGCACAGACCTAACTACTAAGGGTATAAGACACGGTAGGAGTAGACACAACAGTAAAATCAGTAGGACTCCACCTACCACTGCCTTAAGCCCTCCAAACCACTCATACCAGCTACCAAACCAACTACTTGGATTGTACCCTTTCCATACCTGAGTAGGCACATGCACTAGTTTAACCATATGGCTAGTAAGCTCAGCTATTGCTTGCCCTTCGTCATCTATTTGAAGACAGCAATTGCTCAGGTTAAACTTCCCACATACACCTCCCTCTACTGCCAAAAGGTAATCCAAGGCTAATCTATTTTGGTACACTGCTGTCCTCATCCTGGTATTATGCTTCGCTAGAAGATTGAGTGCTTGTGAGGTCTCATTAGTAATAATCTCAACCACCGCCTGTAATCTTATAATACGGTTGAGCATATAAATTGGGGTTCTATAACCAAAGGTACCATCTTCTGCCCACGTGGCTGGCCCATAATAATCTATGATACGCTGGGGAGGCCATTCATTATCTTCCCAGGTGCCTATCTCTAAGGGTCCCCTTTTCTTCCTATGATTCACATCATACACTTTAACACCTAAAGTCTCACCTGTTTCAATCGGTAACAAGAAGAAGGATGGTTTGAGCATACCCAACACACATGCCCCTTCCCAGTCCTGTGGCAACTCCGAATAGGCTTTCTTACCACAGATCCAGTACAAATTTGCTGGGGCTCTCCAGGTAGATGTGATGGATAAATCAAACCACACATCCTTTAAACTGGCATATCTAGCAAACGGGTTAGATGGTTCTGAGACATTTGAAGCCGACCACCAAGTTGTATTTTTAGTATCATCATCATAAGCTTTTTGCCCTAGACAAGTTAATTCTCCTACAGAAGTATTATACATTATTCCTTTCCTTGCTATGCAAACATAACCTATGATGGAGGTCTTTAATCTCCACTCAGATCTACCTCTAACACTCAAATGATAATCGGCTTGTGTAGATATTAGTTGGTCAACTGCCTCAGAACCGGACATTACCTCCTTTGCTTCCCAAGGCCATTGGTCTCCCATGTTAGTACCTCCACACACATAGCAGTTGGTAACATTAAGACTACCGGCAATACTTTCAGCTAGGTCAATGAACAGGTTTTTAGCGTTATGGGGGATCTTATTATCTATACTCATCTCTTCATAAAAGGAATGGTATACTTGATGAGTCTGGGAGGATACCGTATCAGTCTCTATTCCTATAAACAATAATGTCCCAGGATCTAAACCCGTCCCGTATATCTGAAACCCAAATAAATTTCCATACTTATCTAGGAACTTGTCGGGGTTATTAATAAGTATATGGACTGGGTTGCATTCCATAGACTTACAATAAGGGCTAGTCGGCAACTTAGTCACTATCATGTCTTTATCTACTGTCTGTCCCCAAGTCGCCCACCCCACACAAGACCAATATGGACAAAAGTTATAGTCTTTATTTGGGCATCTAGGACTCACATATTTATTTTTACTACTGGGACAAATATATTTATCATTAGACCCATACGTCCTCTCCCATCTAAGATCCCCACATACATTCCACGGTTTTCTACCACTTGATATCGCCTTACATGCATCAAATAGCAGAACACCCGAAGAATGTACGGATTCTAACACCGTCTTTTAATTAGGGTCCCCTGAGGATCTCCATTCCTGAGAGTCAACCAAATTGTACGAGGTTGATACTCTGGACTGAAGCACTTAGGTTCTCCTACTCCTAAATGGCACACACTATAATCTATATTTAAGTATCTACATCTCGATACATCTCCTTTACATTCGTATTGTGAATGCCAAATTAGGGTTTGGGAAATATGGTTACCTGTTCTCGTAGTCTTAATGCATACCTCACAGCTAGGAGTGTCGGTACCTCTACCTTCCTGAATATAAAAACACATATAAATAAACACTATCAAAAGCACATCTTTCGCCGTCATCCTCAGTCTTCGTCCGTGCGATGGAACCTCAGCTTCCAGGATGTGAGGGCTGCAGGGAATGGAGTTCTGCTCGTCTTCACAGGTGTCCCTTCGAGACTTTCCTGGCTTATACACTATGTGTTGGTAAGCGGACAGGCTTTATTATGGCCTTCTCACTCACACCTGTAACAATAAAATTTGTAATCCACAATAATTCCTCGTTACTCCGACTGAGTAGTGCGTTTTAACCGGATCTTGCAGGGATTCTCTGGATCTGCTGTAATTTGCCAAGAATCGACTGCTGCTGGTTTAACCCTGGAGTGATGTATCCACGGAGTCACTTCTGCTACTTTTATTGCTGTAGGGGTAGACAAGAGAACAACATAAGGACCTCTCCACTTGGGCCCTAACGGTACATTATTCCACTCTTTAATCCACACTTGATCTCCTGGATGATAACTATGAACAGGGGGATAAATATTCACAGGTAATCTATCTTGTACCCATTTCTGTACCTCCTCCATAGTCTTACCCAACTCTACAACCTGCTGCCGGGTAATTCCTTCTCCCAACTGACTCAAGTCCCCCCTTAAGTTACCAAGTACGGGAGGTGGTCGCCCATACATGATTTCAAAAGGAGAGAGGCCCATCCTTCTGGTAGGGGTACTGCGGATTCGCAATAAAGCTATGGGTAAGAGAACGTTCCACTTAAGTTGGGTTTCCTGACACATTTTAGCCAACTGGTTCTTTATAGTTCTATTCATTCTCTCTACCTTACCAGAACTCTGGGGTCTATATGCAGTATGAAGCCTCCACTTTATACCAAGCATATGAGTCAGTTGTTGTAGGCACTGATGAACAAAAGCTGGACCATTGTCCGATCCTATAGAACAGGGTAGTCCATATCGGGGTATTATTTCTCGTAGCAGGAATCTTACAACTTCTCCTGCTTTCTCTGTACGAGTAGGACATGCTTCTACCCAGCCTGAATAGGTGCACACAATTACCAACAGGTAACGATGTCCACCCGATTTAGGCATTACTGTAAAGTCTATTTGTAGATCGGACATGGGGAGTCCCCCCATAAACTGGACTCCTGGTGGCTTTACTGGTCCTTGTCTTGCATTATTCTTAGCACACGTTACACATCTGCGTACAATGGCCTGAGTCAAGTTGGACAATCTTGGTATGTAGAAATGTTTCCTGAGAGATTCTTCAGTACTGTCTCTCCCAGAATGTGTCCCGTTGTGATAATTTTGGACAATTTCTACCGCTAGTGATGCTGGTATGACTATTCTTCCATCTTCTAGCTGATACCACTTGTTCTCCAAATACTTTCCCGGTTCAGTCTTTAACCACTCCTCTTCTTGAGCTGTATAAACTGGAGTCCATTGGGACAGTGGAGTTGGTATAAGAGCAGCTATATGCCCCACATACTCCTGTCTTCCTGATTCAGCAGCACGCTTAGCTGCACTATCTGCCATCCGATTTCCCTTGGTTACATCACCATCTCCTCTCAGATGCGCTCGACAATGTATGATACCGACTTCTTTCGGCTCCCACACTGCTTCCAATAGTTGTAGGATTTCAGCTGCGTACTTGATTTCTTTGCCTTCTGAATTCAGTAGTCCTCTTTCTTTATACAAAGCTCCGTGGGCATGAGTGGTTAAAAACGCATACTTAGAGTCCGTATAGATATTTACTCTTAAACCTTCAGCCAATTGTAACGCTCGTGTTAGTGCTATTAATTCTGCCTTTTGTGCTGATGTTCCTTTCGCCAGTGGCCGAGCTTCTATCACCTTGTCTATTGTTGTCACTGCATATCCTGCATAGCGGATCCCTTCTTTCACATAACTACTGCCGTCGGTGTAATATTGAACATCGGGGTTCTGGATGGGAAAATCACGAAGATCTGGTCTACTTGAAAATACTTCATCCATTACTTCCAAACAATCATGTTGACTTTCAGTAGGTTGCGGCAAAAGGGTAGCTGGATTTAAGGTGTTTACAGTCTCTAAATGCACTCTTGGGTTTTCACACAACATTGCTTGATACTTGGTCATACGGCTGTTACTAAACCAATGATTTCCTTTGTAATCCAACAACGTCTGTACTGCATGTGGGACTCGTACATAAAGTTCTTGACCCAGAGTGAGTTTATCGGCTTCAGCTACTAGCAGGGTGGCTGCAGCTACGGCTCTTAGACAAGGTGGAAGTCCGCTGGCCACTGCATCCAGTTGCTTAGACATGTAGGCAACAGGTCTTTGCCATGATCCCAAGTACTGTGTCAATACTCCCACAGCCATTCTTCTTTGCTCGTGTACATATAAGTAGAATGGTCGTGTGTGATCAGGTAGACCTAATGCTGGGGCACTCATCAAAGCCTTCTTCACATCTTCAAATGCCGTTTGCTGTTCTTGGGTCCATAAGAAGGG
Organism: Pelobates fuscus; assembly: GCF_036172605.1. Lineage (NCBI taxonomy): Eukaryota > Metazoa > Chordata > Amphibia > Anura > Pelobatidae > Pelobates > Pelobates fuscus. The sequence continues at coordinate 61,149,099 of NC_086321.1, forward strand.
GTCGTGCTCTGTACCTTTGATGGCTGCGTACAGAGGTTTTGCCAGTATCGCATAGCTGGGAATCCATATCCTACAGAAGCCTGCTGCCCCCAAGAATTCTCGCACTTGTCTTCTATTCTTGGGTATTGGTATTTGGCAGACAGCTTCTTTTCTCTCTGGCCCCATAATCCTTTGACCTTCAGAGATATGGAATCCCAGATACTTGACAGTTGGCAAACACAACTGAGCCTTCTTCCTGGACACCTTGTATCCTGCCTTCCAGAGAATATGTAGTAGATCGTGCGTTGCTTGCTGACATTTTTCTTTTGTAACTGCTGCTATCAACAAGTCATCTACATATTGTAACAATACACACTCTCCTGGGATGGACTCGAAATCCAATAGATCTTGACTTAGGGCTGAACCAAATAGGGTAGGTGAATTTTTAAACCCTTGGGGCAGTCTTGTCCAAGTCATTTGGCGTTTTGAGCCCGTTACAGCGTTCTCCCATTGGAAAGCGAAAATACATTGACTTTCTGCGGCAATTCGGAGGCAAAAGAAGGCATCTTTGAGATCTAAGACTGTGAAGTAAGTAGCCCCGCCCGGAATTAAAGCAAGCAGGTTATATGGATTGGGTACACTGGATGTATGCTAACAACCGCATCATTGACTGCTCTTAAGTCCTGTACAGGTCGATACTCATCTGTACCGGGCTTTTGAACAGGCAGCAATGGGGTGTTCCAGGGGGAAGTACAGAATTTTAGGATACCATACCGTATGAACTTATCCAGATAGGATTGGATGTTCTTCTTAGCCTTCTGCGGAATGTGATATTGTCTTAGGCTCACTGGATAAACCCCATGTTTCAGTTCAATTTTTATTGGTGGAATATTGCGGGCCAGTCCTGGTGGGTTGTTCTCTGCCCAAACTCCTGGTATGTTAAACAATGTCTCATCACTCCTAGGGTTTTGGCTAGTCAACACTGTATAAAGTCGCCACTCTTCTTCCTTTGGTACGGATAAAGTCATAATACCTGAAGGTCCATTAAACTTTAAGGATGTTGTTCCATTTGGTAGGAACGTAATCTGCGCTTGTAATTTTGATAGCATATCACGTCCCAGCAATTGGACTGGACATTCAGGCATATAAAGGAATTGGTGTTTTACTACGTGGCCTCCCAATGTACAGAGTCGACTTTTAAGAACCGGTTTTTCAGCACTTCTTCCAGTTGCTCCTATCACAGTAATAGTCCTTCCAGATGGAGGAGCAACTAGATTAGTCACCACTGAATGTTCAGCACCAGTGTCGATCATGAACGCACTCCTCTTTCCCCCCTATTGATACATCGACCATAGGCTCCGCTCGACCAAGGGGGATGGAGCCCGGTCGGTATCAATAGTCCTCCATGACAGTGTCAGCCAATCCTACAAAGTCCCTACCTTCTCTATCGCGGGACCTTTGCGCTGCTGGAATATACCTGTCTTCCCTAACACTTCCTCTGTTCCCATTACTCCCTCTATACCCATTACTCCCTCCGGGGCCTCCTCTACCTCTCGCTCTACCTCTAAAGTTTCCGTAGCCTGCCCTGGGTTGGTCTCTCTCGTACTGCTCTCTTTGCGGACATTCGTTCCTCCAATGCCCTTCTTCCTTGCAATACGCGCATTGATCCCTACTCAAAGGCTCCCTACTCCATCTATTATTGCCTCTATCTGGGCCCCGTTTATCTACGCCTGCGATCGCTACCGCTAGCATATCAGCCTTTTTACGCATCTTGCGCTCTTCCTCTTTCTTACTTTCTGTATCCCTGTTCATATAGACCTTATTTGCTACCTCCATTAGTTGGGTGATGGACATACCTGCAAACCCTTCTAACTTTTGTAGCTTGCGCTTAATATCTCCGTATGCTTGGCTGACAAAGGCGGAGTTAACCATTCGGGAATTGTCTGCGTCTTCCGGATTAAAGGGGGTGTACAAGCGGTACGCCTCCAATAATCGGTCATAAAAGACACTGGGCGCTTCATCGCTTTTCTGGATCACCTCAACTGTCTTCGACATGTTAATGGCTTTCTTTCCTCCGGCTTTCATGCCAGCAATTATAGCGTCTCTATAGGCTCTGAGTTGAACCATATCAGCACCATTTACGTTCCAATCGGGATCAGTGTTGGGATAATGTGTTGCGGCCCATGCTGCTGGATTAGCTTGATTCAAAGCACGGGCTCTATCTTCTAATGCTTTAATGGCTGCTTGATTTATTCTTGTCCTTTCCTCATTGTTAAATAAAGTCATTAGTAACTGCTGGCAATCAGCCCATGTCGGATTATGCGTCTGTACTATTGAGGTGAACAGATCAGTCATGGCTTGTGGTTTCTCAGTATACGAGGAATTGTGGGTCTTCCAGTTTAAAAGATCGGTTGTAGTGAAGGGAACATATACGAAGACAGGGTCAGCTTGTGCCATTTGACCTGCGGCATTAATATAGGCTGACCCGGGATTCAGACGAAGAGGCATCTGATAGTGTCTCAATTGTTGGGCACCGGTCAACTGTCGGGTCTGTATGGGGCTACGTGGAGGGGCGTCAGTCATGGGTTCCGGTCGGGGAGAGATAGGGTATGGGGATGTGGGAGGTTGGTTTTGGGAAAAGGTGGTAAATAAAACACTTCGAGCCGAGCTAGATGAAGCTTGACCGGAAGTCTGAAGTGGCGCCAAATCAGGATATTCGTTTCTAATGGGGGTGGATTCTGGTTCCGGAAGGGGAGATTTAGTACGAGGGGGGGTGGATCCTGTACTGGAGGAGGAAGCGGAAGTGGATGAGGGTAATGAGGGAAGGGTTACAGGACTTCCTGTATTTGCGTCACTTCCTCTTACCGGAAAGTAAGGGGGCGGCAAAGGGATCTCGGACTCAGGGGGCGTGTCCAAAATGGGCCTAACACCAGTCCTAGTGGACGAACAAGTCCTAGCTACCATGAGGCGACACTGCTCCTCGTGGCATGTCTGGAGCCATTTTGGCGAGTCATTTACGGCCTGTCTCCAACAGTCAATATAAGGAAACTGGCCGTAAAGTTCAGGCCTACCTGATACAGCCACGTGTAAGCGCTGTACCAGAGTTGGATCCAAACTGCCACGTGGCGGCCATGCCGCAACCAAAGTAGGCCACTCCCTAGTGCACAAAGTGACCAAACGTACAGGGGACATCTTAACCCCAAAATCACAAACTTTGAATCCCTTTTTAAAATTCTTAACCATACATCCTAAGGGATCCGGAATCGTTGACTGCGACGCGCCCATATTTAACAGTGGAACGTCGTCGACAACGATTACTATACACGCGTACTATTCAACAGTCACACCCGTTTCCTCTGGCAACAGCACCACGTGGTACGGTTACCAAGTGAAACGTACACAATAACAATAAACACTCAGGGAATTCCCGTACACACACAGCTGCTACACCAGTCACTATATAATCAATATTATGCCCTTTGGCGTAACTACACAGTCACCCACGCTATAATTCTCTATATACGAATTACCCGTCTATAACACACCCCAGTAACATCGTCTTTTACAAATAGCGGTTACAGTACGGTTAGCATAGGTCAAAGCACAAGTTAAGGTCACAATACAATTATTAGTGGTTATGGTGTTAAACATGCAATGGACGACAATGATTAGTACTTATTATATAATGTCAGTAAATATACAGGGTTATGGTACCGTGCACTATAATACAGCAACACACTATTAACACTCTCGCTAGACGGCTGAGCTCGCGCTATCTAACAAGATATACACTTTACTAAAACAATCGTTAACACATTTACAATTCCCAACTAAACTATTGGCCAGTACCTTGAATGGACTACCTAAAACTATATACACCCGTTTTGGTTAGCCACACTGCCCAATCACCACATATATAGCGAGCTAGAGAACCGAATTTACACAGGCGCCTCTTAGTCGCACTATCAAAAGTCTAGTGGGTTCCAAATTTACACGCCTTCCCACTTAGCCCAGATAGGATGAGAACTAGCGAACCGAATTTACACAGGCGCCGCTTAGTCTCCCGGTCCCTCCGACCTAGCGAACGTAATATACACCCTAGAACGCTAGTCTAGACAAGACACCGGTGTCCGGCTAGGGCTATCTTACACCAGGACCCCGCCTGACTAACCAAATCAAACGGTCTGACTAAAGAGCGTTCGATCGAGCGGTGCGCCTTCGCTCCTTCCCTCCGACAGAGGGGGCAGATACACAGATTCAAAACCCCTTTGGGCCTACCGCACAATCGGTATACCCCTAGTGGGTCCTGCCGTCTAAAACAGCAGTTGTCTTACCTCCTCGTTCCTGAACCTGAGTTCACACTCATCGACGGGGACACCCCAGCACTTCTCACGTAGAGGCCGATGATCTCCTGGACAACAGACCAGTGGCGCCGAGACGAAGGGAGGTCCACGCAGAAGTTCAGGGGTGCAGCCGTAGAGAACGTGGGCAAAGATAGACCGTCTCACGCCTCTGCCTCTCAGCTACCGTTGAACGATGAGCTTCCCGGCCAATGCACCAAATGATACCGGAGAAACTGACGGAAGCCAAGCACAGAGAGATGGACACAGGTTTCTTCAGGAAGGAAGAGATTCTTTATTGGATCACCGATCGGGACTCAGAGGGACTAGCGTCACCAAAATACAGCAAAGTCTGAGTACTGAATACATAGAGTACATTCCTTATATAGCACTGTAGCTCCTCCCACAATTAACTACACCCACACATACCCTTAACCTATTTAATAAATAGAGTCTAAACTCATCCATCCGGTCTAACCACGTGGCTCATCTGATACAAAGGAGAGGGACGCGTAATTCCAGTTCTTACATTCCTGCACCTGGTCAGTACAGTGATAACAGTATCTTAGCTACGTGTAATTAACTAACTGATACTACAAACACATATACATACATATGCCTTGTGGCAATCTTAGCCTGCTAAACTTGTATTTTACTGGAATTACATCACACTCCCCCTCTTCTTACCCCCTTCTTACTCCCCCCTCACTCTCTTCTTACCCCTCTTCTTACCCCCCTCCCCCCTCTTCTTACCACCATCCCCCCTCTTCTTACCCCCCTCCTCCCTCTTCTTACTCCCCCCTACCCCCTCTTCTTACCCCCCTGCCCCCTCTTCTTACCCCCCCTTCCTCTTTTTACTCCCCCTCTTCTTACTCCCCCCTCCCCCTCTTCTTACCCCTTCTTCCTCCCCCCCTCTTCTTACCCCCTCCCCCTCTTCTTACCCCCTCTTCTTACTCCCCCCTCTTCTTACCCCCTCCCCCTCTTCTTACTCTTCCCTCCCCCTCTTCTTACTCTTCCCTCCCCCCTCTTCTTACTCCCCCCTCTTCTTACTCCCCCCTCCCCCTCTTCTTACTCCCCCCTTCCTCTTTTTACTCCCCCCTCCCCCTCTTCTTACCCCCTTCGTACTCCCCCCTCCCTTCTTACTCCCCCTCCCCCTCTTCTTACCCCCTTCTTACTCCCCCCTCTCTTTTTACTCCCCCTCCCTCTCTTCTTACCCCCCTCTCTCTTCTTACCCCCCTTCCTCTCTTATTACCCCCCTCCCTCTCTTCTTACCCCCCTCTCTCTTCTTACCCCCCTCTCTCTTCTTACCCCCCTCCCTCTCTCTTCTTACCCCCCTCCCTCTCTCTTCTTACCCCCTCCCTTTCTCTTCTTACTCCCCCCTCCTCTCTTCTTACCCCCTCTCTCTCTTCTTATTCCCCCTCCCTCTCTTCTTACCCCCCTCCCTCTCTCTTCTTACCCCCTTCCTCTCTTCTTACCCCCTTCCTCTCTTCTTACCCCCTCCCTCTCTTCTTACCCCCTCTCTCTTCTTACCCCCCTCCCTCTCTCTTCTTACCCCCTCCCTCTCTCTTCTTACCTCCCTCCCTTTCTCTTCTTACCCCCCTCCTTTTCTCTTCTTACCCCTCCCCTCCCTCCCTCTCTCTTCTTACCCCCCTCTTTCTCTTCTTACTCCCCCTCTCTTTCTCTTCTAACCTCCCTCTCTTTCTCTTCTAACCCCCCTATCTTTCTCTTCTCACCCCCTCACTCTTTCTTCTTACCCCCCTCCCTTTCTCTTCTTACCCCCTCCCTTTCTCTTCTTACCCCCCCTCCCTTTCTCTTCTTACCCCCCTCCCTCCCTCTCTCTTCTTACCCCCCCTTTCTCTTCTTACTCCCCCTCTCTTTCTCTTCTAACCCCCCTCTTTCTCTTCTAGCCCCCCCTCTCTTTCTCTTCTAACCCCCTCACTCTTTCTTCTTACCCCCTCCCTTTCTCTTCTTACCCCCCTCCCTTTCTCTTCTTACCCCCCTTTCTTACCCCCCTTTCTTACCCCCTCATTTCTCTTCTTACCCCCTCCCTTTCTCTTCTTACCCTCCCTTTCTCTTCTTACCCCCCCTTTCTCTTCTTACCCCCCTCCCTTTCTCTTCTTCCCCCCTCCCTTTCTCTTCTTACCCCCATCTCTGTTCTTACCCCCCCTCCCTCTCTGTTCTTACCCCCCTCCCTCTCTGTTCTTACCCCCCCTCCCTCTCTGTTCTTACCCCCTCCCCTGTAGCGTGGCCGAGCTGCTCTCCGGTCCGCGGTGCCCGGCCGGAGTGATAGGAAGGTGCACACTGAGTGTCAGTCCGGCCGGGTACAGGAAACAGAAACTCCTGTTCTGCGCGGAACAGAAGTTTCTGTTTCCTGTACCCGGCCGGACTGACAGGAAGGTGCACACTCAGTGTGCACCTTCCTATCACTCCAGCCGGGCATCGCGGACCGGAGAGCAGCTTGGCCACGCTACAGGGGAGGGGAGGTGAGAAGCTGCAGCCGCCTGAGGCTTTTAAGAGAGCGCTCAGGCGGCTGCAGCATTTAAAGGGGTGGCCGGCCACCTCAGAGTGTGCCGCCGGGCCCCCTGATGGCGGGCCCCCCTCCGGGCCAGGCCCTCGGACCATGTCCGAAGTGCCCGACCGGTCAGTCCGCCCCTGCCTGCAGCGCCTCACAGTTCTCGGTGCATCATACCTGTGTTTGCGACGGTACTTCCCGGGCACCTGCCCAGACTTCCGGAACAGGCACCCGGCAACCGTTAGTTAAACAAACGAACGCACTAAGTTACCAAACGGGGAACCCACGCACCTGTACGCACTCACTCACATAAAACTAGCTTTTACATGGATGGAAGTATGTACGCATGAACTAAGACACAAACTTTCCTCTCCCAGCACATACACTGTTCATTCAAATGAATGTATCCACTTACTCACACCAAAACGAAACGAACAGATCCAGGTCGGCGAATTCAGACAAACAATCAGTCAAACCTGCACAACATCGCCATCTTTGGTTCAAACGGCCAATTACACATAAACCCTTCCAGCTTTAAGGTAAAATTTCACATGGGCTGCACAAATTCACAGGCTTAAAGGACCACTCTAGTGCCAGGAAAACATACTCGTTTTCCTGGCACTAGAGTACCCTGAGGGTGCCCCCACCCTCAGGGACCCCCTCCCGCCGGGCTCTGGAGAGAGGAAGGGGTTAAACTTACCTCTTTTTCCAGCGCCGGGCGGGGAGCTTTCCTCCTCCTCTCCATCTTGATCGCGACGTCATCGGCTGAATGCGCATGCGCGGCAGGAGCCGCGCTCGCATTCAGCCGGTCGCATAGGAAAGCATTTACAATGCTTTCCTATGGACGCTTGCGTGCTCTCACTGTGATTTTCACAGTGAGAAGCACGCAAGCGCCTCTAGCGGCTGTCAATGAGACAGCCACTAGAGGATTTGGAGGCTGGATTAACCCTCATTATAAACATAGCAGTTTCTCTGAAACTGCTATGTTTATAAAAAAAAAGGGTTAATCCTAGAGGTACCTGGCACCCAGACCACTTCATTAAGCTGAAGTGGTCTGGGTGCCTAGAGTGGTCCTTTAAACGTACTGAACACAGGATAAAAAAACTGGGTTCCCCCATTTTGTGTTCATATGTATTAAATAATCGCTTGTTATACGTATCTAGTACGTTCTATACAGCGGGTAAGGGGGTGCTTGGAAGTCACAATATAACCTGGTTAGGCATGTTAAACAAATAAGGTTAGGATTGCTAACAAAGGAAAATATAATAGAGTAACTATGTAGTAAATGCAGGAAAGCACTAATCATGATCATTCGTATCTATTCCAGTCAGAACCCCATCAACTAAATATCTATCGTAACAGTTACTATCGCATAGCCGAATACGTCTTCAGCTCACAAGTACAAACCAGTAAGTTATAAAACGTCCCAATCCATATCTCTTGTCAACACAACATACTACACCTTTACAGTAACTAGCACAAGCAGAAAGCCGAAGGCAGTCATACACACTCTCAGACGCACGTTAACCACATATTTAATTTCCTAAAACATTATAAACATACCACAAACAAACGCTAGATTTAACCCTATGCTATTAACCGCACAAACATACAAGAAGACCATCACTGGGCAACGTCACCTTGGCACAAAGGTCTTAATACTCCACAAATACGAACAATCATTTACCTTAATAAAGTTAAAGTCACGCTTAACTCTCGTGAAATTAAACAAGTCACTTCATTCCCTTAATCCATTAGATCCAGCAGTAATCGCCCATACCAGCCACCCCCTTAGAGGACCAACAGTTGATTCAGGTACATATCACTTAAATCAATCTAAAAGCACACACAACCATAAAGAAGTTACCAACCATAATCTTGGTCCACAGGTGGTACACATCTTTAAACTCATGAATCCTGCAACTGATAAGATCCCCTTTCTAAAACGATCAGGTATGTTGTATCCAACATGCCACTCACCCCAAGCAGCATTGTACTGGCAGGTGGGGTTCTTGAACAGGTCATACAGAGGCAAGACACTGGAATCCGCAAGACCAACACCCATCCTCACATAGAGGTTTGCCAGCCCAAACGGTCCAAATCATAGCTATTGTCTCAAACCGCTTTATTCAAGAGCTCCAGTTAGGATGTCACTTCTCTGTAACTATATACGTTATAAGTTCTCAGAGGCTTAAACCCCGCCTTCGCTCAGAGGCCCAGCACAGAGCCAAATCATAGATAGCGCCTCTATCAGCCACTTGGCATCAGCAGGGCCTCACCATCCCAATAATAGTTCAACTTTTTACCACCTGGCAATTAAAGAAGCCAGTTAAAGCAAGTCATTATAACTATAGCAAGTAAAGACTCACATTTAAATTTCATTTATAGTATGTCACATGCATCAGAACAAGCAGACTATTTCTCCCTTCCCAGCATGCCAGCTAGACCTCCTACTCCAACTACGGCTCCTGCAGCAGGAGAAAGTCAAGACCCCTCTAGTCCCTGTTCATTAAGAGCATGGACAATCCCAAAGATCGCAGCAGAAATCAGGCATAGGGGGATACCGTACCCGGCCACGGCCAGGAAAGCTAAATTGTACAGGATCATGATGACCAGCGCAGATAATCCACAGCCAGGGTATAGCTCTCAAGAGCATATCATTGACACTCTCACAGTGATTCAGACGACTATGACAGCCATGCTTGCCTCAATCAACAGCCTAAATCAAAGAGTGGAGAAATTGGAAACACCAGCCACTGTGTGTCCCCTTAATACCCCTTCTACACAAGTCATCAACCAAACCATCCCACAGGGTAATGCCACAGGTACACAAAATGCACAGTGTGTGGATACACATTATTACACCAGCACACATGGTACCACCCTACATCAAGAAAGATATTCTTGAGGGAAAAGACATGAACCTTATGTCCTTACTTGTAGCATCACAGGATATAGTGGAAAACAAAACCTACAACTACGGGGACCTGTCGGTAGTGCTCAAGGCCAAAGAAAAAACTGTCTATACCAGATTTCGTACTCGCATTTGGGTTATTTAGGGATGTCATATAATTGAACTTTTCACAACGTAGAGAGGAACTGGACTTGTATATGCACAAGTTAGTAGATCTGGGAAACAAGTACGGTGGGTCCAATTTTTATGACTACCACAAGTCTTTCTCAGCCAAGGCAGTGGCAACATTCTCACAGTTTAACATAAGAATAGATTGGAGTCATATGGAAACTGAGTTATTCTGTCCCCGCTTTCCTGGGCTGGTACCACCGGCTTGCACCATCTGCACATTAAACTCACAAACTACCAACTTGTGCTTCAACAAGCCCAGTTTTCCCACCACCAGCTATGAATCCCCTAGCACTAGCAGAACAGAAAGGCTTAAGGGATAAACTTGGTATTGTTCTTGGGAAAAGCCCAAGTGTGCTGCAGTTTCAGCGCCTGCAGATTGTTGCACGTCTGCTCAATCTGTTACCGAGCTCATGCCAAGACCATGTGCCCAAATCGCCGGTTCCAAAGAAAATGACTGACCAAAATTCAAGTTGACACCTTAGCCTTCTACCTAAACGCACCACCCTCACAGGAGTTAGTACAATTTCTAGTCACAGGGTACACAAACAAAACAAATAAGCGCTAACTTTGGCCAGTGTTTGTGACTAGTGGCTACTACAAAAGACTGGACATACCCCATTTTGAATACCCTGGGTTGTCTACATTTGAAAATGGTATGCCATGATGGGGTTATTTCACATTCCTGGGCTACCATATGGTCTCAAAAAGCAACACAGGCCCAGCAAACCAATCTGGCAAACTGAATCGGGCAAGTCCTATATTGACCTTGTAACTTTCCAAAACTCCATAAAACCTGTACATGGGGGGTATTGTTATATTTGGGAGACTTCGCTGAACACAAATATGAGTGTTATAAATCAGTAAAATGTATTCTGATGATTAAATCACCAGTAAAAGTGCAGTTTTTGTGTAACAAAATGCAAAAAAACAAAGAAAACTGCTAACTTTGGCCAGCGTTTGTGACTAAGTGACTACTACAAAAGGCTGGACATACCCCATTTTGAATACCCTGGGTTGTCTACTTTTACAAATAGTATGCCATGATGGGGTTAATTTTCATTCCTGGGCTGCTATGTGGTCTCAAAGGCAACATAGGCCCAGCAGACCAGCTGCTGTTTATGAATTATGTGTAAACATTTTTGCAAATAGTATATGAACTATATGCTAGTTTTATAGCAGTCTTATTACTGGGGTGCAAGAAGGTACAGTGTTCTGGTACAGTTGCAAAATGAGCCACTTAAGCCTACTTGCTCCAAGTACAAAAGTTGTTGTGTGTTTCAAATGAAAACATACACATTACAAATGTGAGAAAATGGCATGAATATTCAAAAGTCAAAGCCATTTAGTTGGATAAAAATAATTATTGCTAAAAAACAAAAACAAAAAAAAAACAAGTAAACATTGAATGGCTTGTTTCGACCATGCTGTCCTTTTATGTCTATAAAATTCCATTTCTGAATAGGTATCATTTTGTTTACTTACTTCGAGAGAGATGCTGAAAGCTCGTATCAATATCAAGTCTTCTTCACATGTATTTTTTATGTAGTGCAGTGTACCAATAGGAAAATACACAACATCTCCAAGACCAATATCAAATTCAATAGTTTGCTCATTTGTTACTCCAACCTGTGTAAAATGGAAACATCAAATAAATGACCTATAACTAAATGAAATGTTATGCATAATTAAATGTATACATGTGCCATGTATCTGATACTGTTAATCCAAATTGTCTGTGGAAATGTTTTACTATTTTTACTATTTTCCTGGCTTTTTACTGTTGTTCCTGCACTTAAAGAAATATCAGGTGGGGATCATACCACCAATGCTTTATTAATAGAGCAGTGTTTCTGCTCTACACTTGTAAGTATTATTTAAGTTATTCTTACTTACTCTTATCCAATTGAGAGCACTATTGTCGCCTCTTTTTATCCCTATTTGGAGCCTTGGATGACCAGACAGTGTTGACAGAAGCACTCCCTTCACATACCCCATAAGCGAGGATTGTATCGCTGTACGCCCTTCACACCGGAGCTGACCATAGCTATTTTAAATGTGAGTTCTTTACCTTCTACTATTATTTTACCCTCTGGATTTTATACATATTGCACTACTGACTGCCCCTGGCTCCTTGTTTTTCACATATACGAATACCCTGAGACACTAGGAGGCACCCACTTCTACTAAAAAGTCTACTCATCTATATCCCATCAAGCACTGTCACTCTACTGAGACGTTTTTGGACTATTTTATTTATTTATTATTTGTTACTGGCGCAGGCCTACCCGATTTCTTTGTATTTTCCCACTTGTTGAAGGATTTGAGGGGAGGGAATGAGTCGTTTGGGTTGCTGCCTCTCCTCATATTGTTTGTTAATCAGTGCTGATTTCATTTTGTATTCTATGTGTTATTAGGGGCCTGGTCATGTGCTGCAGCACTTTAACAGTGCTACTGAGCCCCTTTACTAATGGCAGCGCTGGGAGGAAGAGAGAGCCTGTCATTCCTCCCAACTACAGATACCAAGTTGCGCAAGAGGGGAAGGCAGAGAGGAGGGAGGGCATGGATTGGAAGAGCCAGCTCCTAATTCCCAACAACCTCAGCCAGCAAAAGCGACCCTCCTGCCCCAAAAGGCAGGAAATATTAGGGTGGATAAGAGTGTATACATTTTGACCTTCATGTGTGTTTGTATGTGTGTCATTGTTTGTCTGTGTATTTGCGTGTGTGTCTATCTGTAAGTGTGTTGGTGTCTGTATCTGTGTGATTGTGTATTTGCATGTGTCAGACTTTGTACCTGAATGTGTATCAATGTGTGTGTATCTGCATGTGTATCTGTGCATCTGCATGTGTGTCAGTGTGTGTATTTGTATACGTGCATACATCTTATTATCTCAACAATACTACACACAAATACACCCCTGCATTCAAATGTCAGCACTACATATAAGCACATCACTGCATTCAAATGTCAACACTGCACGCAAACACACCCTGTGACAGATTCCCCCATACCTGGCTTATCACTCTTTTTTTTTTTTCTTATTTGTTACACTGGTTGGTTCAGTATATGGGATTCACCGAACATCTGGGACCTATGTAGTTCGAAGCATTGTGTGCCATTTTGGGAGTTGTACAGCAGATGGGGTTCTACCTTTTAGCCAACCATGCAATAGGGGGGCAAAGAAATTTTGCACCAGGGCACTCTCTGGGGCCGCTACTTACCCACCCTAACTATTAATTTTTCTCTGCTTAATCTAGCATTCACTATTATTTGAAAGCATATTTTTTTATACAAATGTCTTATAAGAAGATGGCCTGTCATACCCATAGCAAATTACACCTTGGTTAGTTTTTTTCATGGGAGGCTCCTTCACATCATTTTCAGCCATTGGGCTATCATTGCTCACTATACTCGGTTACAAAACAAATCTCCCATTTTTTGATAAAATGTACTATTAAAACATCAAAAATCCAATCAATACTATGATGATAGAAGCTTACTAAGCTGTTGATAAAGCGCCAGTGGGAAAAGGAAAAATGTTTCTACAACCATGATCTACTTTTTTGTTTTTCTATATTTAACATTTAACTTGTTTGACAAAAAAAGGCATTTCAGAAGATGTATGATAACATTATATACATTTATACAGGGCCACTGTAAACCGCTTTCTGATAACCTGCTCATTGATAGAATTGTGCAAAGGGCAAGAGGCCATCTACTGATCAAATTATTCTTTACAGAAAGAAACATTTCATTACAGTTAGAAGAGTACAGATGAAGAAGTTTCCATCTCTGAACAATAACTGCATAGATTTTTGGTAAAACGAAATATGGAAGAATATCATAGCTTAAATGTGGGGTGGATCCTTGTGTATTCAAGGTGAAATATGGCCACATTTTGGAGAGGATTTGTTCCCCACTTCATTTCAAAATTGTAGAGCTCTTCAAAGATATCTGAAAAGTCAGAAGTTTATTTTAGCCTACATTACTATGTAATTATCTTTCCTGTTTAATGTTCCCATGCACACATTTCTAGCTACTGAAGTGATAAATGTAATATTGTTCACCTTTCCACAGCCTCTTAGTACATATCCCATCTCATGCGCATTTAAGTTGTAATGTGGCAGCCAAAGTCCATATGGTAGTATTCGTAGAACTCCAAGGCTCAACGTGTCTGGATACTGAGAATAATGACAGAATTGTATTTTAAATTAAAAAATGTAATTTCAATAAAACTTTGAACATTTGCTTAAACACTGTTTTTGCTTTTTTAAATCATTCTAATCTGAATTATTGGGACCCAGTGTGTAATAGATCATTCAAGAGCAGATGTTTATGACAACATAGATTATTAATTGGCCTTGGAATATTACCAATGCCCTTAAATTAATTTGGTTTAGCTGTGTGTATGCGTATATGTGTATATATGCGTATATATATATATATATATATATATATATATATATATAAAAACGAGAAAATATTCTTGCACTCCAACAAAACAATATGATGGTACCTGGTGCTCTGGTAGCAAAAATAATAATATATCCAAAAAAATACCGGCACTCCAGGAATTCTCAATAAACAAGTTTTCTTTTATTCAGTTCAGGACGTCCTGAACTGAATAAAAGAAAACTTGTTTATTGAGAATTCCTGGAGTGCCGGTATTTTATATATATATATATATATATATATATATATATATATATATATATATATATACCGTATATACTCGAGTATAAGCCGACCCGAAAATAAGCCGAGGCCCCTAATTTTACCCCAAAAAACTGGGAAAACTTATTGACTCGAGTATAAGACTAGGGTGGGAAATGCAGCAGCTACTGGTAAATTTCTAAATAAAATTAGATCCTAAAAAAATTATATTAATTGAATATTTATTTACAGTGTGTGTATATAATGAATACAGTGTGTGCGTATGAATGCAGTGTGTGCGTATGAATGCAGTGTGTGCGTATGAATGCAGTGTGCGGATGAGTGCAGTGTGCGGATGAGTGCAGTGCGCGGATAAGTGCAGTGCGCGTATGAGTGCAGTGCGCGTATGAGTGCAGTGCGCGTATGAGTGCAGTGCGCGTATGAGTGCAGTGCGCGTATGAGTGCAGTGTGTGTGTATGAGTGCAGTGTGTGTGTGTGTGTGTGTATGAGTGCAGTGTGTGTGTGTGTGTGTATGAGTGCAGTGTGTGTGCGTATATATTAATTGAATATTTATTTCCAGTGTGTGTATATAATGAGTGCAGTGTGTGTGTGTATGAGTGCAGTGTGTGTGTATGAGTGCAGTGTGTGTGAGTGCAGTGTGTGTGTGAGTGCAGTGTGTGTGAGTGCAGTGTGTGTGAGTGCAGTGTGTGTGAGTGCAGTGTGTGTGTGAGTGCAGTGTGTATGAGTGCAGTGTGTGTGTATGAGTGCAGTGTGTATGAGTGCAGTGTGTGTGTATGAGTGTAGTGTGTGAGTGAGTGCAGTGTGTGTGTGAGTGCAGTGTGTGTGAGTGCAGTGTGTGTGAGTGCAGTGTGTGTATATGAATGAAGTGTGAGTGTGTGATGCAGTGTGTGTATATGAATGAAGTGTGAGTGTGTGATGCAGTGTGTGATGTGTGTGTGTTTGTGTATGTGTTGGTGGGGGTGGGCATTTGATATATTAATTATTATTTATTTTTTTTATATTATTTTTTTTTATTATTATTATTTATTTAATTATTATTATTATTATTTTTTTATTATCTTTTTTTTTCTGTCCCTCCTCCCTGCTTGCTAGCTGGCCAGGGAGGGGGGCTCCTTCCCTGGTGGTCCAGTGTCATTGGCAGTTCAGTGGGGGGAGAGGGGTGCTGGCAGAGCTGTACTTACCTTTCCTGCAGCTCCTGTCAGCTCCCTCCTCCTCCGCGCGGTCTGTGCAGCTCCCTCTGTCAGCTCCCAGTGTAAGTCTCGCGAGAGCCGCGGCTCTCGCGAGACTTACACTGGGAGCTGACCGAGGTGCTGAATGGACGGCGCGGAGGAGGAGAGAGCTGACAGGAGCTGCAGGAAAGGTAAGTACAGCTCTGCCAGCACCCCTCTCCCCCCAGTCTGTATTATGGCACTGCAAATTGCCATAATACAGACTCTGACTCGAGTATAAGCCGAGTTGGGGTTTTTCAGCAGAAAAAATGTGCTGAAAAACTCGGCTTATACTCGAGTATATACGGTATATATATATATATATATA
The DNA here is from genome assembly GCF_036172605.1 of Pelobates fuscus. Lineage (NCBI taxonomy): Eukaryota > Metazoa > Chordata > Amphibia > Anura > Pelobatidae > Pelobates > Pelobates fuscus. The sequence continues at coordinate 61,165,223 of NC_086321.1, forward strand.
TATATATATATATATATATATATATATATATATATATTTGTGGTCATGGCATAAGCCGTAGTATTATTTACAGAAGACAAACATAGAATGGAAATGTCAGTTGTGGAGTGCCGGAACTGACGAGGAAGTAGGCCTGAAATAAAAAGAGGGCCTACCTTATAAAAGCTTATAAAAGTGGTGTGGTGGGTGGGACAATTCGCCAGACCTAACAGGTAATGAGGGAAGGGTTGGTGCTCCTTAAGAAGGGGAACCAAGCCCTTCCCACAACTTCAGGCCACGCCTTCCATTTGTGGTCATGGCATAAGCCAAGTCCAACAAGAATTTATTGAAAACATCAAAAGCTCTACCATATGCCTTCCTAGTGTTAGCAGAAAGACAGAGCTGTGAGAGTTGCTGCCCGTGACATAGCAGTTATTTTAGTCCCAGACCATCTCCTGCCACTGTGGTACCGGAGTTGGTATTAGGGTAGCTGTTGGTAGAGCTTCCCGGAACTCCTGAAACCGAGACCGTGATAAGTGATCAGCTGCAATATTGAGAACCCCAGGCACATGAACGCAAGTCAAAAGAAAACTGTGTTTAGCGGCTAGCCATGTGAGAGTCCTCATGAACCGCATGATGGCCAGGGAAGAGGAACGTCCCTTATTTACAACATGGCATGTGGCCATGTTGTCCGAGAAGCAACGAACCGTATTCCCAGACCAGCCTGCTCCCCATTTAACTGCTGCCGCTACGATAGGATAGAGCTCAAATAATGCAGAAGTTTATTTAAACCTGGGGATCTCAGCAATCTCCCCTGACTATTTACCACACATCCATTCGTTGCCCCAAATTGCGGCAAATCCTGAAGTGGCTGCGGAATCCGTCCAGACTGATACCGACTTCTCTGACCAAACCGGGATAAAAATGCTTTTCCCATTCCAGTTTAGCAAAAACTCCTTCCACATATGTAGGTCAGCGGTGGCATGTACGTCTAAGGTAATGCGGGATGCGTCAGATTGCAACATTGGAAACCGGCTAAGTAACCTGGAAATTAATGCTCTTCCCTGTGGAATAATTTTCATTGCGAAGTTTAATGAACCCAACAGGGATTGCAATTCCTCCCTATTACATGAGCCTCCTCCCAAGTAAAGGTCGATGGCTGCCAGGATGCATTCAATCTTCTCCCTGGGGAGGCTAGCCTGCATGTTCACAGAGTTCAGCACTACCCCTAAGAGGTTGATGATCGTATCTGGACCTTCAGTCTTTGCTGGTGATACAGGAACTCCTAATTGTGTGAACAGTCGTGTTATTGACTGGAGGCTAGTAGGAGGTGCTAAGTGACTTTCTATGGTCAGAAAATCATCCAGGTAATGGATAACAGTGGGGCATTTACAAACGTTAAGCAGCATCCAACACAACGTCTCAGCAAAAATATCAAAAATCCTGGGGCTGCTTTTTGAACCAAACGTGAGACGTGTGAAAAAGTAATATGAGCCTTGCCACTTAACCCCATGTAAATGCCATAGGGATGGATGAATAGGGAGTAGTTTGAAAGCGTTCACAATATCCGTTTTACTTAGCCATACCCCTACCCCGGCCGAGAGGATGGCTGTGACTGCATTATCTATGTTGGCATATTGGAGGGGAAAATTCTTCAGATGGAATTAGTGAATTTAGACTTGGAGTAGTAGATGCATGGGGGGCTGACAGGTCGAGAATTAGCCTTTGTTTATTTGAGGATTTATTAGTGACCAGTCCTATGGGATTAGTTCTCCAAACCGCGAACGGCTGGGAGTTAAAACGGCCCAACAAGAAACCTTGGTCTATTTCCTTCTGTAGGAGTAGGTCAATAGTGTTGGGTGCTGCTAGGGCTGTCTGTAAGTTTTTACATTCCAGGATCCCCGTAGGCATGTGAATAATACCCGTGTGAAACCCCATCGTAAACCCTGCCACCAAAAAGTCAACGAGATGTTGTGATGGGTGATCACATAAAAGTTCTTTCAGTAGGGAGACATGAAGAGACGATAGATACTGCTTAGGGAATAATTTATTGGGGCACATTGCCTTGGAGTGAGCCCTGAAACATATTGAGCAGACATGCAGAAGTCTGCAGGCACTGTAACCGCAAGTGCCGGTGTTGAAATTGTTACAGACCTGCGATTTACCCAAGAACACTATATCACGGCCTAGTTTATCTTTAAGCACCCTGTCAGATCTCCCTGTGGGTACCACATTAGTAGGTGAAAAAACAGCATTCACCTCAGGAGAATTAGGGCACAAATTAGCCGTGTGGGAGTTGGACGAGCAAATGGCACAAGCTGGAGTTTTTAGGCCCGCAAAGTGCCGGCAAAAAACTGAACTGTGATAGGGTGGCCGTACTTGTGCCCCAAATCCACCAGCTTGTGGAGGTAAAGGTCCAATACCTCCCTCCTATTCGGATATACAGAGCATAGCACATCCCTGTATATCCCAAAAGCCAGCACAAATTCTGGAATCGATAGCTTTTGATTCAACCTGGGATTTCTGGACTTCAATACCACCCATATACATCCCCATATGCATAGGTCTTATTCTCAAGGACATCTTGTGAGGCTATCAGAAGTGATACCAGATTGATATCCTTTCCTTCCAAGATGTCGTTTTTGGTTTTAGCAGGCACCATGTGTGCGGGATTAATGATATGCGGGTCTTTAAAACTAGTTGGTAAATTACCCGGAAGGGGGTCCAAGCGCACAGAAGCGACCGGATTCCCTGTAGCAGCAGGCGACCTTTGCTGGCTATCTGCATCCATTTTGTCGAGTCTGTCCGTAATACGACCCAAAGAGGTCAGGACTGAGGACAAAACTGACTGCAGATCTGAGGACTGGTTCCCGCTGGACCCTTCCCCTGCCCCAGCGTTATCAGTCTGTGTATTCAATAGTCTGTACAACTCAGCTTTCCTAGCCGTAGCAGGAAAAGGAATATTTCTCTTCCTTAATTCAGCCGTGATCCTTGGAATAGTCCATGCCCTGAGTGATGCAGGGCTCGCGTTGTCGTCACCCCGAGATGGAGTGACCGATCTAGCCGGTGTAATGGCTATGGACACATCTTCCCTTTCTTCAGGAACTTGTGACATGCTACAACAAAAATAATATGTTACCTGGGGTGCTACCCAACTGGCTATTGTTACTAATGCCAAGCGGTGAAGAATTACTAAGCAACGTGACAGGTGAGGCCCTGCTAGTAGCCAAGCGGCTTTGAGAGGCACTATCTATGATTTGGCTCATGTGGGGTACGTGGCCATTGGCATTATGGCGGGGTGATGGCTTCTCTGTGACTTGTAAAGCATAAGATAGAATGGGAGTGACAAGTGAGGCCCTCCCTATGCAACCAAGCGAGGCGGCTAGCTATTATTGGGCCCGAGGGGATGCCGTACCTCCGAAATGAGGATGGATGTTGGCCTCGCGGGACCACTAACGTAAGGCGTAGAAGGCCAGAAAAACATACCTAGTGGGTCCTATTTAGTATGCCAGTATATCTGTACAAAACCCGAAAGGGTAGGTAGGGAGGGAGAAATAGTCGAGAAAACATGATGTACCTGATGAGCAAGTTGCCAGATAGTATGAAAAGGGGTGTACAGGCGATCTGTAGTAACCTACAAGAGTAATTTACGTTTGTATGGATAAATATATATGCCCCTAAATCCCCTGCTATTCTGATACCTACCAGTAGTACTTCACTAGTAGGGAACTTTGCAAGAAAGTATGAAAATGTGACCCAGGCGATCTGTAGTAACCTACGAGAGTAACATTGAGTTTGTAAGGGTTAAAATATGTAGCCCTCAACCCCCTGCTATCCAGATACCTACCAGTAATTATTCCAACAGTTAGGGGACTGGAACCAAAATACTCAAAAGTGCAAGGATGCCTATACCTAGTAATACAGAAAACACATATGAGGACTCCGGTCTTGCGTGCCCCTTAAAGTACAATTAAATAGTGATTACTGACCTATGTCGAGTGACAAAGTTGGTGGAGTAGCAGAGCACAGTGGAATTGCTGTAGAACATTGCAAACACAAGAGGTCCATAATCATTGACCGTTAAGCATGTTTGTGACAATATGTCCCGTATATATTGATACTCATATGGTGCACATAACACAGGTCTACTAATACCGTAATTATACCTAAAACAAAATGCAATTTATGCCGTGGTTATAACCCTTCTGACCACCAGGGGTTGTGGAAACAAACTATAGAAAATCAGTACTGAAACCAGCCACCAGAGGTTGCCTTAGTGCCTATCATAAGTTTACAATAGAAATTGAAATGAGTTTCGGCAAACGAACGGTCATAAGATGACCAAATGTGAAAGAATTGTCCTGCATGCAAACATAACGAATTGGCCCGCATGAATACATTTTAACATAGTTATATGCCGTATAAGCGCCGTAACTGAATGCCGTCATTCGTGTACATATACCGAAATGCTACAGTTTTTATAATAGTCGTACTAAGATGACGTAAAACGTCCGTGACTAAAATTACGACGGCCGTATAACTCACGATTAGCCGCAATGAAAACCCCGCAACCGCCCAGCCTAAAGATGACACGAGGCAGACGAAACCGGAGGAACAGGACACTGGAAGCAGACCACAGCGATGCAGGAAAACAGAATGGCGTGAGGACAGACCGGAAGTGACGACCTCTCTCCATACAATTCGCCAGACCTAACAGGTAATGAGGTAAGGGTTGGTGCTCCTTAAGAAGGGGAACCAAGCCCCTCCCACAACTTCAGGCCACGCCTTCCATATATATATATATATATATATATATATATATATATATATATATATATATATATATATGTGTATATATATATATAATTTTGGTCTTTCAGCTTTTTAGTAAATAGCTCCCTGTAACGGACCGTTTCAGCATAAAAGGGGAAAAATCCGTTTAGGCGATAATCCCCTTTTCTAAAGACAGGCACAGCTACTGCAGAACATCACACTCCCGATCTGGATACGAAATAACACTCCGAACTGGAACAGCTGAACAAGAAAAGCATACAATCGGCTTACACTCTTGGCAGTCAGCTTACAATCCAATCCCCCCCAAGAACGAGACGACACTTCATTTTGAGGGTTAAGCAGGAACTCATTTACTCAGGGCTACCTGCCCAGTATTTATGCAGGTCTCCCACCTGGTGGACACTCCCCTAGGGGACCAAATGGAAGACTGTAACAAAGGACAGACATAAACCAATTACAGACACACAGCAGTAAACATTCCCACAATGCATCCCGGTTTCCTCTCTTCTGCCCTGGAGATAATTGTAGAGGTAATCCAATTACCTCCCAGGACAAAGACAAGACTCCATTACACATGTGGGGATCTAAATACAGTATTATGCTTTAAAATATATAAAGTCACTTTTATTCCACCCAACACAGACATGTTACATATCCCCAGATAGCTCAGGTCTGGGTGCACATTATTAAGTGACTGGCACCCAGACTACACGAATACAGTTTAATCGCCATGGAGCCAAAGTCTTTAATCACACAAATAGGCTCCATGGTATAGCTATCTGGGTTACTACAATTCCCATAGAAATACCGAATTCCAGTGTTCGGTTAACCTTGTACGATAGGACCCAGGCGACAGACGGCTCAGCGGTGTTCGTGCAATTAAGTGTCCGTTTATAGTTCCATAGAATCCTCGCCGAACACCGCTGGTCTTTCGCACGATTAAAATGGCCGCTACCTCGTGGTCGGCAAACGAACAAAGGCCACCCAGCGTTCATCAATTAAGCTGCGGTTAACCGCAGCTTCTGGGCGGTTAATTGACGGCACACTCCATCTCCTAGGTGGTCCCTCATACGGTAGTTTGTTCGGTAGCTGGAATCTACTGAACACCCCGGCTGAAAGGCACGAATATGCCTTTCTGCAGGTAAAATAAAGCTTTTTAAAGTCTGGTCCATAGTCCAAAGGAAGCAGGCGAGCAACCAGGCTTCTCCAGCTCATAGTGGCGAGGTTGGTTTCGCCACACTTCTCCCCTTTACCAACTAGACTAACAGGGTACCTGACCTCCTGCCGGTCAGTGCCCTGGTTAGTCCAGCAACCCACCCACAAAACACAACTATTAGTACAGCCCCCCCACAATAACTGGGTACTACACCTGAAAAAATTACAAACTTGTCCAGGTCCAGGTGTCTCACCATGACTGTGTGGGGAACAGTTAGGCTGCCTTGGTGGGTTGCTGAGGGGGCAGAGACCAGCGGTATTCTGTCCTGGTGCCAGCACTACCACGGAAGTAGTCTGGTTGGAGCCTGGTTGCTGGAGACTGACTGTCTTCCCTTTAGGTGCATAGCTCGGCTGCCGGAGGGGGAGACCGACTGTCTCCCCTTTGGATACATCGCTCTGTGGCTGGGGGACAGGACCGACCGTCCCTACCCCTTGGGCTGTAAGTACAGAGACTACGGTCCCATCTGCACAGTCGTGGGGCTTAACATCTCCCCTTGGTGGGTTAGGCTGCCGCTGGAGAGAGGGTGTAACAAGCTCCTCCCTCTGGACGGTAAACTGCCGCTGGGGAGAGGGGGTAGCAGGCTCCTCTCCCTGCCACTCTCTCTGCTGGTGGAAAGGGGGACCAGCTGTCTCCCCTTTCATTCTCTTGTCCGGCTGCTGGGGTGCGAGACTGACTGTCTCTGCTCCCGGCAGGACACACTGCCGCTGGGGAGGATGGACGACACCATCAGCTCCCTGGGGTACACACTGCCGCTGGGGAGGAAGGGCGACACCTTCTGCTCCCTGGGACACACACTGCCGCTGGGGGGGAAGGACTGCACCTTCTGCTCCCTGGGACAGACACTGCCGCTGGGGAGGATGGACGACACCATCAGCTCCCTGGGGCACACACTGCCGCTGGGGAGGGAGGACGCTGCTCTCCTCTCCCTTCGCTTCACACTGCCTTCTTGGCATATAACTTTGCTGCTGGGGGGCAGGAACAACAACCTCTGCCCCCTGTAACTCAGCCTGCCGCTGGGGAGGAAGGACTGCACCTTCGGCTCCCTGGGACACACACGGCTGCTGGGGAGGATGGACGACACCATCAGCTCCCTGGGGCACACACGGCCGCTGGGGAGGGAGAACGCTGCTCTCCTCTCCCTTCACTTCACACTGCCTTCTTGGCATCTCACTTTGCTGCTGGGGGGCAGGAACAACAACCTCTGCCCCCTGTAACTCAGCCTGCCGCTGGGGAGGAAGGACTGCACCTTCGGCTCCCTTGGACACACACGGCTGCTGGGGAGGATGGACGACACCATCAGCTCCCTGGGCCACACATTGCCGCTGGGGAGGGAGGTCTGCAAACCCCCTGGCCCGCTCTGATTCCCACGGCAAGTACTCTCGCACTGCTTGCTTCACACGCTGCACTCTATATTCTGAGGGGTTGGGTCCGCATAAAGCCAGTATCTTGGTGACCTCTCTGTCATACGCCTCTTGAGTGTAGCTGGGTGCCATGCTTGCTCTGCTGCAGTTGGTTCCTTGTAGATAGGGGCGCTGTACGGGTACTGGCGTTGCCCTCACTTTGTAATCCAGGAATGGTGTTGTCTGTAGCTGTCCCTCTGGTTGTAGGAACGATCCCACCGCTTGCCACCAATTGTAACGGACCGTTTCAGCATAAAAGGGGAAAAATCCGTTTAGGCGATAATCCCCTTTTCTAAAGACAGGCACAGCTACTGCAGAACATCACACTCCCGATCTGGATACGAAATAACACTCCGAACTGGAACAGCTGAACAAGAAAAGCATACAATCGGCTTACACTCTTGGCAGTCAGCTTACAATCCAATCCCCCCCAAGAACGAGACGACACTTCATTTTGAGGGTTAAGCAGGAACTCATTTACTCAGGGCTACCTGCCCAGTATTTATGCAGGTCTCCCACCTGGTGGACACTCCCCTAGGGGACCAAATGGAAGACTGTAACAAAGGACAGACATAAACCAATTACAGACACACAGCAGTAAACATTCCCACAATGCATCCCGGTTTCCTCTCTTCTGCCCTGGAGATAATTGTAGAGGTAATCCAATTACCTCCCAGGACAAAGACAAGACTCCATTACACATGTGGGGATCTAAATACAGTATTATGCTTTAAAATATATAAAGTCACTTTTATTCCACCCAACACAGACATGTTACATATCCCCAGATAGCTCAGGTCTGGGTGCACATTATTAAGTGACTGGCACCCAGACTACACGAATACAGTTTAATCGCCATGGAGCCAAAGTCTTTAATCACACAAATAGGCTCCATGGTATAGCTATCTGGGTTACTACAATTCCCATAGAAATACCGAATTCCAGTGTTCGGTTAACCTTGTACGATAGGACCCAGGCGACAGACGGCTCAGCGGTGTTCGTGCAATTAAGTGTCCGTTTATAGTTCCATAGAATCCTCGCCGAACACCGCTGGTCTTTCGCACGATTAAAATGGCCGCTACCTCGTGGTCGGCAAACGAACAAAGGCCACCCAGCGTTCATCAATTAAGCTGCGGTTAACCGCAGCTTCTGGGCGGTTAATTGACGGCACACTCCATCTCCTAGGTGGTCCCTCATACGGTAGTTTGTTCGGTAGCTGGAATCTACTGAACACCCCGGCTGAAAGGCACGAATATGCCTTTCTGCAGGTAAAATAAAGCTTTTTAAAGTCTGGTCCATAGTCCAAAGGAAGCAGGCGAGCAACCAGGCTTCTCCAGCTCATAGTGGCGAGGTTGGTTTCGCCACACTCCCTAATACCTGTGATATTGCCATTACATAGCTGTCCCACATGGTACCAATTTAGGAGGTAATCTACTTAAAGATGCAGCCACGGACTGGATCAGAATTTAAATATTCCGAATGAATTTCAAAAACTAAAAAAAATCACCAAAATCCAACCAAATTTCATCTGAAAATAAATGGACAAACTGTCCACATTCGGTTCAGACTAAATTTGGTCAATTTGGCAACACACTAGTCTACACGACAGGACTTTCAGAATTGAGAACAGGAAGCAAGAGAGAATTCGGAGTAAAGGTGAGTCTAGTGGAAAAACTTTCCTAGACACAGGAATTGGAGCTTACTTAAGAAAGCCAAGTGTAGAAAAAAAAATACATAAAACAAAGTAGTCCCTCCTTTGCCTTATGGTTTTAGTTAGAAATAGCTGGAAAATGAAAAAAAAGTAACACAGAGTAGGAAAGAGGAAGAAAAGAGGAAGCGATTAGGAAAAGGTAAGTACGGTGTGACCACTTTAAATAATGCGGAACTCTTAGATTTACTGGCTTTTAATGAAGGTATATAATAGTCAACAAAATAACTTTAGCTTAAGCAGTTTTGGTGTATAGACCATGCCCCTGCAGTTTCACTGCTCAATTCTCTTAAATCACTCCTACTATACCCTATGCACCCAAATTGCTTTATATAAATAAATATATATATATATATATATATATATATATATATATATATATATATATATATATATATACAGCTAAACCAAGTTAATTTAAGGGCATTGTTAATCCTTCAACAATATATATATATATATATATATATATATATATATATATATATTTACTAAATGGCTTAGTGACATTATATTAGATATAATAGTTGTTTAATAGCGAAGAAGTCTAAGCAACCATTAGAGAGAACTTTCAAAGCATTTCTAGAATTTAAGCAATTATTAACTGTAGAATATTTTATTGTAAAATATTATTATCCAAGAATCAACTGTGACCCAGCTCATCATTCAGCACATCAAAGGGGAAATAGTCTACCTATCAAGCTGCTAATAAAAAGTAGCATAATTAAAATAATTCAGCACTCATCACATAATGTTAATGGTAGACAAATTAAAATGTAACTTCTCATGCAAAATAGCAGGACCTTGATGATTTAATAATGTAATATATGGAATAGCTTTTACTGTACAGATTGTACTGGATATGGGTTGTGCCCATCTGGGCTCCAGTCCAAGTGATCTGGGTTAGCTTTCTTGTGAACACTAAAAACCAAGTACTGACAAGACACAGTGTGAGAGTATCATTAGAAATATTTGTAACCCATAGCTTCCAATATTGATAATTATGGTTTAAACAACTACATTTTAAGTATGCTAATTCAATACTGAATCAGAGTAATACTGAATAAGAGGGAAGCATTAATGTCCTGGAATAAAAAAACAAACACAACTCTATTGTGCAAGAGCCAAACACTGGTGAACAATTTAGAAATGCTGAAATAATGAAACCGAGGACAAGTAACTAGAATATGCAGAATGGTATCAGTACAGAATAATACAATGTCATTGTGAAAGGTTTAAGGACTTGCACTCACAATGTGGACATATTTTGGACAGCAAAAGAGAAAGTCAAATTCCTTCTTCCGAGGGGGAAAGTTTTATAGCTGCAGCAATTTGTGTAATCATTGAAGGATTGAAATAGCTCTAAACTCTGAGAGCAGCCATACTGCCCTATTGATAGTTTTGTAAAGCAAATTGCATGTAGCGTTCTCCTAAACGGCCTAGCCAGCCATGTATTTGGCCACAGCTCAGGCTCTTCCAAAGGGAGAAAGAAGATGTCCATCGATCAGTGCAGGTTGCGTACACATCCACCAGTTGGATGGATCCCGAGCAGTAAAGGAAGAAGTAAAAATTCCCTGTTAGACCTCAAAGAACCAGAGGACATAACTATAGCTGTAGTGCTTTCTAAACCACTTTTGGCATTGAGAGAGGGTTAAAGGCATTCTCTCAAACATAAATTTACAAAGTAGTTACAATCTATACATCTGGATACTCCCAGATTAGTGGTGAACCCTGGTGGTCTACACACTTTAGGTGATCTGCAGATCTAGTACTTATTCAGGATAGTTTAAAGTCACTCTGAAATGTTATTTATAAAGCATTAATAGCCATATGCTTGGGTTTACTGTGTATTGGAAGAAGTGCATTAACTAGGAGCTTTATGAGTAGACCTCATAGTACACTGTACATGAAGAAGCTTGCCGGGCACAATACACTATGGAGGGAAGACATTCAGTAAACAACTGCGTTTTGGTATGGTGTCAAGAAACAAAAAAACAGGAGATACCACAATTTGTGTTAGTGAAAAGAGGTTAGTTTCAGTACATACTGGGGTAATGGAGCTTCTCAAAAATATCAAATTAATTCTATTTCATTGTAATAAACACAATAAAGGCATGAAAAGGATTACAATAAATGTACACACTGTAATTTCTTCATGAAAAATGCGTAACAACAAGTAAAAACATTATTAAAACCATTTACCGAGAATACAGAATTGCCATAGACAATCGCGTTTTCTTTCAGTCCTGTAGTATTTTTGTAGAAACCTGCCCAGGTCGTCTCTGCTCTATGATAAACCAGTTTTCTTGCACCTGTACAATTAAAATGTATATAAATAAATGTCAGTATATTATGAATCTGGCATAACACCAAAAAAACAATATATGCAACAGATTTAATATCCAGGAGTAAGAATCTTGCTACTTGCCAGAAATAGATCTTTTTTATTTTATAATGACATTTTTTATTTTAATTTCATGCAATAACATAAGCACAACAGCACACCATTATATTTAGCTGTTGCTATACTTATAAAATATATAACCCCTTTTTTCCAAAGAGCCGCTAAATCTTTTTGTAATTCCTTTTTAAACACCTTTGCTAGACACAAACGTTTTGAACAAATTGATTTCAGAATCGAGATAAAATGGCATATGTTTTCCATTTATCGCATGTACCAGAAACTTGACGTAGTGAGAAACACTTGCTGTGTATAATCATAAGGTCTGCAAAACTAATAGTGCTCTCCAGGCAAAGATTACCAGGCAAACTGGGTGGGATTAAGACTTGCCTGAGATTGCATCATGATTGGTTGGCTTTGCACAGTCTACTGAAGGCATTTCAAGCTATTCTCTTCAAGAGTTATTCAGTCTTTAGCCCATAAGCCAATAGACAAGTATGAAGACCATGGATTCATTATTTTTAAATTTTTCTCTTGCAATCAGTATTTTAACTTTATTACAGTTTGTGGTGGTTTATTTTAGCTTGTATTGTGGCCTTTATCAATAATTCATTGGTATGTATTTTGTTTTATTTTTCTTAGTATATAGACTCTAATAGTTGTTAGAATAAGAATGTATGTAGAATAAATACTATGGGTTGCTGCTGTTTAATAGATCGAGGACTCCTATTCTTCGAGGAGGGGGATCTAAAGGTCTCAAGCCAGGGGTTTAAGCCGTTAAGGACCCAACTTCTGGAATAAAAGGGAATCATGACATGTCACACATGCCATGTGTCCTCAAGGGGTTAAACATCAACTGGTCCTATATGGGAGGTCGGGTTGAATGAAGTGAAATTTATGTGACCAAAAGGATTATGAACCCTCTGACTTTATAGCTATAGGACCAGTGAACCCTCCACTTATTCATTGGTTTAAAAATAACACCAGCTCAAGAAAGGCCATACCTAGTTCAGTGTTATTTTTGTATTTTCCATCATTCAGGCTGCAAAATATTTTTAACTTATGATTTGCTATGTGGATGTTTTGATGTGTATGTGTTTTAGCAGCATACAGAGCACAACATACAAGATTCCAAACAGGAACACTAGAAAACCTTTCTGCTGGAATTAAAGTACATAAACCCATTTATTATATGATATGGATGGACAAGAGACAGGGATGTTGGACAGCCAGAGCAGAAATTCCTAATTAATCTTGGACAATATTAATCCTAACTCATAGACATATGGATAAAGCAGCAAAGGAAGTCTTAAGGGTGTTTTAATCATACCTTCAAGATCATAAAAATACTTCCAGACCAATGTAATGTCTGTCTGAGGGTACTGGCTTGTGATGGGATCAGAGGGGTTTGATGGAAGATTTAATACTATGCTTTGATTGCGTCGTCCGAAGCTCCTGATAAAATCAACCCCGCCTTCTGGCTGCAGAAAAGGAGAACCATATTTCAGTAACATACACTCAGTATTTACTAAAGTGAGGTTTCAAAGGGAATTTAAAATTGATTTCAAATGTAAGGCCAGAGTAGCTGCTTAGAAAGCATAGCTGGCTTAGAGAATGATTCCATTTGACCTTCAATTTGAAATTCACTTTGAATTTAATGAATAAACCTGTAAACGTATTAAAAAAAGATTTACTCACAAGCTGTTCTCAGAAGTAGAAGCTCGTCTACATATTATTTAAATCTGTTCACTTTCTATGGTAAGGTTTTAAAACAAAGTTAGCTGTTCAGCCGATTGAAGAGGAAAGCCATGTTCTCCTGTTGAGGGATAGGCATCCTTCGGCACTCCATATGTTATCTCCTCTGATGCACTGCCAGCATTATAGCTGTAAGAGCATTATGGGAGATGTAGTTCACAATATCTGCGTGTCAAAGACCATCTAATTCTAGAGAGTGTTTTTCAGAACACTTCCTGAACCCTGTATATCTGTTCAACAGAATACTGATGCAATATTGATACAAGCCATTGTACTGAAAAAAATGACACATAGAACTCACACATTAGTGGGCATTATGAAAAGAAAAGTGTCTGCACCAATAATAATGTCTTTAACGGCTTTCTTTTCCTATTTCTTACAGATAGTGGCTACTTTTTGTGATTTGACTTAGTGTTGTCAAGTATGTAAGTACCTCTCTAAAAAAATACATTTTAAGATTTCATGCTTTAAAACTACTGGTGTATAGGAAAATCTGCTTTTACACATGGATGTTAAATAGCAGGTTCTAAACATTTTAATAATGTGTTTTTGTGTCATATATCTCTACATAATGCTGCTCCCACCTATCTATCCTTCCTTATACACAAGTATGTCCCGTCTAGGTCTTTACGATCTGCTGAAGACTTATGTCTATCTTCTGTCCATACTCCCACCTCCGATGCTCGCCTTCAAAATTTCTCGAGGGCTGCACCATTCCTGTGAAACTCGCTTCCCTCCTCCGTTAGATGCTCACCCAGTCTCCACTCCTTCAAAAAATCGTTAAAAACCCACTTCTTCATAAAAGCGTATCAATTAAACTCTTAATAGCTCCCAACTGATTCCTCTTCTGCAACTGTCACTAGTCTAATACTATCCTTACCTTTTGTGTCATTTTACCCCACTCCCTCTAGCATGTAAGCTCATTGAGCAGGGCCCTCAGTCCCTCTGTTCCTGTGTGTCCAACTTGTCTGGTTACAACTACATGTCTGTTCGTCCATCCATTTTAAAGCGCTGCAGAATTTGACTGCGCTCTATAAATATCATTATAATAATAATAATATAGTAACTCTCCAGTGAAACGTCTAATGATTAATTGTCAAAAACTGCTCCTTATTGCTAATGCAATTTGTCTATGTGCGATAAAAACTGCTTGTAACAAACACCCCTTTTTAAGGGAGTTTGCCATACATTTTTGGAGGGGCCTGCTTGCCAGCCTCCTGCCCTGTGATTATGGCCCCTGTAACATATTAGGGTTCAAGGCACCTGGGACAGAACCCTCTGTCCCTGGATTATAGCTGTTGCCTTAATGGTTTGGATTTGAACATTTCCCCAGTGTATTCGTGGATGTGTTCGGTAATTAAACTGCTATTACAGCCAGGATAATGCTATTCAAACAGATGAACAACTGCCGAACGACCGACCACCCTGCATGTGGAGTGTGCAGCTTGTTAACCACCCAGAAGCTGTGGTTAACCGCAGCTTAATTGGCGAACGATTGGGTGGTCGGCGTTCGTATGAATGAACACGTGGTGGCGGCCATTTTGTTTAGCCGAACGTGCTCAGCTGTGTTTTGTTGCCGAACCCCTGGAACTATTTTCAGCCACTATTTCCATGAACACCACGGAGACTTCCCCCTTCTGTGCATTTGGCTAAATCCATTCGAACAGAGTGCTATTTCTTGAGAACAATCTACTGAACAAGGCACATCTAATGGAGTAATGCACGAACGGATCCCTTTGTGCAATTTGAACATTATTTGAAGGCGAAGATAGACCAGTCGCACAGCCTAAATCTGTGGAACTATTGTGGGCAGGAAAGCCATGCTTGCGGTCGGTCAAATGTGACTTCCATGGAATTCGGGAACCCCTGCTCTGATCTGGGTGAATTTTGGATATGTTATTCGCCCAGATCAGAGCTATCCAGGGATGATATGTTGTTGTTTTGGGGTGTTTCTGGACTCTGGGTAAAACTGTATATTTTCTGCCTGTGGTAATTAAGTTAGCCCATTGTGTTATGTAATTGTACCACAGGCAGAGGAGAGGGTTTGTGTGCATTAGCTGGGAGTGTCTGACTGTACTGTACTGTGTTGATTGGCTGTTGTAACTTTGGGTCCTGTGTTCCACAAGGTCCACGTGGGTGGTAACCTTGTGGGGAAATATGTATAAAAGAAGCAGCTGTATCATTAAACCTGCAGTTCTACTTCACCCTCAATTTAGAGTCCTGTCTCTTATTGGGGGAAACAGCTATAAGGGATTGCTATGCTCTTCATACTCCATTGGATAATCACTAAGCTCTTTTAAAGGACCGCTATAGGCACCCAGACCACTTCAGCTTAATGAAGTGGTCTGGGTGCCTGGTCCCTCTAGGCTTAACCCTTTTTTGTATAAACATAGCAGTTTCAGAGAAACTGCTATGTTTATATTAGGGTTAATCCAGCCTCTAGTGGCTGTCTCATTGACAGCCGCTAGAGGTGCTTCCGCGCTTCTCACTGTGAAAATCACAGTAAGAAGACGCCAGCGTCCATAGGAAAGCATTGTAAATGTTTTCCTATGAGACTGGCTGAATGCGCGCGCGGCTCTTGCTGCGCATGCGCATTCAGCCGAAGAGGAGGAGAGGAGGAGGAGAGGAGGCGGAGAGGAGAAGGAGAGCAGTAGGAGAGCTCCCCGCCCGGCGCTGGATAAAAGATTTAACCCCTTCCACTCCATCCAGCCCGGTGGGAGGGGGGCCCTGAGGGTGGGGGCACCCTCAGGGCACTATAGTGCCAGGAAAACTAGTATGTTTTCCTGGCACTATAGTGGTCCTTTAAGAGCTTGTTCCTGAAGCACTTGGAGCATCCTTCAACGGAGGTACCCAGTTGGGGTGCCAGGTGATCAACTATACTGCTTTTCCCCTTGGTATAATAACTAAATTTGTGATTTTAATAACTCATGCTCCTAACTTTGGTAACCAACTTGTTTGCCTCTCATTGTTGTATTTACTGATGTAATAAATTATAATTTGTTAAATCTCTACTTCTGCGCTAGCTTAGGTCCTTAAATGGCAATTGATTTATCAATCTTTAAAAAAGGGGCACTCTAGGCACCGTAATAACTTCAATCCACTGTAGTGGACATGGAACATGTGTAGAGGTATTCACTAAAGGGAGAATTCAAAGGGTATTTTAAATTTAAGGTCAATATAGCCGAACAGGAAACATTCTCTAAGTCAGCTATGCTTTCAGTTCAACTACTCTGGCCTTACATTTGAAATTCACTTTGAATTAAAGTTTAACTCTTACTTTACTAAATATCCCTGATGGTCGTTGGGGTGCAGCCCTCCCCCACTTTGTGCCAAAGTGTTTCTAAATGTGCTACAGACTGTTCTGCAGACTAATGTTGGAGGTGGCTGGGATGTAGGTGATAATAGAGCCTCATTTTTTAAAATTTTGTTTCAGTCATGTGAAGTATATAACAAATCTGTATGCGAGAGTGTACATTGGAATACAAACAGCACAATGTAGGCTCAAATTACAGTGAAAGCGAGCTCGCAAGAAACAATCAAGCTTTACATGTAGTATCCATGGGTTAATCCAAGGAGCCGAGTCGCTTAAATGAGCCATAGTTATCCCATCAGGTTTTATTAGATATTGCTCGGCTCGTTTGAGCATGGCTGCGCCTGCTTTTACAAAGAGGCTTAAAAACATTCTATCACACTACAAATGTCTGCATATGTATCCCAAATATTGTGTCATTGTTGAAGGTCTATGTCAGGGGTAGGCAAACTTCAGCACAACAGATGTTGTGGACTACATCTCCCATAATTCTCTTACTGCTATTATGCTGACAAAGAATCATGGGAGATGTAGTCAAAAACATCTGGAGTGCCAAAGGTTGCCTGCCCCCGGTCTATGCATTGTGTTCTTTACACCTCGTTACCTCGTTGCTGGAGTTTTATAACAATAGTAATAACAAGTGAAACATTTTCTTTAAGGCTGAATGGTAGCCTACGAATTGTAAGCTTATAAGTATCAACATGTTCAAATGTAGGTTTATTAAGTTGCAGTGACAGCTGGAGAGGGCCTCATTTTTTTAATCAAAATACTTGAAAATATTTTGACAGAACCTGGAGGATTGCATCCACTGACTATTTTCACTATAATGAACTGTAGTGGTTATGGTGTTTAGATTACTACTTTAAGCATAAGGTGCCATGTCTACTATAACGTTTTTAAAATTATCAAATGTTAGTAAATTTCTAATTTTATTTTTGTCAGTAGCCTCTGCACATTTGTTCCATTTTCTGTGTAACCCCATTCATGCCTAATTGTGTTTGCTATAGGTGTGGAGTGTCTGATATACAGTCAGGTCCATAAATATTGGGACATCGACACAATTATAATCTTTTTGGCTCTGTACACCAACACAATGGGTTTGAAATGAAACAAATACGATGTGCTTTAACTGCAGACTTTCAGCTTTAATTTGAGGGTATTTATATCCAAATCAGGTGAACGGTGTAGGAATTACAACAGTTTGTATATGTGCCTCCCACTTTTTAAGGGACCAAAAGTAATGGGACAGATTAACAGTCATAAATCAAACTTTCACTTTTTAATACATGGTTGCAAATCCTTTGCAGTCAATTACAGCCTGAAGTCTGGAACGCATAGACATCACCAGACGCTGGGTTTCATCCCTGGTGATGCTCTGCCAGGCCTCTACTGCAACTGTCTTCAGTTCCTGCTTGTTCTTGGGGTATTTTCCCTTCAGTTTTGTCTTCATCAAGTGAAATGCATGCTCAATCGGATTCAGGTCAGATGATTGACTTGGCCATTGCATAACATTCCACTTCTTTCCCTTAAAAAACTCTTTGGTTGCTTTTGCAGTATACTTCGGGTCACTGTCCATCTGCACTGTGAAGCGCCGTCCAATGAGTTCTGAAGCATTTGGTTGAATATGAGTAGATGATATTGCCCAAAACACTTCAGAATTCATCCTGCTGCTTTTGTCAGCAGGCACATCATCAATAAATACAAGAGAACCAGTTCCATTGGCAGCCATACATGCCCACGCCATGACACTACCACCACCATGCTTCACTGATGAGGTGGTATGCTTTGTATCATGAGCAGTTTCTTTCCTTCTCCATACTCTTCTCTTCCCATCACTCTGGGACAAGTTGATCTTGGTCTCATCTGTCCATAGGATGTTGTTCCAAAACTGTGAAGGCTTTTTTAGATGTTGTCGGCAAGCTCTAATCGGGCCTTCCTGTTTTCGAGGCTCACCAATGGTGTACATCTTGTGGTGAACCCTCAGTATTCACTCTGGTGAAGTCTTCTCTTGATTGTTGACTTTGACATACATACACCTACCTCCTGGAGAGTGTTCTTGATCTGGCCAACTGTTGTGAAGGGTGTTTTCTTCACCAGGGAAAGAATTCTTTGGTCATCCACCACAGTTGTTTTCCATGGTCGTCTGGGTCTTTTGGTGTTGCTGAGCTCACCAATGCGTTCTTTCTTTTTAAGGATGTTCCAAACAGTTGATTTGGCCACACCTAATGATGGCTTGCTTCACTGATAGTGAAAACTCTTTGGATCTCATATTGAGAGTTGACAGCAACTGATTCCAAATGCAAATAGCACACTTGAAATGAACTCTGGACCTTTTATCTGCTCCTTGTAAATGGGATAATGAGGGAATAACACACACCTGGCCATGGAACAGCTGAGCAACCAATTGTCCCATTACTTTTGATCCCTTGAAAAGTGGGAGGCACATATACAAACTGTTGTAATTCCTACACCGTTCACCTGATTTGGATGTGAATACCCTCAAATTAAAGCTGAAAGTCTGCAGTTAAAGCACATCTTGTTCATTTCATGTCAAATCCATTGTGGTGGTGTATAGAGCCAAAAAGATTAGAATTGTGTCAATGTCCCAATATTTATGGACCTGACTGTATATATATATATATATATATGCATTTACACACTGCAAATCCTAAAATGACGTTTTAGCACAAACTATATATATATTTTTACTATAAATCTCATCAGATATGAAAATATAAAATAATTTCTTCATTTACCTGAAGTGTCCTTGTCAATATGTCGTCAGGTGTCAATGAAAACACGAAATCAATCTCATTTGTAAAAAATTCTTCATGAGTGGAAAAATACAGAACCACAACTGCCTCTGCATCCCCAATATTCTTTATCCAATGAATGTTATTTCTAGGAATGAAGAAAATCTGTCCGCAAGTCACATTGTATGTCACAGCCGGTTTGCCATTTTCATTGATAATTCCAATCCATATTGTCCCCTTTAATGAAAGGAAAAGAAATGACATTTTATAATTGTTACATCGTTAATCAGAAATATATTTTTATTAAAGTGGGTTGAAAATTTGCAACCACAAAGCACAATTTTAAGAAGCAGCAAACAGTGGAAAACATCACCAGCAGATTAAAAGTTAAATACTATAAAATGTATTCAGTTCACAGTTAAAGAATAATGTGTTTCTTGTCGCGCATGCACTTACACATTGGCCGATTGCATCATGCCAACACATAACTTATATTGTATTGCTCTGATTCTATAATAATTTGCTGCAATGCTTAATCTCCCTCAATAGTAAAGCAATATGCTGATCAGAATGCATACCATTTAAGTGTATTGCTCTACAATGCTTAGCAGAGGCGTAATTTATATTTCATCTCAATATAGCCAACAGGGAGAAGCTTGCAAATATCAGCCTGGGTGAGTCTGGGAGACTTAACACAAGAGCCTGTGAACGATGTTCCTTAATTAAAGGAGCACTATAGTGCCAGGAAAACAAACTCGTTTTCCTGGCACTATGTAGTCCTTAGGTCTCCCCCACCCTCATAGCCCCCCTCCGGCAGGGCTGAAGGGGTTAAAACCCCTTCAGCCACTTACCATTCCCCAGCGCCGGGCCCCCTCGGCACTGGGGAACTCTCCTCCTCTTGCCGACGTCAGCGCCGATTCAAATACGTCAGCGCGCATTCAAACCACCCATAGGAAAGCATTACTCAATGCTTTCTTATGGATGTCCAGCGTCTTCTAACTGTGATTTTCACAGTGAGAATTGCAGAAGCGCCTCTAGCGGCTGTCAGTGAGACTGCTATGTTTTCAGCTGCAGGCTTAAAACTAGAGGGAACTGGCACCCAGACCACTTCATTGAGCTGAAGTGGTCTGGGTACCTATAATGGTCCTTTAAACATTTCAGATACACATCCTAACAGAGTATGACTCGCTCAATATGCACTGAAACTACATACAAAACTCATGGAAGGTTGGAATTTAAACTTGTTCAACAAGTGTGCTATTTTTTCTAACATATAGTGAGTGTTACAAAATAAATAAATAAAAATGGTCACATATATATTTGCAAAGACCCTCTAGGTATTATTAGCAGTGCACCTTACTGACAATGGCCACAGAATGTAAACATAATGTATGCATTTATGCATAATGGGAACATACAGTAAATACAGTTGAAACATATATTTCTAAAATAAAGGTATTACAAAACTACTATAGCAATCTTTATCAAACTGTGGAAAGCTAGTGTAACACGAACAGTGAAATGATACAGTACATTCACTCCTTTCACCTCCCTGAGTGCTACAATGCTATGATTCACTGAAACTTCCTTTGCTGTTAGGAAGCCAGGGGTAAGTTTACATTTTCATCAAAGTTGCAGATATTACATCAGTAATTAATGTCTTCTGTCAGAGAATGGTGTTCCTCTACAAGCTGTTAATCATAACTAGAATTTAAATGACAGTGAGGCTTTATGGGTTGTTGCATACTGCAAAAATATGAAAACTAAATTTTGGTAGTGATGGGTTCAAAGACAAACTGTCATTTGAGAAATGTGATCATGCAAAATATGTTTTCTTTAGATTGCACTATTTCCCATTTTTTTTTAAGGGACATGTTTTGCCAGACACACAGTGTAAAATAGTTAACCCAAGCTGTGCCTTAAGCACTACCTGAGTGTGCATATCTGTTTGCAATTTATGTGTCAAAGCGTCATGTTGAGACAAAATCTCCCACAATGTAGGAATGCAGAGGAAGTTAGAATATTTTTGCAGTAACATTTACAGGGGTAACAACCAAAAACTATCACTTCCAGAGAAGTGGCAGTTCTGCTTCAAACAATGTGTCAGTGCAGAAATCCAGTCAACCCATAGTCCCACGATATTCTCCGATCTTTTAAACTAAGCCGAGATGTGACAGGAACTACTTATTTCTCTTAAAAACTGCAAATACAAGAATTTAAATATAGTTGGTTAATACTTAGACGTATACTTCATTAATAAGACACCTTTTCATTCCTAACAAATGATGTCTATATTTTAGTTATGTTTAAATAAGATTTAATATAATTTATGTTGGTTCTTCACTGTACCTGAGTCACAAATCCATGGATATTTGCCTGTAAATTCCAATTAGGTATTCTCAAGCCTCCCACTTTGATGTACAAAATGCAGATAGACATTTTTGACCGGTTCTCATTGATGCTGGTCGCAAATGCTCTTTCTTCTTCACTTAGGTAATTACTTCCATTACTTTGATACCGCACACACTGCAGGCCTCCACCCTCATATTGTCCTATCTGGGTACAAAAGAATAAAATGCTCATATGTATCTAGAAACGAAAGGGCACCTGTGTAACTTATCTATTTACATTGAGTTGTATTGTTGGGAAACTTTCCCATTTTACTTTTCTGTTTAGTGAGTCACTCAAGGTTTTGTAACAACATTGTATCGTTGCAAAGATTATAATGCAGAGAGTATTCCGATGCATAAGTCCTCTCTAGAGCAGCTTGTAACTAAAGTGTCTACAAATTGCTGCAGCTTTAAGACTCTCTACTGGATCAGTGAAGTCAAGGAAGGAATTTGAATTCCTCTTTTGACGAAGATCTGTCTAAGGTATGCTTTTAGCTTCTCTCTCTCTTTCTCTCTCTCTTTCTTTCTCGCTCTTTCTCTCTTTTGCACTTTCTATCGCTTTCTTTTTTTGCACTTTCTCTCTCTTCAAAAACCTAACCTAAAACATGAAAATATCTCTTCTATATTGTCACGAACGCACCCTACTCCAAGAGTGTGCGTGACATAGTGGTGATGGTGAAAGGGTTAAAGTACACTATTTGTCTTCACTAGACAGGAAATAATGACAAAATCCCTCTTTTTAACACCACCCACACTTAAACATAATAATATAACTATTACTATCCCACCAAGTATTACTTAGTACAATATTTAAGGAATTATAAGAAGTACTAACTAGTCTCTTCAGGTAACGTGATTCTTAACCAGACAAAGGCAGAACTTAATAAATGAATGTTTATTATGAACAAAGATTAGTCACAGAGCATATAACAATATATGATAAACAAGTTATTTACACCAACAACAGATAAAAACAAAAAGGATAAAATACAGAAGTAGAGATGTCGCAAACTGCCCGCCGAACCGTTCGCGAACTGTCCGCCGGCGAACAATAGCGTGTTTGCGGCGAACGAAAATACGCGATTTCCGGTCCGCCCCCTGTTCGGCATCATTGAGTGAACTTTGGCCCGGAACCTCACAGTCAGCAGACACATCCCAGCCAATCAGCAGCAGACCCTCCCTCCCAGGATGTGTCTGCTTCCGGGCCAAAGTTCACTCAATGATGACGAATAGGGGGCGGACCGGAAATCGCGCATGTTCGTTCGCCACGAACACGCTATTGTTCGCCGGCGAACAGTTCGCGAACGGTTCAGCGGGCAGTTCGCGACATCTCTATACAGAAGTCCTAATTACTCACAGTAGCGGAATAGCAGTATAATCACGGTATATCTGCTGGTAGTCAGGAACAAAAACAAGAAAACACAGGCAGCGTAATAATAATCCCCCTTCCCCAAGGAAGACCACACCAAGTTTGGGAGCCAACTGTCAACTGACCTCTGTGGGGGGTCCCAGCTTCAAAAGATGTAACCCCTGTTGACCCCAGCAATAACATCTCTGCAACCTGTGCCATTTACTACACAAATTACATTAAAAGATAATATTCCAAGGGTGCAACAATAAATTATACACCCTTGCTGTGACAGTAACAATAAATTATACACCCTTGCTGTGACAGTAACAATAAATTATACACCCTTGCCGTGACATATATTACTTCTGAAAATACTCTAAAGTTATTGTATAAATTGCACCATTTTTAACTGAGAAAGACTTGCATTGTACCTGTACTTTTCCAAGCTGAATAAAGTATTGATATATGGTGGGTACATCTGGTGGCGGTCTCTGCGTGGTAGCAGGTTGTGAATTTCCTGTGTTTGATGAAACAGCTAAAATAATTGCTGCTATAGCAATTCCTATAACTGTGGCTATAGCACAAGCCGTGATAGAAATAATAAATGCTTTGCAGCAACGCCAGTATCTTCCCACCTGCAATACAATAAAAACAACGTCCATTGTAAAGATCGAGCAAAAATGTAATATATATTAACACCAAAAATATTTCTGATTATATGTTTTCTCATTAACTACTCTACTTTGCCTATTGTGTCTATTATTTTTGTGCCTCATTATTTCGGGATACATTGTGTGAATTTAGACAATATACATGGCTCACAATGCTTTTCTATGTATGCTCTGTGCAAGTGGTCATTTAAATGAGTATTGTGATATCGCTAAATGTAATGATATTGTGAGAGCCCTGACTGCAAACTAATTGCTGCAATCCAGATTGGTTGTAACCTTCCATTAGACGAATCACTAATAGTAAATAGAGATGACCCGAACAGTTCGCCAGGAACCGTTTGCCGGCGAACATGCAATGTTCGCATTCGCGTTCGTGGCAAACACGGCGCGATGTGTTGGTCCGCCCGCTATTACATCATCATTGAGTAAATTTTGACCCGGTACCTCACAGTCAGCTGACACATTCTGAGAGGGAGGGTCTGCTGCTGATTGGCTGGAATGTGTCTGCTGACTGTGAGGTACCGGGTCAAAGTTTACTCAATGATGACATAATAGGGGGCGAGCCAACACATCGCGCGTGTTCACCACAAACGCGAACATGTTCGCCAGCGAACGGTTCCTGGCAAACTGTTCGGGACATCTCTAATATTAAACAATTATATAAAAATCCTTACTGAGATATAATTCCATGTTATGGTTTAATTTTTTACCACTTACATTTCTCGGGTCCTCAACTTCCTGATGCCTCAAACGCCAAGTGAACTACAAAAACAAAATACAGTGATTAACCGGCTTTGCTCTTTTAAAGTACTATTTAGAGTAATTGCAATTCATTTATTTAATAATACTTCATTTTCCCCTTGTAATGTATTAATCGATTCAGATCTCTGATCTATTTTGATTGATGTGGGTGTGATCATCAAGAATAATTAGCATTGAACTGTCCTGCAAGAATTGGTTTTGTAATACTTAACTGGAAAATTCAAGGGGTGCAAAAAAAAGAAAAAAATTAAGAGAAAAATAAAACAAAGAAAAAAACACTAATGAGTAAAAGTTGTGCAATTCAGGAAAATGTTAGACGTCTTAGCAGTCTAAGACATTTATCTAGACAAAAACTTTATTCCTTGATCTAAATTGATGTGGTCTTTCATTTGTACTTTACATCTAACTTTTTAAATTGTTTAGTGATGATAAAAAAAGAAAAAAGAGAAACAAAAGAAAACAATGTAAAAGATACTCCATACAAAAAGAAAAGAGAGAAACAAAGGAGAAGGTTCCCCCCCCCCTAGTTCATTACAAAATTGGAAAAGCGTTCAGACTAAATTTTTGCCAACTTTCGGATCAACAGCAAAAACAAATGTTAGAAAGTCTGAACTCAGCCTATGTGACTATGTAAATATGTAAAAGAAAATAAATAATCTACTGTTTGAGTGATGAAGTGGGATGGGAAATTCATTCATAATTTGTACAAATTATTGTTCATTTTTCTCACTGACTGATGAAGCCCCCTTCAAAGGGCACTTTTAAAAATAATATATATATATATATATATATATATATATATATTTTTTTTTAATTGGGCTGTTCTTTAACCCCTTAAGGACACATGACATGTGTGACATGTCATGATTCCCTTTTATTCCAGAAGCTTGGTCCTTAAGAGGTTAAACTATTTAGATTACCGAGTCTCCCCTTTGGCATGGCATAATTCTTCTAGATCCGGGAGAGTCTCCATTATTGGTGACATGTTTAATTAATTGTTTCCCCCAGTTATTAATAGGGCGATATATAAAAGTGCCCTTTGTCGTATTTGTTGATCCATTGTCGTATTTGTGATTGAAGATTTTCAATATCTCGTTATCAGCTGTTATTCTACTGCATGCCCATGGTATATATATATATATATATATTTTTGTGACCTAAGGAGAAAATAAATCTTTTGGTTTGTAATTGGATTGGGAGTCCCTGGTTTATATGTTAGGTCACTTTATTTAAACTATTAATGATTTTCTGCAGAGTACCTTGTCAGAGCCCTCACAAAAACTGTATCCCACAATTGTGCATGCAATGATTGCCAGAGAAATGCTGATACTGATGTTTCTAGGACCCAACCATCAATATCTGACACTTACACAGCATTTAGCACAACAAAAATAAACACTACTGTGCAAACACCCCTTCTCAGTCATATGGGTGAAAGTAAGGCTTGAAATAAAGAATTCTCACTTGCATTCCTATATAAATTCTGGCTGGTCCACCACTAGACCAAGTGGTTCTAGCCCTCCTTTAACACTTTAAGGTACTTTGAAAATGTGGTATAATCTAAAACTTAACCTTTAATAGTATAATAATCTAAAAATAATATTCTATCCGATTCAGACAAGTGTGTGGTGACCATAAATAAAGTCCTAGACATTGAAGCAAAGGTCAAAAGAATCGATATTTAAAAATAATATTGGACAAAATTTAGACAAGTAAGTACTGATCATGGGGTTTCTAGTCACTTGCAATTAAGTCACTTCTAAAAATGAAAAGTCAATATAATTTCGAAGTACCTGAAAGTAAGGCTTGGACTTAGTTCAGAGCCTGCCATTCGCCCCAGTGCTAAAAGTTGCTCTATCTGGTATTATTAGTCTTGGAATTCTCTTTTTAGCAAATATTACATGTAACCTTTATGTACTCATTTATTTGCTTGTGTGGTCATATATAGTAATGAAGTGTGTGAATTTGGGGTTTATTTACAATGATCAGCTACAATATTAAAACCACTGGCAGGTGAAGTGAATAGCAGTGATTATAGTGTTGGCACCTGGGGTGTGATATTTTAGGCACTTTTTATGTGCTGGAAGGAGGAAAAATGGACAAGCTAAAGATCTGAGTGACATTGACAAGGGACAAATAGTGATGGTTAGATGACTGGGTCAGAGCATATCCTAAGGCTCATTGATGCACACGGGAAGCGTAAACTAGCCCATCTGGTTCGATCACTCAATTGCTGCAAAATGTAATGTTGGCCATGATAGAAAGATTTCAGTACACACAATGCATTGTAGTTTGCTGTGTAAGGAGCTGCATAGCCACAGAACAGTCAGAGTGCCCATGATGACCCCGGTCTATCACCGAAAGAGCCTTCAGTAGGGATGTGAGTGCCACAGCTTGACCATGGAGCAATTGTAGAAGGATGCTTGGTCTGATGAATTATGTTTTGTTTTAGATTAGGTAGATGGCTGGGTGTGTGCACCATCTACTTGTGTTATGCTCTGGACAATGTTCTGTTGGGAAACCTTGGTACCTGCATTCACGTGGATGATATCTAAACACGTACCACCTATCTGCAAATTATTGCACATCATGTACACGCCTTCAAGGCAATGGTGTTCCTGTTGGCAGTGGTCTCTTTCAGCAGGATACTGCACCCTTCCACATTGCAAAAAAAATTCAGAAATGATTTGAGGAACATGACAAGGGTTCAATAAGTTGCCTTAACCTCCAAATTCCCCAGATCTCAATCTGATCGAGCATATGTGAGATATGGAGGAGCGACAAATCCAATCCATGAAGGCCTTACCTTGCAACTTGCAGAACTGCTGCTAAGGTCTGTGTGCCAGATCACACAGGACATGTAGTCCATGCTTAACACATCACAGCTGTTGTGGGAGCATGAGTGGGATTTACACAATATTAGGCAAGTGGTTTTAATGTTGTGTCTGATAAGCGTATATATCAGTAGGTTTATTATATTTAAACATTTTCAGAATTGCTATTATTTACAGATTCAGGTAAAATCTCCAATGAGTTTTACTTTTAATTTCAGAAATATTTTTGTTGGAACCGTACAGTTCTATTTTATGGGCAAAATTATATTTCGCGTCAATATATTTTTGTTTCAGATTTAGTTATTAATAATGAATGATTCCTGATGTATTTAGTTATCCAAAATTATGCAGTTCTTTCAAATTTACAATTGACAAATCCTGGTAGAGGAACATTTAACTACAATTTGAAAGCAAGAGGATATACGGTAGTTAAAATATAACTTGAGTAATTTGAATGACTCAGTGTGTCATGCACTCACATACAGTAACACACAAAGAAGTTTAAGAAGTAAATCGTACCAAGCAAGGACCAGAGCATGAAATGAGTTACATTATACTCCAATAGAATGAAAGAATTTTGAACTCATATGTGCAGGTACTTGTTTATGCATGCCACAAAGCAACGCACTTAAACAAATTCACAATTTCACACTACACCTTGTTAAAGCTTTAAAAAGACTAGCTAAATTTTTCTATGGAACAGTGAATGAAAATCTGCTTACCAGTGTAGTGCCCAACTTCAAAGAAAACTAATGTTTTTTGTTGGTTGTTATTTTATTCCTGTTTGTTTTTAAAATATAGCTTTTCATGTTGTTTAGTTTTAGCTTGTTTTATTTCAGTTTGCAATTTTATTTTTCTATGTAATAGTTTTAGTCTTATTTTTAATTTTTGTATATTATAATAATTCTGGAAGTATTTGTAAATATTAGGATATATTTGTGTAGCAAGCTAGTGTGTCAATGTAAGGAGAGTGTCAGTGTGATACACAGTTTATCAGTAGTGTATAAAGGCAGTGTGGTATTTTATATGGATTGAAAATGTGTCCAAGACTGCATTTTTACATTCTCCTCACCCCTCTGCATCCTTACTATCTTTGCTTCTTTCTCCATACTTCCATTTGGTGTTTGTCTCCATTTCGTCCATCCATCATTCAGCCAATATTTTTTTTTTTTTTTTTTTTGAGGGTCAAGCAGTGGTCTCAGGTCTGGAACACCCAGCCTGCTTTTTTTTTTTTTTTTAATTCTTTATTTTTTCCGTGCATTAAGAAATAACAAGCGGGCATGTGGTACCCCAACGGCAGTCCTCATGCTTTTCGATAAACAGATATAACATTAGGGTTTAGGTCAGTCCTTGCACAATTTTTATATTATAGATTAATTCACTTAAAGAGCATTGCGTTTTTGTATTCATACAACGGTAAACAAGCTAGGTATAGATATCTAACTGCAAATCCTCCTTCATGGCTAAGACTTTGCTAAGTGTTATTCAGATAGGAACATACGCTGCGCCATGCGTGGTACACGTTAAGAAATATGTGGGCTAAAGGAAACAAGTGTATTCTAGTTGTAAAATTCAAACATCAGAAATGCTGTGTCGTGGAGAAAAACATATATAGCATGTCTTGCCTCAACAGCTGGAGCATGCGGAATCAGGCTAGGATTTGCGGTATTTAGGCGGTGGGTACAACTGTGCACATGTTTAAAAGTTATTATCGCTTGGTGTAGATGTACGTAGTAGGGTGAGCATAAATGAACAAGGCTATGTAGTGCATTGTATTGTATACTATATGTGTGTCTAAGGTGTGACATAAGAACAGTGCACATTTTATACTGTTGAATAGCACAAAATACCACAGGTTATGAAATCCCTGGCAACGCTTATAAACAAAAAGAGAAATGTTACGCAAAGTATGAGTGTGTTTTGAGAGAGTCCAGGTATGTTGTAAGCTTTACAGTCCCACTGTGTGTAAGACCAATTTATCTGCATCCCTCCTTTAGGTCGGTCATCCGATCCCCATGCGCAGCTGGGTGTAGGGGCAGTTGGAGAGGCTTAGCTGGTCGGCTATGCAGCCTTTCGTAGGCCTGGTGCTTCTTCGGCTCTGGGTCATTGTGAGGGCTGGTACCTTTATTCCACGAGCCTGGGGTCCTCTCGGGTCCAGGGTCTTTCCCGGCGAGCGGGTGCGTCGGGCCTTGCGTGTACCTTGCGCGGGCCTTCGTGTGGAAACTAAAGCCCTCCGTTTGTGTGGCCGGTACATGCGGGTCGGTCCCCCCATTGCCCTCTGTCCAGGAAGGCTTTGCAATCTGATTACTGTGGATTGGACTTTTTTTGCGCCCATCTGAGGTGTCCCAGTCCTACTGGGGCTACAGGCTTGCTTTGTAGTTGAGTCAGGGAGTGGTATGGCTGTAGCTGGTCGTATATGGGCCAGTAGCTGAGTCCAGAATTTCTCAAAGATTATATCTATTGAGTCTCTAGCTTCAGGATTAGGATGGTGTGATGCATGCTGCTGCTGCATGCCACGAGTGTGGTCATCGCTTTTGGCCGCCATTTTCAAGGCCTTCCCCTCCGGTCCGTCTGTTTGAACCGTCGGTTGTGACAGCAGGTCAGTGACCGGGCTGGGTCTGTGTGGCGGGGACCGGGATGTCCCCCACCGGTCCAGGGGGGGGGGGGGATGTTTCTTACGTGCTTGTGGCTCGGAGTGGTGAGCGGGAAGCGGCCGCCTTCCCAAACCCCCTTCTCTCGCCAGCCTCGATCCGCCGTTTCGGATCCCGGGCACTCCGGGTGGTGAGACCGGTATCTGCGGGTGCCTGCCGGGTTCCTCCATCTGTTGAGCCCCTTTTTGTGGGTTTTCCCGGTTTGTGTGTCCCGATTTTCAGCGCTTGGTCGTCCGTTCGGCGGGAGCACAAGCTTAGCACGTCTTGCTCGCTTGCTAGTCAGCTCAGCCAATATTTTTATCATACTTTAACAAATAACTGTCCATATATGCCCGACCAAGGGTATCTGGAGCATATTTACCCCTCTGGAGAATATTTATTAATTTATTAGTGTCCGACATGCCTAGTAAAAGTACCATACAAATAGCATTTGCTTGTGTCATCATCTAATCAGTTACAATGCCTAAGAAAACTTGCAATTTGAATAAAACTCCCACAGAAATAGCAACAGGTAATGATATTTATATGATGAACTAAGCTACATATGCATTTCCAAGGCGAATGAGCAGGCATGTCTCCATATAGTTCCTGTCATTCATAAGCTCCATTTAAATGAAAGGAAGGTGAAACTGTAGAGGCTATTGACCAGATCTTTAATAAAGAATTATCTGCAACTTTCCGTTGCCCCCAACCTCAGCACACAACCATGCACCTCAGCTGGTTTATGACTGTCCAACCACAATCAAGCCTTCCAGAGCCTTAGACCTTCATCCTACCACCAATATGCTGAGCTGCTCAGTCTGCCCCATCTCTCATTGAAAGCTAATGAGAGAAGTGTACTTTACAAAAAACAATTAAGAAAAGGCATTCTGGGAAATATAGTAATTTTTGTATTTCTACAAGTTTGGCAGTCTATCCAACAATCATGAAGAAATTTAGACCGGGCACATTTAGGTGGTGTTAAGGCAGATTTATTATAAAACTATACAGCATTTTGGCTCTCACAAGAGCCTTTGTCAACCCTCCATAACAATGTCTGGTAAAACTATGCATCTGGTTTTGGGATGATTTTTACATTAACTTAAGGAAGTAGCAAATGCTTCATAACTTCAAATTTTAGTTTTAAGTGTATATATACACACTAGGGCAACCCAAAAAAAATCAAAAAACATATTTATTTCATGTAAACAACAAATAGATACAGTGCTGACTCCAAGATGGCAGCAATCACTGGTACTTGGAAACCTTAACAATCCAAGGATACAAAACAAGAAAAAGAAAGAAAAACAGGTAGCACCAAAACAACAATTTTGGCGCCAAAACAACGTTTTGCCACTACCTGTTTTTATTTTATTTTTCTAAACATATTTCATGTACTGAGCTATATGCAGTTGCAAACCAAACATTCATAATTGGTCCTGTATCTATGAATAAGTGCCAACCATAAAAAAAAATAAAAAAAAAATAAAAACAATTAAGATTTGCAGTTTTGTAGAATTTGGTGTATGGAATTTATTTGTTTCTGTTAGTTTTTTCATTTCTTATTAATTTTTTTTTCATGATGCTGCAGGTGCTGCAGCCTTAGCAGATGTGGTATATTTTTAGTTGTGAGTAAAACACGTATTTAATGTAAGTCCTGGAGTGTTTGCTATTTTAAAAAAAAAAAAAATATCAAATCCTATGATATCAGCATTGAGTTATGTTGTTTTAAACATATACTTGAAATTTTTAAACTTTTTTTCACAGTTTTTGCTTATATTATTTATAGTACAATAGATGCACATAACGGTAAACCTTAACTAACCTTACCGTTTAAATTAATCCTAACCACAGGGACAGTTTTAACTAACCCTGATACCAATGCTAGGGTTATCTAATCCAAGCACTAACACTGATACATACCCTAACCATAATGTTTAAACTAACCCTTACCACTGGG
Organism: Pelobates fuscus; assembly: GCF_036172605.1. Lineage (NCBI taxonomy): Eukaryota > Metazoa > Chordata > Amphibia > Anura > Pelobatidae > Pelobates > Pelobates fuscus. The sequence continues at coordinate 61,197,134 of NC_086321.1, forward strand.
TTACGGTTAGCTATTCCTGATGCTAACCCTAATGTTATGATTATTTAACCCTAACTGTAGGGATAGCCAGTCCTAATGTTAACCATGGGGTTAGAGTTTGCAATATTGAAGATGTGGATGGGGTCTAAAATGATGCTGCTACTCCAGTAAGGATGAGAGACCCGGCATCACAATCGGCCAGCACAGTGACGGCCCCCACGGTGCTCTTGGCACCATTCACTGTTGGTTTTGTGTCTTCCATGCAGCATGCACAGTGGA